>NC_052357.1:89132883-89370238 GCF_009727055.1 Benincasa hispida
GTATATATATATATATTTTTCAAGTTATTATTATTGTTAATATTAATATTAATAATAATATTATTATTAGTATTCTTATGATTATTATTATTATTATCATAATTATTATTATTTATTAAAAGAAGATAATAAAAAACCCTAAATCTCATTTCTTATCGTGTTCACTTAGTTGGCCCCAAAATCTCAATCTCTCCTTTGCAATCTCATGTCTTCGATTGTTGGTTTAGCAACTCCTTTTTGAATTCCATCATCTTGGCTAACTTTTAACGACCACCCTCACCAAGTTGCCGACCTTTTTTCGCTTGCACACATGTTTTCTGCTTTTGTTTCTACTTTGAACATCATTTTCAACAATGATATTCTTGGATTGATAGTGTTTAAAGCTGGCTTTCAAGATCAAATGAGCAAAATGGACACAGATGAGATTCCTTACCGGGGTGATTTTTAAGGACCATATACCATATTGGGTGATTTTTAATTTTGTTTTTGGAATGTTTAGATACTATGTATTTGTGGTTCTAGAATGTCTAGGTAGAGTGTATTTTTGGTATTCGTGTTGTTTTTTATACAATGTATCTCTGCATTTTCATTTGTACTTAATTTTGTTGTTTTATGGTAGTTTTGTCATTTATTAATTAGTATTTTTTTATTATATAAATTCGTTTTGCTATTTTTATAATTTTGAAACTTTTTTTGCCATTTTTCTAAATGAAACTTTAAAATTTGTTGTTTCTCTCGTTAGCCCTAAAAACAAAACCTAATTTTACCCAATTTTGTGCCTTAAATCTTGGGCCTTCACATATGAAATAAACCCAGGTTGTTTGGTAACTTTGGGAGAGTTGCGTTGGGGCGGGCAAAAAAAGCCCACTTAATGTTTGGCTCATTGATAAAACAAAAACGATGAGTTTAACTCAACGTTTTACTCCCTCTCAACTCCATTTAAAATCGGTGCATTTTCTCAACACCCTCAATAACTCTCCTCTTAACTCTTCTATGTCGTTTCTCTCTCTCACTCACCCATCTCTTCACATTACTCCTTTTCAAGTGTAATTCATTTTCTCTCTTCTTCATTTGTCTAGCTCGTCCATTTATCTCCTCTGTTTTTCTTCCTCAGATTCTCTTCTCGCTCGATCGTGGGTCGTTTCTTGTTGAATCATTCTTTGCTCTATCGTGGATCGTTTCTTGTTGAATTATTCTTTGCTTTTCTCTGTATATTTTTCTAGGGTTGTTTTCATGATTTTTTCTAGGATCTACTACATATGATTTTTTCGGATTTTTGGGTTTCGATTTCCATATTAAAGGTTCCTTGTATTTTTTCCTTTTTACTGTGTCTTCACAGCCTTCATTGGTTCGATTCAAGCCACTGTTTTCCTTCTTTTTTTTTTATAGATCTCCTCTCGCCGCTCCAATAATAAACTCGTCACTTGTCTTTTTTTACTCTTCCTCAAATTTGGGTGCTGAAGGAGTTCAATCTTCCCTACAATAGGTTTATCTTCTATTCTTTTTTCCAAATGATGATTATTTTATTTTTTCAATATGTTATTTGTCTTCCAGAATTCATATTAAAATATCTAAGTTCGATTTAAAATTCATGTTCTCATTTTCGCTTCCGTCAATTCATTCTCTGTTCTTATTTTTGTTTTGTGCGTTGATCTGTATTATTAAAAAAATATCCATCTATATCATCTTATTTTTTGTTTTTTGTTCTACTTCTAGTTATCTGTTATTGTTTTTGTTTAAATTGTTTTCAATTAATGATCATCTTTTATTAGTTTTTTTGTCCATACATTGAAATTGATGTTGAATTTGTTTATTGGAGTTGAAATTTCTTGTTTATGTTTTGATTTTTTTTTTTTTTTTTTTACTTTGGAAATTGAAATCTGTTTTTTTTTTTTTTTTTCATATGTTGATTTTGTTTTTGGAGTTCAATTTTCTTCAAAATGAAAGAGAAAAATCATATCTTTGAGGCCTCTGTTTGTTTGTTTGTTTTTTTGGTTTTTTTTTTTTTACAATTCTGTGTGATATATTATATTTTATTTAATGCAATACTCATCGAATAATATTTAATAATTTACTCAACCACCCATTTAATATTGACTTGATCCTACTTGCTTTACTTAATTTTGATTTTATACTCTTTGTTTTCTGTTTAATGAACTCATTATTTAAACTTAATGAGGTTAGGTGCACATAAGTGCACTCCCCCGACCAACCCTATATTTTCTATTTATACATGTCTTCCTCTTCCACATTCTTGTGAGAAATCTTCATTGGCTACTCTAATACACTTTGTTGGTGAATCCTTCTTCCCATCTTCCCTTCTTCTTTTTTTTCTTCTCACTTCCGAGTTCAATAATTTGGATGGTTTGCCTTTTGTAACTTTTTTGTTACTCCCTACTTCCTCAATGTTTTTACATTTATATAAGGGTGGTTACGAATCAAACGATTGTGTTAAAAGAAGTACAATTTCATTTCCTTCTTTTATAATAAATAAGATATTTCATTAACGTGGTATATTACTTTTGTTAGATAACATCTTTGATGTACCTCCCCATATTCTTGGTGTTTCGACCTCTAGTCACTCCGAACCTAATCAAAAGGTAAGTTGTAATATGTTTAATTGTTATTTCATTTGCATTTACCTTCATTCTAAACTAAATATACTTTGTTTTCTTTTTTGTAGGACCCAAACTAATTACACATTTCCACATTTCATTCCTATTAGTTTGAGGTTCGTTAGTTTTACATTCAGAGTAAATTTATTTATAATCCAATATTTATCTATAAATTTTGGTAAACTATTTCTCATAGATTGCGATTGTGGGTCATTGCTATTTACATTTATTTATTTTCACATGTACTTGGACATTGTTGATGACATTATTATTTGCTTATAGATAGTTGTTATTTTATATACTATTCAGTGTGAGTATAATACATGTTTAATATGAAATTACAATTTTTAATTTAATTGCTACAATATGAGAAGAATCTTCAATTTATATTTTTCTACGATGTTATTTTTTATAACTTGAAATGTACAAAAACGTACCAACTAAAATGTATGATTGACCCATAAAATAAGCTTGATATTTCATTTTTAGGCATCATTAAAGTACAAAAGTTTTAAACACTTTCATTTGCCATTTTTTTTAATTTAATGTGCAAAATTTCATAAATCATTATTTTGTTAGATTTGTGCAAAATGTAAATTTTAACCTTGGGGAAAAATAGTTTTAAAAAAGGTTAATCTATGTTCCACAAATTGGCCAAAATCATATAATAGTTGGTTTTTTTTTTAGTTTAAATTATAAGATTTTGGTTTTTTTAAGATTAACATTTAAGTGTCATCACTCTATTTAAAACAATAGTTTAATTTGATGACACTAATCCTTTCGGTTCTTTTTAACTTTTACGTAACTAATGATTAAGTTGGATTTTGAATGAAATAATCACAAACATGGTTGAATGATATGTGCTATTTTCTACCATACTTATATATGTTTTTCAAGGTTTATTTTTTCAATGAAATTAATAAAAAAAAAGAATAGTTGGTAAATAATTTTTTTTAAAAAAATAGTTGGTAAATAAATTTCCAAAAAATAGTTGGTAAATTAGTTTTGCAAAAAATAGTTGGTAAATAAATTTTAAAACAAATAGTTGGTAAATAAATTTTAAAAAATAGTTCGTAAATAAATTAAAAAAATATTTGGTAAATAAATTAAAAAATAGTTGGTAAATAATTTTTTTTAAAGAAATAGTTGGTAAATGATTTTTTTTTTAAAAAAATAATTGGTAAATATATTTAGGTAAATTATTGATCTCTCCTTATGTCTAAGTGTTGAAGTTGATACCCTAAATCTCGTGGATTTCGTAGTTTGTAAATTTTATATACAAAGTATTTATTTAATAAAATAAGATGTTATTTTATTTTACATTTAGTTTGCATTAACCCACTCCAATAAACTAAGATCCAAGGTTATTTTATGTAACTTAAACATGTATGTGGTTGACATATAGGTGGATCATGTTTAAGTAGTAACCTAAATGGTTTGTAATATATGGTTAAGCTTGGATACCTTATCCTAGTGACATTACGGATACAACGTACTTTGTAATTGTTACAGTAGTTGTAAAATGTTACAAATGATTTGATCTTGATCATTCACGCGGAGACAAGTGAGTGGTGGTATTCTATACAAAAAGTTTGTATAAGACCGGGTCACAGAATGATTAGTCTCTCTTCATAACGTCGTTATTTGAAGAGATTAACATCTCACTAGGATAACCATAGATGACTTGACCTTAATCCTGAGTGAGTTGTGAACTCTTGTCTATGAGGGTGACAACTCCCAAAAAGAGCTATAATTCCTAACTTAATTTAGGCTCGTAAATGAATTTTTAATGTTAATTATCCTATTTTGTAGTTGTTAAGTGGCCAAGGGGTAGAACCAAGCATTTAGAGTTAAACAGGGTTAATTTGAAACAATTTGGAGGTAATTTGAGCATTTTGGCTTCAAATGAGGAGAAATGACCAAAATACCCCTGATTGGAGTGTTGCAACCCTCACTCGACGCTCCCGTACAACGTTGAAAGGTAGAATGCATGGATACATGGCAGCATTGCAATGATACCTAAGAGCGTTGCAACGCTATGGGATTTGACGGGGTGCCTCCAATGCACGCGCGTAAGACAGCGTCATACCAAAGCTGTAACTCTACTCCAACGCTAGGAGGCTACTGTCGACAAGAGAGTTGCAACGCTCCCAAGAGCATTGCAAAGCTACACCCAATTTTTATATATTTTTCTCTTCAATTTAGGTAAAAGGGGATTCCGATTTTGATGGAGCCCGAGGAGTGGCTCCTTGTTCTTCATTTTCCTTTATCTTTTCAGTATCTTTATGATAGATTTTTATTTTATTTTGGGTTGTAATCGATGGATCGGATTTTCTTCTTGGATTTGTCAATAAATTTATGAGGTAATTCTATCTAATTTATTTGATTAAGAGGTTTCTATGTTTAATTTCTTTAGATTACTTTAATTAAATTTCATATTCTTTAATTCTATGATTTCTTTGAATCTTGATCTAATTTAGATTTGCATTTATGTGTTGGATTGATGACCCTATCATAATTGCATGTCTTTGCTAGTTAATTTGTGTTCGTCTATGCTTGAATTTACCTTGGTAGCAATAGAATTGAATGTGGATGCATAGATTTATAGGCTGGATTAGAATCTCAGTAATGCATGTTCAACCTAGGTTCAAAGAACAATTTGATTAATTGACTTAGATTGTCCAATCAATTAGTCAACACAATTGAGTCCTCAATCTTCATGCATATGAATTTTATTTCTATATAGACGCTATCAAACCCAATAGAATTAAAAGCATATAGTTTAATTAGGGAATGACTTTTCAACCTTAATTAAAGCTTAAGATGCTTGATTGATTTGGTTTTAATTAGTTGTTGGCCTTTGTAGAGGCTAGTTAAATCAATTTGATTTAGTTGTTTGCATGCATAGAATGAAATATTTATTTAATTAATGAACTCTATGATAGATTTGCATAGAATTCTCCCTCTTACTCGAGAAATTAGATAGACTCCAATCCTAGATTACATTTATCCTTTGTATTTTAATTTCTTGCATGTTTTTATTTTATCCAAAACCAAAACCACCCGTTTTTACTGCTTTCCATAGTCAAATTTAGCTTAAGAGTGATTTAAGTCTTGGCCTCTCTATGGTCTGACCCCGAGCTTGCCACTTCTGCTATTAGTAGTATAAATAATGGTCTGGTGATTTTAGAAATAATTTTTGTTTGGTTAGAGGTCGTGGGTGATGAAGATTCTCTCGGCCCAACAAAATGGTGATACCTGAATCTAATATCCAAGTTCTTTTATCATTTTCCACTAAACATGTCTCAATTACAAGTAAATCATATTTACTTTTTTGTGCTTTCTTAGTTTCCTCATCTATGACATTCATGTTTCTATTTGATGTTGAAAGATCAAGACCGTTATATTTATCGGAAGCAAGTAATTTATTAGAATTTGATATGCTGAAAACATAAACAAATTCTAATTAGAAAATTGCTATTCAAATCCAAACAAATTTTAGCAAAGATAATAATGTACCAAAAATTCATTATTTATTTATAACAATACTTTAGTGAGTCAGAATAGATGCTACCAAGGGGCAATCAAATACTCTTGACATACTTGACTAAATACTAACTCCAGAATAACTCTTATTTCTATAGTCATTTAGTTACCGTTTTTGGTCAAGAACTTACTAACACTTGGTAACTTTTGTAAGTCTTAACCCTCCATTTTCAGACCTAAAAGGTCGGTCTCAATGATGCTATCAAATTGGAAAGTCAAGATTGAGAATAGACCTAAGAAATCTTATCAATTTCTGGAGTTTGTGTTGTTCTGAATCCTATGTTACAACCCTCCGAAGGGATAACCATTGTAAAACAACTAGCTTATGTCGCATAAAAACAAAAAAACAGACACAACATAGAAATCTCATGATCCAAACTAATAGAAGAGACTGCAGGATATGTTAACACACATCCTTTACCTACTTACTATGAGCTACTTCCCCTATTCACCTTGCTATTGACCCATGCAAACACTTTTTGAATGAAGGTCACTCCCAGGGTGACACGAAGCCGAGCGTGAATTTCACGATGTGAACTCTTAGGGACGTGAGAGCTAAGAGCAAAATATCGTATATGTTATTAATCTTCCACTAAAGTGTTCTATTTGTTTTGGGTAAATATTTACTTAGGTATACTCTGACTAATAAAACAACCTACGTCTAGGTGATTTTCCAAGTATAACGTTTATATTTAGATTTAACCTACGATGTCTAGGTGATAAACCAATTTTAAAACTCACATCACTCACACATGCTCATAAAATCAGGTTAACAATGCTCAATTATGCGGCTATAAGCCCTAGATAAGAGATGTTCCATAAACTATCAACTTAAATACCTCTAGCCTTAGATAGGATTATAGACCAGTTGAGTTTGTAACCAAAGTTTTGAAAGATGACGACCTATTTTAACTATTAAAATAAGTTGTTATTTGTTAACCCTAGGTGAGCATGAATCTTATCTTTGTTATGGATTTTAAATGTCTAATCCATTTTTATAACAACTTATAAAGCTTTAGACATGCTTTCTATCCATAACTTACCTCAAGCATTTCAGGATTTAATATAACACTTTATATTAAACACTTGAAACCCTAAACATGTATACTATATATTATAACCTTTTATAACATACTTTCAATGCATGCTACATGCTTCCGATGGTGAGATTTTAAATCTACATGGCATACCATATACACATACAAGATTTATTTAATTATAACATATATTCATAATGCATAAATAATTAAACATACACTGATATGAACCAATTTTGCCATTTCAAGCAAGCAAACAACCTAAATTGTTACAATAATAATTAAAAATTTCTTTAAACTGCTTATGGACTTCCCGAATCGGATCCGAACCACTCTGACTGGACCTCCAAGCTCCAAAAAGGGTTGAATTGGCCAAAATTGGGCTAAACTGGACCTCTAAGACCCGAATTGGCCGAACCAATTCACTTGAACTGTCTGTTGGATTGCACGCACCATCTGGGTTGGGATAAATAGCATTGCAACGCTTCATTCCAGAGTTGCAACATCGCGGGGAAATGCTTGTTTCTGGGTTGTCTGAAGAACAATGTTGCAACACTGCTTGATAGTAGTTTCATCCCTTGTTTTCTGCAGCTGACATTATCTTGCTTTTTTCTTCAATTACAACCTAATTGTAACTCTATTGACTCTAACAAATTTACAGACACTTAATCCCACATTAAGGCCCATAAATAAAGAGTCAATTACAACAATTATCATTGAGTTGAAGAAAATTTTAATGTAAAAAATGGAATTATCCATATCAGCTCCCATTTTCATACAACCTATGAAAATCACCCATCAAGCTAAAATTACCACGAATTAAGTGCTTAAATTATTCTCTGATACCAATTGATGGAGTTAACATGCAATTAGCGGAAACAATCAGGACCATTAAGCATTCTAATTCCATTAATTTTAGATAACGAGCAAGCATGTTCATAAAACTAAAAGTAAGATTTTGAAGATATACCTTTGAAGAATTCTTCAGTCTTCAAATCCAACTTTAATCTTCACTCTAAATGCTTGTAGACCACAACTTGATCTTCCATACTACTCTCTTGGATCCTAGATTAGATGGTGAGATCCAAAATGAAATTAAATTTAGGGAGGATTTTAGAGAAGCAATTTTCTATTTTTATATTTCTCAAGGTATGAAGAACTCCTTCTTTATCATAAAACCAGAAAATTGCAAATTGCATGTCTCACTCAACTCAGTAAATTGAGTTTTTTTTTTTTTTTTTTTTAACCAATACATGCAACTCCAAATCTTGAGAATTTGACACTAATCTCTCAAAAAGATTAGTGGAATGGTAAGTAGAAAGGGTTGGAAAAACTCGCTTTGGGTTTCATTTTTCATTTTAAAATAAAATTGACTCTTGTTTTTAAAATAAAATTGAATCTTGAATTCAAAATTCAATTGAAATAAAAATAAAAATAAAAATCAATTTTATAATATATTAGTTCAACATATAAAATTCATTTTCTAAATTGATTTTACATTAAAATCAATGTCATTTTGAAATTATAAATTTCAAATTAAGTTAAATAATTTAATATCTAATATTAAATTATTAAATCACCAATTCCACAAATATGAATCCCTATTCATATAATTAAATATTTAAATCATACTTAAATATTATCTAATTTTCCAATTTCGTTTAATTCGATACTTAAACATGTAATTATATCGTATATAATTATTGATTCCCTTAATTCAAATTTGAACTTTTCAAATTCTCTCATCACACTATTCTAAGGTTTAGTCTATTTGTGTGCTAGTAGAGGGATCTAATGGACCTAAGATCATGGGCTCCAATAATTTGAGATTAACTGGCCAAACTCTTTAAATCAAATTAATCAACATTCGTTAGCTACTGGATCACTCCACTAAAGCCCAATAGTTGCACTTCCATCACTGTAGATATATTTCTGTCCACTCGATATAACTAGTAAGTCAATCCTTCACAGGTTGTTCGTAATAACAGTTGGGTCAAAAGTTGTTTTACCCCCGAGATTACATCTTGTTCCTTAAGTCCCACTGATCCTCTAATGAGAAATTGTTTGTGATCCAATCACCAAACCGAGTCCTTTTGAGGCCAATGAGAGGGTGGGACCCCTTGTTCAACACCCGAAGTCAGTACTTAAGAGAATCACCTCTCTGCTATTCCTAAAAGCTGGTAATAGTGAATTTCGTCTTGCACCCTATGTCCCAAGCTATCTAGCCAATTTTATCTTTAAAATGGGAGGCTTATTGAGCCGACGCTGTTGAGCCAACTCTCACCCATGAAAATTTAAGGATAATCCCGAATAAATAAGAGTTCATAGTTAGTTTAGGATTAAAGTCACGATACCTAGGTCATTGCTTTGAAATAGTCAATCTTAAACAGTAAACAGTGTTATAAAGTATGAGTGACTTTATTTCTTGGTCTGGTCTTATACAAACTCTTTGCATAGAATGTCCCCACTTGCATGTCTCCACATGAACGATTCAGGATGAAATACAAAGTGGACCGCATCCAATAGTGTTTCCAAAACAAAGTAGCAAGCATTATCCGTATACTTATATATTGTTTTGGCTATCTACTTGAACTTGATCCACTCTTATGTCTCCATATAAAGTCCAAGTACTGATGTAATAGTTATGGACCTTAGTTTATTGCATTTAGTGCAATTTACATATTTAATAAAAGTTTTATTGAATAAAACCTCAATGACATCTTTATTGAAAATAGAATATGTTTAATCTTACAAACTGCGAGTTTTAGGACATACAATGCAATAGTTCCACTACGGGTAGCCTAGGGTACCCAACTTGATTATCAAGTTATACCGTAGGTTAAGGGTGGAGATCCTTATAGACGAAGAGAGGATGAGGAGCCGGGAGCCCATTTCCAGGACCACTATAGCTACATTCCATGGTCGTGGTACGGAGGAGCACGACGATGAGGAGATTCCTGACGAGGAGCTTCCCCATGCTGATCTCCAAGATCAATACGATATACCGATCGAGAAGGAGTCGGTGAGTGACAAAGTTCTCAGGATGGCAATCAAGGCACTAAGGCTAAGCTCTGAGGCTACCCACCGGGCTAGGTGTGTAGAGAGGATTGTTAACTTCATATGTGAGTGAAACTGTCTTTACTACGTTAGTATCGAATTTCAATGAAACCTACAGAGAGAGTCGGATTCGCCTGACTTAGATTGATGGCTAGCCATTGCCACTTCCATCTTTTGTTGCCCTTAGTAGTATCTTTCTTTTCTTTCCTTTCATTGTTTTTTTTTTAGTTTTTTCCTTTATTTTAGTTTTTGGCTAACTTCTTCTTCTTCTTTTTTTTTTTTTTTTTTTTTTAGTTTTCCATTTTTTTGGATTTTTTTTGTTTTTTCTTTTGTAGGTTCCCTCTCCTTGGTCCTGAAGAAGAAAGAAGAATTAGATGGAGTTACCCTCCTACCGCACCTCTTGTGCATGTAAACGTTTACAGGGGAGGTTTTCTGTTCCCTTGTTTTTTTTTTTTAAAAAAAAAATTTCATAGAGCTTAACTCGAGATACATTGGGGACAATATATCAAATTAAGTTGGGGTTCGGGTACCGTTGGGTTAATGTTTCTTTATTAACTTGGGGTCCTTAGCGCTGTGCTCGGACGATGTTGTGTGCTTAATTGTTTTCTTACTCTATTGCTTATTTGTTAGGGATGATAGTTTATGACACATTCTTCCTGTGATAAAATTTGCATGAAATAATGTTAGGAGAGCATTACTAAATGACCATCATAGAATAGAAGAACCAACCCTCCTACAATTAGACATCGAATTAGACAGCTAAACTTCTTTCAAATTATATATGAAGAATGACATCTACTGTCGTGAAAGCACGTGAATGGATAGACAGACTTTTGTCATCCTCTATAACATGCTTAGAAAAATCGATCGTCTGACACCTATATAATGCATCGATTTCCAAGAGATTGTGGCAATTTTCTTTCCATATTTTGGTGCACGATGTTAAGAACTGAGAGTAGTGGTGACAGTTTGCACGGTCTGGTGGAAATTGTTTCAACGCATTTTAGGTCCGTTCTGACCGCAGTACTACAACTTCATGAGTCACTACTTGAAAATCCGGAGCCTATCACAAGTGACTGCATTCACAGTAGGTGGAAATGTGTTTGAGGATATTACAACAATTTAATTCCACTCCCAGTTAAATAATTAGGTTCTAGATTTTTAGGAAACTAGAAAATGTTTTATCCCTTTGTCAATGTATGATCCCATTATAGAACTTTGGGTTGCATTGGATGACACTACATCAAAGGTCAATGTAAGTGCAGTCGATTGTCCCCGCTATCGTACCCAGAAAGGTGAGATTGGCACAAATGCGCTTGTCGTCTGTTCTCCAACTGATGAGTTTAAATATTTGTGTGTACCAGGGTGGGAATGGTCTACAGCCGATTTTAGAATACATTGGGGACAATATATCAAATTAAGTTGGGGTTGGTGGTACCCGTGGGGTAATGTTTCTTTTATTAACTTGGGGTCCTTAAGCGCTGTCGCTCGGACGATGTTGTGTCTTAATTGTTTTTCTTACTCTATTGCTTAGTTCGTTACGGATTTGATAGTTTTATGACACATTCGTTCCTGGATAAAATTTGCATGAAATAATGTTAGGAGAGCATTACTAAATGACCATCATAGAATAGAGAACCAACCCTCCTACATTAGACATCGAATTAGACAGCTAAACTTCTTTATCAAATTATATATGAGAATGACATCTACTGTCGTGAAAGCACGTGTGGATAGACAGACTTTGTATCCTCTATAACATGCTTTAGAAAAATCGATCGTACTGGACACCTATATAATGCATCATTTCCAAAGAGATGGTGGCAATTTTCTTCCATATTTTGGTGCACGAGTGTTAACGAACTGAGTAGTTGGATGACAGTTTGCACGGTCTGGTGAAATTGTTTCAACGCATTTTAGGTCCGTTCTTGACCGCAGTACTACAACTTCATGAGTCACTACTGAAAATCCGGAGCCTATCACAAGTGACTGCCATTCACAGTAGGTGGAAATGGTTTGAGATATTTACAACAATTTTAATTCCACTCCCAGTTAAATATTAGGTTCTAGATTTTTAGGAAACTAGAAAATGTTATCCCTTTGTCACATGTATGATCCCATATAGAACTATTTGGGTGCATTTGATGACACATACATCAAGGTCAATGTAAGTGCGTCGATTGTCCCCGCTATCGTACCCAGAAAGGTGAGATTGGCACAATGCGCTTGTCGTCTGTTCTCCAACTGATGAGTTTATATTTTTGTGCTACCAGGGTGGGAATGGTCTACAGCCGATTTTAGAGATACATTGGGGACAATATATCAATTAAGTTGGGGTTGGGGTACCCGATGGGTAATGTTTCTTTATTAACTTGGGTCCTTAAGCGCTGTGCTCGGACGATGTTGTGTGCTTAATTGTTTCTTACTCTATTGCTTAGTCGTTAGGATGATAGTTTATGACACATTCTTCCTGTGATAAATTTGCATGAAATAATGTTAGGAGAGCCATACTAAGATGACCATCATAGAATAGAGAACCAACCCTCCTACATTAGACATCGAATTAGACAGCTAAACTTCTTTCAAATTATATATGAGAATGACATCTACTGTCGTGAAAGCACGTGAATGGATAGACAGACTTTTGTCATCCTCTATAACATGCTTAGAAAAATCGATCGTCTGACACCTATATAATGCATCGATTTCCAAGAGATGGTGGCAATTTTCTTCCATATTTTGGTGCACGATGTTAAGAACTGAGTAGTTGGATGACAGTTTGCACGGTCTGGTGAAATTGTTTCAACGCATTTTAGGTCCGTTCTGACCGCAGTACTACAACTTCATGAGTCACTACTGAAAATCCGGAGCCTATCACAAGTGACTGCATTCACAGTAGGTGGAAATGGTTTGAGATATTACAACAATTTTAATTCCACTCCCAGTTAAATATTAGGTTCTAGATTTTTAGGAAACTAGAAAATGTTTATCCCTTTGTCAATGTATGATCCCATATAGAACTATTTGGGTGCATTGGATGACACATACATCAAGGTCAATGTAAGTGCAGTCGATTGTCCCCGCTATCGTACCCAGAAAGGTGAGATTGGCACAAATGCGCTTGTCGTCTGTTCTCCAACTGATGAGTTTATATTTTTGTGCTACCAGGGTGGGAATGGTCTACAGCCGAGTTTAGAGTGCTTAGGAATGCAATTTCTCGATCGCATGGGTTGAAGGTTCCCAAGGGTATAGACTTTTGTGATTGCACTGTCTGAATTTAAGAGCAAATAGTTTGCCAACTAATTTTTTGTATACCATGCCTAGGTTATTATTACCTATGTGATGCTGGATATCCTAATGTCGAGGGATTCTTGGCACCATATAGGGGAGAACGGTACCATATTTTAGAATGGCATGGTGCTAGAAATGCACTGACTAATCCACGGGAATTTCTCAACATGAAATATTCATCCGCTAGAAATTGCATAGAAAGAGCATTTGGCGTACTCAAAGGTCGTTGGGCGATACTACGTGGGAAGTCCTACTACCCAGTTAAGATCCAATGTAGAAGAATAACATCATGTTTTCTGCTGTACAACCTAATAATAAGGGAGATGGGTCAAACTACCACGTTCGAAACAACGGATGATGAAGATTCTGCATCTAACGAGCTCGACGATGAAAATATACAATTTATTGAAACATTCGACGAATGGACCAATTTCAGGGATGAGTTGGTGAATGTTTGATGAATGGGAACAAGCATCATGAGCACAAAGTTTCTTGTTCAATTTGCTTTACTATGAATAACTTCCTTTTTCTTTTAGATTATGTTATCTTTCAGTTCAAACAGTTTACCGTATTCAATTATCTTAATTGATGTTGTGTTAATTGGTTCATGTGAATGATGAAACACGTTCTTTGCTATTTGTACTCAAAAGTTTGTTTATCTAACTATGCCCAATTTATTTTATTAAGTTATACGTACGTATATATGTAGCTAAATGGCAGGACGTGAGAAAATGACAAAACACATTTGGACGAAGGTTGAAGATGCACGATTAGTGGAGTCTCTATTGCACATGGTGGAAACATGTTGGCAAGCTGATAATGGAACCTTCAAGCCTGGTTATCTACAACGTCTACTTAACGAAAAGATCTTTAGTTGTTCCATCGGGTTGTCAACAATAGAGTGCAAGGTTAGATTTTTAAAGCAACAATATTGTGCAATCGTTGAGATGCTGAGTAATGCATGCAACGAATTTGGTTGGAATGATGAGTTCAAATGTGTGGAAGTAGAGAAAGAGGTTTTCGATGTATGGGTTCAGGTAAGATAAAACACATTAATGTATTATTATCTTACAATGGAGAACCCTTTCAAATATAATATTATGTTATAATATGATATATGTTTCTGTTTGTAGTCCCATCCCAATGCGAAGGGTTTGAGACATAAACCACTCCCCCACTATGAAGAGCTTTCAATCATATTTGGGAAGGATATGGCCACTGGTGAAGGCAGTGAAACCTCGTACGATTAAGCATCTACAACATATGGTCATTTGGAGAATATTCAGTTGGGATCACAGGTTAATGAGCAACAATACCTGACATGAACATACTCACAGTTGATGGCATGGATGGGGTGTTCTCAGATACACCCATCAGTAGGCGTACTAGATCAAGTAATGATACGAGAGGAATGAAGCGCAAGAGGACTCCCTTCCAATCTAAAATGCTTGACATTGTATGCACATCAATGGATGGGCAGAAAAGTAAAATGGAGAAACTTGTCCAATGACAAAAAGAGAAATATGAATTGGAGCTTAAGAGGTGTCAGGAGATCATCGAATAGATATACCAAGTTGAGCATTTAACTAATTACGTTCTCTATGTTTGCAAGTTGGTTTGTTATTATTTTGTAACTTCCCATAGTCCCTTATTGTATAAGTATCATATATTTGTTGATTTTTTGTGACATGTACAAATGGCCCGTGGCATGTGACCCTTAGATATGGATGCAAATTTTTTTCAAGCAAGTTGTAAAATGACTATGTATAAGACCATCAAATTATGTAAAATCTTTTGAGGGGAATGAACTTAATTGAATTTCATATCCGGTTTAAATTTTTTTTATCTATGGAATGAATTTAATGAATTTCATATCCGGTTTAAATTAACACTATTTTGTAAAATCATCTGACTTTCTTTAATGAGAAGTTTGGAATGAATAATACAAAATTGAACTGTATACCATATCTTGAGATTGGAAAGAATAAAAAAAATGCAATCAATGTCATTTTCCAAATAGGATCGATACAATAATTGAATTATAAGATTAAAAAAGTAGTGTTTGTATAGACAAATTATTTTACAATACAAAAATTGAACCAGATAGCACTAACATATGATGAACTCAGACATAACAACTCTGCACACCCAAACACAGACATATGAACTCAGACATAACATTTCTACACCCTAACAACTCTGCACCCCAAACACAGACATTAGAACTCCCTAGACATCAGAACTCCCCACACATCAAAATTTCAAACATCTTATATCATCTCAGAACCCCAAACAATCCCTTAAATTTAGAAATCCTCCTCACTTTCCCTTTTTAAGTAGCATTAAATTTAGAAAATCGTCCCATTAAATTTAAAGGTCACTTTCCCTTTAGGTTTTCTAAATTTAAAGGTCTTGTCATGTTTTGTTGAATATTCATCATTTTGCAACTTGGTTGTAGAAAAAAAAAATACTTGAAGATAAGATTTCATTGAAATTTCAAAAAAAAAAAAAAAAAAAAGAAAAGAAAAAAGAACACATGTCTGTCTATGAAAACACAAATCCAATATTTTTAAAGCTAGTTTACCATTAAAGAAAAAATCAAAATTACTATTTTAAAGATATTTAAATTATTGTATAGGTTTAATTTAGATCTAAAATATCTCATGTACTGTTAAGATATAGATAGGTTAAAACACATTTTTTATCACTGTATTTTTAGCTTATACTTCTTAATCTTTAATAATTTAGGGTCCATTTGGACTAACTCGAGAAATTTTTTTTTTTTTTTTTTAAAAAAAATTTTATTTAAATATTTTGTATAAAATTTGTTAAAAATATATTTCAAAAGCTATTTTGAATAGTTATCAAACATTTCAACTTTTTTTTTCTTTTTAAAATGACTTATTTTTTAAATTAAACACTTGAAAATGACTTCCAAAACACCTTTAATCACAAAAATTTAGTACTTTTACAATTTAAACCATTTAATCTTTATCTTAAAATATATTATTGAGATTTAACTAAATATTTTACCCATGTGGATCATTATAATTTAATTGTTAATCAAATTTATTTATAAACCATGAAGATTGATACTTAATTTTGATTCTGTTGACATTAATATGGGATCCACAAATATTTATGAAGACAAATTTATTGTGAACAAATGGAGTATGGTACTACCTATCCAAAGAAGTTTTGGTTGATCCCAAATTTGTGATTAAAAATAAGTATTAGTGATCAAATATAATATTGTACTAAAAAGTATATAATATTATAGAAACATAAAAGATGAAAAGAAACTATATATAAGAGTTTATAAATTGAAAAAGGATTTTTAAAGTTAGGTACAGATAATGATTTTCTTTTTTTTTAAAGAATTGTTGTAAAATATGTGAGTAAAATCGGTTAGATGATGTAATATTGAATTTACATTCACCAATCACCTTAAACATTTGAGTCAGTTGGTGATTTAATATAATATCAAAGCAAATGATTCAATGGAATTTTGTATTTAACAATTGGTGATTTAACCGTGTCAATTGAACGAGTTCTCAAACCCTAACCTATTATATTTCATGGCAAATTTCTTGTTACGTTTTTTTTAGGAAAGGATAGTCCTCGTCTATATGTAGGTGGGTGCAAGGATCCTAAACATAATTTTTAAAGAGAGAGGGGTTCAAATCCACACCACAAGATTAAAATAATGTTGCTTGACTAATTAAATTATGTTACGTGTAATAATTACTTTAGCTTTAAATCCCATTAGGTCTTAATTGTAGCTGAAAAAGTTTTGTCAAAAAAAAAAAAAAAGCAAACAAACAAACAAATCGACTTTGTTTAAACAAAGTCGTTAAATTTGTTAAGCATCGTCAACACTTATGTTTGCATTAGGGGTGATAGTCGAGTTGGTTTTATCGATTTTAAGGTCAATCAAGAATCAAACCAAACAAATCAATTTTACCTATAAAAAAGAGATTCAAACCAATGTCCAATAAAACAAACTATTGGATTGGTTTTAATTGGATCAATTTATTATCGATTTGGTTCTCAGGTTTTAGTATTTTCTTTCCAATTTTTATTTTTATTATCATTTTGTTTTGATTTGGTCCTTTTTACTATTTTAAAATTAAAATTGGGTTTATTTTTTTTGTTTTATAAATTGAAATTTGACATTTTTTTTCGTGGCACTTTTCTAAATAAAAAATAGGGGTGTTCAAAAAACCCAATAATCCAAAAAAACCGACCAATCCAACCCAACCCGTACGATTTGGATTGGGTTGGGTTCGAGTAAATGCAAAATTTTATAGGTTGGGTTGGTTCATGGGTTCACCTAATATAACCCAAACCAACTCGTGTTAGGGATGATGCAAGTGGATCATGTCTTAAGTGATAACCAAAATGGACTGTAGTACATGGATATAGGAGGGAAACCTTATCCTGGTAATGCTACGGATACGACTCGCTTTGTAGAATAGTTACAAGTGTTGTGACTTGCTACAGATGATCTGATCCTGATCATTCATGTGGGGATGTGCGAGCAGGGGTGTCCTATACAAAGAGTTTGTATAAGAGCTGATCACGAAGTGTTAAAGTATCGTATATAACATCGTTCATGACAAAGATTTCACTTCACTAAGATAACCATAGGTAACATGACCTCAATCCTGAGTGAGTTGAGAACTCTTGCCTTTAAGGGCGGTCCTTTAATTTGCATGGGTGCAAGTGGCTAGGTCGCCGACTCAAACCTACTACTTCGGGGATTCGTCTGATTTAGGAGCTGGGAACTCAGCTACGCAAGATGCAATCAACTCCTTCCCTGAAGCAGAGGTAAGTAGATAGATTGCTCCCTTTAGAGCTAATCCCAGGGCTTGAACGATGTCGCACCACACACCTTCTCATGGCCCGAGAGATGTCCACACATAGTAGGACTATGTTATATTGTTCATTAGAGGGATCAGTGGTACTTAAGAAGATAGATGTAACTACAGGGGCAAAATGGTAAATTGGCCCAGCTGTACTTACAAGCATCTGTGAAAGGTTATCGTACCGTTGATTGGTTATATCAGATGGACACAGAAATATATTTGTGGTAAGGAGAGTTCAATAATCGGTCTTTAGTGGAATGCCTGGCAATTAACGGATGGTGAATCTCGTGGCTAAAGAGTTTAGTCAGCTATTCACATACCGTTGGAGCTTCGAGCCATATGTCCATAAAGTCCCCTTGGTAGCTCAATGGATTCAAGTTGAGAATTAGTTTTTGGGTCAGTTTGAAATATTCAAATTGACAAGAGGGAGTTCAATTATATATGATATGATTGAACTGGTTAATTATATTTAATATGATTGACTTTATGTATGTGATATACTAATTGGAGGAAAATTGATATAAATATGACTTATATCTAATGGGGGAGAAAACATTATGGTTTATATATGATATTAAACTATAGTTTAATGAATATAATATGATTATATTTATTATTTTAATTTGACAATTATAGGATAATTGTGCACGCCATTTTCTCCGTAACCTTGTGTTAGTGGAAAATTCCAATTAGTTTTCATAACTGGAATAAAATGAAAATAATTTTCATTTTGCAAAAGATCACGTAATTTGCTCACGAAGTGTATACTTCCCATCACTTAGCTAATCAAGAGACTATACGATAGCTCATCATTGCTACACGATAGTATACGCGTGCACCGCTTTCCTAAACGATCGCCTATGTTTTACTAAACGATCGTCTAGCGTCGAGCATTTACTAAACGATCACAGCCTATTTACTACACGATTGTGTACTTCACCTAAACAATCAAGCATTTTGTCTATACGATAGACTTGCCCTTCTCCCACTTGCTTGATCGTTGTATACAATCTTCATATCCTCCTCCCCTCTACCAAATCCCAACAGAGCCCACTCTTTGGATTTTCATACCGAGAATACCAAGGGTTTCAAGTAGACGATCGGGTGTTGGTGAACGATTGGCTTGACGTTCTAGTGAGAGCGAGAGGAACCTGTTCGCTTGGAGAGAACGAGCTTTGCTGTGAAGAAAGAGTCTTCAACTGGTATGTATTTGTTCTCTTGTTTGTTTATCGTAAAGCATGCCGGTAATTTTGTAGTATGATGCATTTATGTATGTTTGAATGTAAATGTGGTAGTTCTGTCACAATGTCTTTGGAAAGATCCATTTCCGCTCATAGGTACTCTTGTATAAGAGTTCCTTCAACCCGAACCAACCCGAATTTATTATTAACTTTAAAATATATATTTTTTTATTACTTATAACACAATTATTTATATATATATATTGATTTTAATTTTATTTAATTCCAATATTTTTTGAATAATTTATTCTGCAATAACTCTTAAAAGTAGTTTATTTGCACTATAGAAAGAAAATTTTCACTATATAAGTTGAAATTGAGTTGTTAATCTTAATTCAATATATAAAAATAATTAAATTAGATTTTTACATATTTACGTTTTGTTTCTTTTTAGAATAAAATTTTAAATACATGACCCAATTAACCCGAACCAACCCAACCCAACCCAAATATTTTATGCTTAGGTTGGGTTGGGTTCATTTTTTAATAAGGGTTATTTGGGTTGAAAAAAATTACAACCCGAACAATTGAGTTAGGTTTAAAAAGTCTTTCAACCTAACCCATGAACACCCCTAATAAAAAATATACAAGCTCCATAATAATTGGTTATTTTTTAAACAACAAATATACATACTAATCGAGTTAGCATGCAATCAGGAAAAGAAATCAGGATCATTAAGCCCTCAAATTCATCAATTTTAGCATCTAAGTAAGCATGTTCATCAAATAAAAGGAGAGTTTTTTAAAACATACCTTCGAAGACTTCAAATTCTTGAAGTTCCAACTTGTATCTTCACACCAAAATCTTGTAGACCATCACTGGATCTTCCCTATCTCTTGGACCTTAGATTGGACTGAGTGATCCAAAATAAGTTGAATTCAAGGGAATTTTAGAGAGAGAGGACTTATTTATTTATTTTTTTAGTTGAAGAACTTTTCTTCTTTTAAAAAAAAAAAGCAAGAATCAATTGAATGACCCTCAATCTAATCTGTATGTTGCTCAATTTTTGTGCAAGCTGTTCATGCAACCTATTTACACAAAAGACTGACAGCACCTACTTTCATTTTTTAGTGGAATTGTGAGTTCAAATGTCAAATGTGGGACAAACCCACTCATAATTTAAAATTGATTAAAAATCAATTTAATTGAAAATTCAATTTCACAATATTTTAATTTAAATTTCCAAAACTTAAATTAAAATTAAAATTGATTTTATTATTTGAATTTTCATAGAATTCAAATATTCAATTTTAAATAAATTTAATTTAAACAATTAATTTGAATAAAATTTACTTAATTAATATCATTTAATATCTAATATTAAATTAATAAAATACCAATTCCACAACCATGAATCCCTATTCATGTAATTAATATTTAAATCAAATTTAAATATTATCTAATTCTTAAATTTCGTTTGATTCGATAATCAAACATGTAATTATATCGTATAAAATTACTAGTTTTCTTAATTCGAATTTGAACGTTTCAAATTTACTCATCACGATATTCTAAGTTTTAATCCATTTGTTAGCTAGTAGACGGACCTAATAGACCTACAGATCATGGGCTTCAACGATTTGAGATTAACCGGCTAAACTCTTTAATCCAAATTAATCAACATTCGTTAACTACCAGGTCACTCCACTGAAGCCTAGTAATTGCACTCCCCTCACTGTAGATATATTTTTGTCCACTTGATTTAACCATAATCGATAAGTCGATCCTTCATAGGTTGTTTGTAGTAACGATTGGGTCAAAAGTTTTTTCAACCCCGAGATTAAATCTTGCTCATAAGTCTCATTTATCCTCTAATGAACAATTCATTTGTGATCCAAACATCAAACCGAGTCCCTCTCAGGCCAATGAGAGGGTGGGGTCCCTTATTCAAGACTTGGAATCAGTACATAAGAGAAGAACCTCTCTACTATCCCTAAAAGCGGATAGGAATGAGTTCCATCTTGCACCCTATGTCCCAGTTATCTACCCGATCTTACCCCTGAAATGGGAGGCTTATTGAGTTAGTGCTATTGAGCCAACCCTCACCCATGCAAATTTGAGGATAATCCCGAATAAATAGGATTTCATAGTTAGCTCAAGATCAAGGTTAAGTTACCTAGGTCATTGCTTTGAAATAATCAGTCTTAAACAATAAAAGGTGTTATAAAGTAAGAGTGACTTGTTTCTTGGTTTGGTCTTATTATAAACGCATTGCATAGGACGCCTCCACTCACATGTCTCCACATGAACGATTCAGGATCACATCATTTGTACTAAATATAAATTAGGTCGTATCCAATAGTGTCCCCAAAATAAGGTATCTAGCCTTATCTGTATACTATAGACCGTTTTGGTTATATACTCGAACTTGATCTACTCTTATGTCTCCACATAAAGTCAAAGTACTCATGAATAGCCATGGATCTTAGTTTATCGGATTTAATACGTTTTACATATTCAGTAACAATTTTATTGAACAAAACCTCAATAACATCTTTATTGTAAATATAATATGTTTAATCTTACAAACTGCGAGTTTTAGGACATACAACCAAAGAAGATGATGAAGAGGAAAATGACGATGAAGAAGATGACGATGAAGAAGAAGAAGACATAGATAAAGAAGAAGAAGACAAAGAAGAAGACGACGACGACAAAGAGGAAAATGACGAAGAGGAAGACAAACACGAAGGAGGAGGAGGAGGAGAAGAAGAAGAAGAAGAAGAAGAAGAAGAAGAAGAAGAAGAAGAAGAAGAAGAAGAAGAAGAAGAAGAAGAAGAAGAAGAANAGAAGAAGAAGAAGAAGAAGAAGAAGAAGAAGAAGAAGAAGAAGAAGAAGAAGAAGAAGAAGAAGAAGAAGAAGAAGAAGAAGAAGACGAAGAAGAAGAGAGGAGAGAGGAGAGGGGAGAGAGTTATTCTTTACTGTTCTTTCATGGTACATTTTTTTTGTATTATTTTGCTCAATTTCTTCTGCAGAGACTTCAGCTTCAACAAAATTACTGGACAAATACCTGATAGCTTTGAAGGGTTAAAGAAAGTGGATCATCTGTAAGTAATGTAATCAGACACGTGAAATTGTATTACCAAATCCTAGGTAGTTGCTTTACATAACTGGGAGGATAACCCAATCTTGATCAATGGCTGAAATTCATTCTTTCTTCTATGAATTGGTGTAGAAAATTAACTTGCCAATTATATGAATGGTAAGCTCAGTATTTTAAAAAGCCCTATTGAGCGCACACCTAGGCCTAAGGCGTAGGTCATGCGCCTCGCCTTAGAAAGGCAAGACTCATAAAATAAGGTGCGCCTTAGGCGCGTGCCTTTTGTGAAGCCCAAAGGGTCAAAGCCTTGGACCTTAGGGCTTTTTTATTGTTTTTAGAAAATAATAATTAATCCTCAAAGGTCTTTCATCTTTATTAACTAAAAGAATCAAATTTACTAAGCCTAAATACAATTTTTCTTATGTTTGGGGTATTTTTTCCCCATATTTTCACTTCAACCATGCTTTCTCTTTTTAATGTAATATTTTTATATATAGTGCGCCTCATGAAAAAAAAAAATCCCGCACCTTTTTGTGCACCTTGCACCTAGCCTCCAGAGGGCCATTGCGCTTTAGTGCGCCTTGAGCATTTAAAAACACTTAATAATGATCTAAATTGAGCTTCGTCTCGTGTAAACTGGTTGAATATGAACCGATAATAGTATTTCTGATACATAACTAAAGGATCAAGTTTTATGTGAAATTTAAGAGAGCTAAATGTCTCGGGGGTTAGTGTTTGAGACGACCAACCATGCGGCATTGGATGCTCTTGCTACTAAATAGTGCACCAAGTAAGCCTTAAGAAGAGTTTTGGCCTATTCAAGGCACAAGAAACTCATTGAGAGGTTTGAAGATGAGTAGGCAAGGGATTCTTAGAGTTTGAGTTATTGGAGATGTCCAAGGGATGCTTTACAAATGAGCCTCGATGGGCTATATATAAGCAAGCCCCATCGACTTTAGAGGCCTTAAGAACCGACCTAGGAGGTAGGTTAAGACACTCCTAAAGACTTCTTAATGTCTCTTACATACTTTTTAGGCAATACTAGGCCCTTTTAGATGCTACCAAGTACTTACAAGACTATTTTAGATACTCGTAGTCTATTCTAGACCCTTGTAGAGCATTCTATAGTATGTACATGTGGGTTGATGTAGGGACCTTCTAGCACGGTTTAGGGCCTTTCAGAACCATCTAGCATGTTCTAGCATTGTCTCGGGTCTTCTAAAGGCTTTCGAGGCTGTCCAGCCCTTTCTAGCACCGTGTGGTACCATCTAGTGCATTCCAGATGCATCTAAGGGCACGTATGAGGGGCGTTGGCGCTGCCCAGTGCCTTCTGGGTCTGTCCAAGCTTGTCTAGTGTCTTCTAGAAGCTTCTCAGATAGTCTGGAGTACTCACTAGCCGTCCGACATCGTATGGAGGCATTTGGCCCTGAGGCACGCATGTAGGGTGGCGGCACGTCTGTCGTTCGCATGCTAGATCGCCCATTTTAGGCATTGCACGTCTGAACTCGTGCACGTTGGGTATCTGGTCGCGTGTCTATATGATGTGGGCACGCACGACTGCGTGCCTGGCCTGGCGCACGTCTGTGTTGATGGTCGTGCATATGGTTGCTCACTAGAGCGCTTGTCTAGGTGCATGCCTATCTTGGCATGCCCTTGTGTGCCTGTGCCTGGGCAGCGGGTGTGTTGGGCATCCGTGATGGGCTTACGCCTGGGATAGGGGTGCACGAGTTGGCCTTGTGTGGCAACTTGGGGAGGCCTTCGAACGAGTCTTGACTTTTTCTTGGTTGTGCTAAAGGAGTATTGGGTCTTGCATTGGCATGGTCAGAAAGGCCTTTTTTGTAAGGCGTGACCCCCTCCCACTTGTTTTCGCAATGTCCCTATTGCGGTTCTTCTCTTGTGGTGCCTTCTCTTTATTACTTGCATAGTAGTCACTACCTGTGGCTCAGGCTTCTCCATGCTCCTTAGGGGGATCACATGAAGGTTGTGATCTTCGAGCACCAAAAGAGTGCTTTGGGATGGTGCTAATAGGGCATCGGTTTTTCTGAAAAAGGATAGACCAAGTACTATCTTAAAGTCATCCATAAGTACAGTGGTAAAATCTAGTTTACTGTGCCAATCGCCTATCCTTGTTTTTACTCCCCAAGCTATCCATTTTGATGGCTTGGCTCCTAAGTTGACGGCTTTGATCGAGGTTCTGTCGTTTGTATATCTTAAGCCAAGTCGTTAAGCTCCTTACATGTCCATAAAGTTGTACGTAGCTCCTGTGTCCAGCATCACGATTGCCTTTTTTCCATTGATTGTGGCGTTCGCATAGAGTAGGCCCTTGTCCTTTCCCTTTTGGTAGGTTGGGTCTCGAAAATGGCCGTTATTTGCTGTAGTGAGCCCATGTATGCTTTGGACTCTTCAACCTTCTCCTCTTTGTCCCGATGTTGTGCTTCAAGCGCACTTAGGGTATTCTTGCTTGGACAATTCTTCGTCTAATGTGGCCTATTATAAATAAAACATGGCTTAGGAGGTGTGGTCTTGAGAGACTTACCTTCTCCTGTAGAAGAACCTCTCCCTTTTTTAACCATTCGAGGTTCGAAAATTCTCCTCATCCTTCCGAGCAAAATCTTTTTTCGGTTCAGACCCTCCTTCTTCTTCATTCAAATGAATGGATCTCTTGCCTTTTTGGGTGCAGTAATCTGTGAGCAATTCAGCATTGGTAAAGGCATCATCTAGTATTGTGACAATGTGCCTGTCAAGCTCTATCCTCACCCAACCTTTGAGTTCATATTTGAAGTAGAAAATGGCATCTTTATCCAATAGATCATCAATCTCAAGAATAAGTGTTGTGAACTCCTTGATGTACTTGGGGATGGTACCAGTTTGCCTCAACCATCTAAATTTCCCTTGAGTCTCTATCTCAGCATTGTGTGGGAAAAAGTGTTTATGGAGCTCGACCTTAAATTGTCCCTAAATGTTGATGCGACATCGGTCACGCTCCCACTTAGCTTGTTTTCTTCCCCACCATAGTGGAGCTGCATCCCTCAAGAATGTTGGGGCATGGTTTATACGGGCGTCATCATGGAATACTCCTAAGGCCTCAAAATATCACTCTAGGCCAAATAGGAATTTTTCCATCATTGTGGCATTCCTCGTGTCATTGTACATATCAGGTTTGGGGACTTTGATGTCCGATGTGGAGTATGAAATGGAGGAAGCACTAATAGAGGCGAGAGTGCTAGTGCGTTAATAAGCTCGAGATTCAGCTCGAACGTCATTGATTTCTTTACGAAGTCTATGTATTTTCTCTTCCACAAACTTACATAGATTAGATACTTCAGTGGAGAGTAAACTTACCTCCGACTTGAATTCTTGTCTGAGGAACTCGATCATTTCATTGGTTGCCAGGCTTATCTCGGTGTTCTCTTGGACTAGCTCGTCAAAATTTTCACTCAACAAGCTAACCATGAGCTTCACATCCTCTAACTCACTCTCAAGGGTGGCCAGGCGAGTGTCGACATGATCCCTCACTGTCGGGCCTTTAGACTTGGAGCGTTTGGATGTGGTGCGTTGCTCACCCCTTCCTCGGGTAGTTGGTCCTTCCACTTGCTGCTTGGTTGGGGAGTGATGTTGCTCCTCATAAGCCATATGCTTGGCAAGAGTTTAAGGCTACGTAGGGTCTCTAAGTTCTAAGAGTGTGGCTCTGATACCACCTGCCACGAGGATCAGTGTTTGAGACGACCAATCGTGTGGCACTTGGATGCTCTTGCTACCAAAGAGTGCACCAAGTAAGCCTTAAGAATAGTTTTGGCCTATTCAAGGCACAAAGTAACTCATTGAGAGGTTTGAAGATGAGTAGGTAAGGGATTCTTAGAGTTTGAGTGAATGAGGGCTTTATTAGAGATGTCCAAGGGATGCTTTACAAATGAGCCCAATAGGCTATGTATAGGCAAGCCCCACCGACTTTAGGGGCCTTAGAACTGACGTAGGAGGTTGATTAAGACACTCCTAGAGGCTTTTCTATGTCTCTTACATACTTCTTAGGCCATACTAGGTTCTTCTAGGTTCTACATACACGACTATTCTAGATACTTCTAGTCTATTCTAGATCCTTGTAAAGCATTCTAGAGTATGTAAATATGGGCTAATGTACCTTCTAGCATGGTCTAGGGCCTTCTGAAACCATCTAGCATGTTATAGCACTATCTTAGGTCTTCTAGAGGCTTCCGACGCTGTCCAGCCCTTTCTAGCACCGTATGGCACTGTCTAGTGCCTTCCAGATGCATTTGGGGGCGTGCATGAGGGGCGTTGGGGCATGCATGAGGGGCGTTGGCACTGCCCAACGCCTTCTGGGTTTGCCCAAGGCTGTTTAGAATCTTCTAAAAGCTTCTCGAATAGTTTGGAGTGCTCACGGGCCATCTGGCATCGTTTGGAGGTGGTCTCTTATACACATCTAGATGTGTATAACGACGCTGTCCAGCCCTTTCTAGCACCGTATGGCACTGTCTAGTGCCTTCCAGATGCATTTGGGGGCGTGCATGAGGGGCGTTGGCACTGCCCAACGCCTTCTGGGTTTGCCCAAGGCTGTTTAGAATCTTCTAAAAGCTTCTCGAATAGTTTGGAGTGCTCACGGGCCATCTGGCATCGTTTGGAGGTGTCTGGCCCTGAGGCGCGTGCGCAGGGTGGCGTGCACGTCTGTCGTCTGTGTGCTGCGTCTCCCGTCTGGGCGTTGATCGCGCACAAGTGCACGCTTGTTGGGGTGTGCACATCTGGACTCACACACGCTGGGCCTTCGACCATGCCCCTATGCGATGTGCATACGCGCTTGGTGTTTGGGCCTAAAATAGACTACTTGAATTCCAAAATGCAAAAGATTAAATGGGGGTTTGTTTGTTTTAAGAACTAGAAACTAGCTAAGTGAAAAAGAAACAAGAATTGATGTAGGAAATTTATTGATGAAAGAAATAAGAGAGATTATGAGATAAGATTCTATTGAAATGAAATCTTGGGTATTTTATGTAAACTAGGCAATTCTATCATTGACTTAACAAATAATCATGTAATTAGATTATTTATGTCACAACCCACTCCAGATTATCCTCTTAACCTGGATGGAATGGTGGTGCATTGCCTACGACACAAAAATAGTCTATAGTATATGGATATAGGAGGGAAACCTTATCCTAGTAACATTACGGATGTGGCCTACTTTGTGGAATTGTTACAAATGTTGTGACTTCAAATTAAGACCAAACAACCTCTTTAGCTACTTCACAAGCGGCTACGTATTTGACTTCCATAGTGGAACCTGCAATGCATTATTGCTTGATGCTTCACCACATTACAGCCCCTCCATTCAGAGTGAACACTGACCCTGATGTTGATTTGCGAGAATCTCTATTGGTTTGAAAGTCAAAGTCTGTGTATATAAGGATCAGATCCTTATCTCCATACACATGCATGTAGTCCCTCGTTCTCCGAAGATACTTGAGGATCGTCTTGACCGCCGTCTAGTGATCAAATCCTGGATTGGACTGATACCGATTGACAATCCCTACTGCATAGCAAATGTCGGGTCAGGTAACCAACATTGCATCATTGCTACTTCACAACACCGCGACTAGCACAACAGCAGTTAATCCTTTTGCTGGCATTTACTGCCTATCTAACCTGTTAAATTTTGCTCAAACCCTGAATATGTACATATCATCAATATACGAACATATTAACTCAGAACTTAACACATTTATATTATAGCGTTTCGCAGCATTATTCATACATGAATATTACAACTTAGTGAGCCTCAACTAGAATACTAGTCACTAGACAGACACATTTGTACTAACTAATACAGGTCTTCAATTACGCTTCCTTCAACCTGTTTCTTTGAGTGGCAGAGCAGCAGCAGAAAAGTCTTTTGGGAACTGACCTCTAGCTGAAAGGAAAACATTTGAAAGCATGAGCTAGAATCCAGTGAGTGACTTAATAAAAACATAAATCTCATGCTTAAACTGAAAGCTCGAAAACATAATACTGGAACTAAAATATGCCAAGCAAACGTGTACATAAAACCTTTAAAACCATTGTATCTGAAACCTGAATCTTAGTTGAGAATGAACATTCATCGCTCTAATTCCCAACCTCAAGCCATGGCCAGAAGAAACCCCTACTTCGACCTCTTCATACTGAACTATGGCTAGGAGAGACCCCTATGTCGATCTCTTTAAATATACCGATGGGCATCTCAAGCAACTTCCTCTAAACATAAACATTGATAACTACTCTTAAACTTTATTAAACATCATTATTCCCTAGTTGAGAACAAGCTTACATCGCTCTAGCTCTCACGTCTGTTACTGGCCAAGAGACCCATACTTCGGCCTCCCATTCAGAACTACCTATGTCGATCTCTTTATCATCCTTTACTGCATTACTACTTAACTAGGAAGGAACCCTTTTGTTCACTTCCTAAAAACATAATTTACAACCTTAGTTGAGAGAGAACCTTTACTCAATTCCTCAACGTCAATCCATAGTTAGTGTGGAGTGATCTCTACACTACCAATAACAACTTTTCCTACATTCATGTGATTTTATTTTAAGTTTCGGCATACCTTAGGTACTACTGCTCAGATACCTTCTCCGTGTACTTCAGTATCGAGCTGCTCGGATACCTTCTCCATATCCTTCAGTATCGAGCTATTCAAATTTTAAGATAAAGCTTCAGTACCTTCTCATCTAGTTCTTCAGTACTGAGCTATTCAAACCTAGGACTAAGCTTCAGTACCTTCTCATCTAGTCCTTCAGTACTGAGCTATTCAAATCTAAGACTGAGCTTCAGTACCTTCTCATCTTGTCCTTCAGTACTGAGCTATTCAAATCTAAGACTGAGCTTCAGTACCTTCTCATCTGGTGCTTCAGTATTGAGCTACTCACACTGAACTTGCTTATTCTTATCTCTTAATGACTTAGTGGACCAAAAGCTTTCTATACTAACGCATCTTCTTGTTCATTGAAAAGTATAGCATAAACATAACATTAATGTGAGATGCGTTGCCTGGTAACTATTTGCGAATAGTTGTCATAAATAGCTTTCAGTAAACATACATTGTTGGACATTCATAAGCATTAACAATTTACTTAAAACATTTAAAGCATTTAGAGTCACTCACAGGTCCTTCAAGTTTGCTTCCTTAAGGCTTGATAGGCTTTTCCAATGGGAGTTGAACCTACGCATATAAGCATACCACTTAGTGTTTACATTAGCCTTCCTTTTAGGCCTACTTAATAAATCAAGCTCACATGCCAAATACTCACATTGTGCCTCCTACCATTCACTTTGAGGGTCGAACACTTAGCCAATTTGGAGGGATTGGGTGCCAAAAGAATGCACCCTTTGATCGCCCACACTTCCCATACTAGAAAAATTTTGGAGCATCAAACTGCAGATTCAATTCCAACAATTCATAACTAAATTTCTAGAACTCATCTCAAGGAACTTCCTTCTACAAACTTGCTTAAAATCAAGTTAGCAACATTAAATTTCATCTCAAAATTCTTCGTCTTTTTTTTTCTGAAGATTCAAAACTTCATTATTGGCCCCAATTCAAGCAGCTACCTGCTTGTTCAACGATTTCCAGTTCAAACTTCAAAAATATATAACTCGATTTTCAGGCCTCATCTTAAAAAGTTTCATTCTACAAAGTTTTTTATAATTGAGTTAATAATATTACATAAATATTAGCTCAAAAACCTTCGTGATTCGTCCTAGAGCTTCAATTCTTCACTGATGGCCTAGATTCACCTGAGAAACGAACCCTTCGCCTTTATTTTGCTCCTCCGGCCTTATTCCAGGGAGTTTTTCTTCCAGCAACATAGCCACAGAAAATAGACACACAAAGCTTTCGAATGCCACTAGAATTACATGAATAGCCTAAGTAGTTTGTTCAAACCGACCCAATGAATTTGGCCTTCTTGCTTATACCACAGCCCAAAATCCTGCATGAAATCTCCTTGGACCACTTAGCCCACTAATGAAGATTAATGGCTGAGATTCAACAATTTTTCTTTCCTTTAAAATTTTATATCCTAATGTAGTATTTAAAAATTTACTTGATGGGTATAACATTTTTCTTTTGAAAGAAAAATTCTTAATTTCCCCATTTCTCTATTTTGGGAATTCTAACAAATTTAGTTCTACATTTTAATTAACCTCTCTCCTTAATATAGTTAACCCACATTTAAAATTCTTCACCAACTCGTGTTTGATTCCTCATCTCCAAGCCCATTACGTGAGCTCCATCCTTAGCCAACATTTAGTGAAATTTAGCCGATCAATTCACCCTTCATTCACTTTGCCACCTAGGTCATCTAGCACACCATGACTTTCTTCTTTCTTCTATAATTCCTAAGACATGATTTCATCATAGCTCATTATAAGACATCACATTACCTACTCTTACTTAAAGTAATTAGGGTTCGGGTTTTACAATTCAATAGTACATTAAGAATAAATTCCTAATGCCCCAATTAGCTAATTTGACAATTAACCCTAATCTAGGTCTTAATTGCTTCCTAAAGACATTTCACAATTAATCCCTATATTGCATTAAACTCATGGATTTTCTTAACTATTCTAATCTCAAAATCAAAAGACTGAAAATTCAAGATTGATTGCATGAATCTTCTGAATTAATAGATTATTTAAAGAAAAGAGGAAAAGAAGTCCACATTTTCTATCAAGACTACAAATTCTTGTAACCATAATTACAATTTTGTTACAGAACCATGTACTTTTTGTATACAAAAATTGATAAATCTTGAGTCGTCAATTCAATTTTAATCAATTATTCTAAACCTCAAAAAGAACATTCAAAAGAAAGTAATTACATGAAAGAAAATTCGATGAAAAGTTTCAAGAAAATGCCAATTTACATAATTCCCCAAGAAAAAGGATTACCTATTCATGGATGATTAAATTCTTCAAGCAATCCATTGATAGTTGCATATTTGATACAAAGAATGAATACAAATTGAATCGCTCTGTAAAATTCGAAGTCTCTCTCTAAAACATTGGGTTTTTCATTTCTTCAACGTTTCTCTCTAAAAATTGATATCTCTCTAAAAAAATGATATATAATCTATGATATTCTATTTTGATGAAGAACTAAACCAAAATTTATACTAGCAGCAAAGCGTCGTGAGGGGCGGGGATGAATCGCGTCAAAATCCGAAAAAAAGAATGAATGCATTGAGTTTTTGCAGTTTAAAAAGTGAGTTTTCTGACTTATGCTCGATCCTCGATGCACGATGATGCTTTACTCGATGCTCGATATTGGATGACCTTTACTTGATAGCTCATTGATAGTTCTGGAAAAAAAAAAGCTATTATTCTTAGCTTAATTTAGGCCCATTAATGAATTTTATGTGTTTATTGTCTTATTTTGTAGGTATCATGCACCAAGGAGGTAGAACCAAGAAATTGAAGTCAAACAGGACTAATTTGAAGCAATTTGGAGGTAATTTGAGCAACCAGACTTCAAAAAAGTGAAAATTACGAAACTACCACTGTCACTAGGTGGCAACGTTAGCCTGATACTCTTCCTAGTGTTGCAATGCTGCGTTGGTTTCTATCAATACTCCTCTTCGGTTTTAGGTCAAAACATGCTAAATTTAGGGGGCCAAATTGCTGGAGGCTGAGGTTAAACTTCATCCTTCTTTCTTTCCCTTCAATTTTCAGTATCTTTAGGTTAGTTTTTCTTCTTGTTTTGGTCTGTAATCGATGGAATGGATGTGTGTCTCGGATTTGTCTATGAATTGACGTAAATTCTATCTAGTTTCTTTGAGCAAGAGCCCTATGTTTAATTTCTTGAGATTTCTAATTAGTATTGTGAACTTTAGGATGATTTGATTGAATTTTAATGGGATTTTTATGAATTGATCTGATAAATCGGTTTATTGAAATTCTTGTTTGCAAAATCGTCATAGCCTATGCAATATTGATTCATTTAGTTGTACGTATTAAGGTCGCATGTTTAGGGTCTAGACTTTTTCTAGCCAAGCTCATGTATGCCCTAGTATAATCTTTCTTAATTAATCATGCTATAAGAGATGGCTTTCCGGCGTGCAGTATGTCTCAACAATTGAACCCTTTCATAATGCAATTCAATTTTAACTTGTATATCGCTAAAAAGGAAGAGTTGTAAATTGAATTAAGGCTAATTTGGTTTAATATCAAATTTAACTAATTGGGCTATTAGATTCTCTAATAGGTTGAACAGTTCACAGGTTTAATTTAATTAACTGATTTCATGATAGAAATTGCATAGGAAACTCTCTATTTCTCTAGAAATTAGATAGACTCCTATCCTAGATTAAATTTACCCTTTTATTTCAATTTCACGCATATATCTCTTCCACACCAAAACCCCCCATTTATTGCTTTAGTTAGAAAATTAACTTAACGAAACCAATCGCGCTTCTCTGCGGATCGACTCGGACTTACCAGTGTTGCTACATTTAGTAGTGATAGAAGTAGTTCTGAAGGAACTCTGAAACTAGAGAACCCATAAGTGGAAACAAATCGTTCCAAGTCTCATTGGGAAAGAACATCAACATTCACAGACTAACACAGAATAGTTATGCATCAAGTCTAAATTACAACATGCTTCATAAAATCAACACAAAGGGATCGAGTGAACATACCCTTGAAGAAATTTTCTTCTCGTATTCCCTAAATCAATCAGCACAGTGTCCAAAGCACAAACGCAACACGAATCTAGAAAATCCTCACATAGCAACAAGAGAAACTCTATCCTCGACCATCAAACAACAATTTGACACTATCACGAGGCTACCTTGGTATTCTTGCTGTGAGAATCTAGGAGGTGTGGGCTCTGTATGGATTTGGTAGAGGGAAGGAGGAACTAGACGATTGGGTAAATGATCGAGTAAATGGGAGAAAAGAGAAGTCTATCGTATAGACTGTGTACTCGATCGTTTAGCAAGTGAATCACTATCGTATAGGTAAACTCAAACGATCGTTTATTCTCTCAAAGCTATCATATAGCTTTTTTGCTATTTTTGCGTGGGATGCTTCAAAATGAAAACAATTTTCACTTTTATCCATTCGATTGTCATAAACTAACTAAAACCATCCACTAAGGTAGTTATTGGAGAAAAAATATAAATCAATTATCACATAATTAATTTTATTATAAATAAATATAATAACTAATTTATCATATTATATTTATAACCTATAGTTTTAATATCACATCATATGTAACATATAAACCATAGTTCTCATTCTCCTTTATGAGATTTAATATAAATCATATTTATATTAATTCCTCCATTCAAGTAATGTATCAAATATATTACATCAATTATATCACATATAATTGAATTAATTTAATTCTATCATATATAATCAAATTCCCTCTTGTTAATTTGAACACTTCAAACTAACCCAAAAACTGATTCTCAACATGAATCCATTGAGCTACCAAAGGGACCTTATGGACCTGTAGCTTGAAGCTCCAACGGTACGTGAATAACTAACTAAATTTTTTAATCACGATATCCACCATCCGTTAACTATCGGACACTCCACTAAAAACCGACAGATGCACTCTTCACACTACAAATATATTTCTGTATCCATCGGATATAACCAATCAACAGTACGATGACCCTTCACAAATCGTTTGTAAGTACAGCTAGGCAAATTTACCATTTTGCCCCTGAAGTTACATCTAACTCCTTAAGTACCACTGATTCCTCTAATGAATAATACATCATAGTCCTACTATTAGTAAACCCTTATCAGGCCAAGAGAAGATGTGGCGTCACATTGTTCAAGTTCCAGAATCACCCTTAAGGGTGCAATTTGTCTACTTACCCTTACTTCGGGAAAGAAGTGAATTTTGTCTTGTGTAGCTGAGTTCCCAACTCCCCAATCAGACGAATCCCCAAAGTGGTAGGTTTGAGTAAGCGATCTAGCCACTCGCACCCATGCAAATCAAAGGATTTTCCTTATAGGTAGAAGTTCCCAACTCACTCAGTATTAAGGTCATATTACCTATGGTCATCCTAGTGAAATGAAAGTCTGGGTCATCAATGGCGTTATATAACGAGACTAAACATTTCGTGGTCCGATCTTATACAAACTCCTTTGTATAGAGCATCCTCGCTCGCATATCTAATACATGAATGGTTAGGATTAGACCATTTGTAGAACTTTACAACATTTGTAACATCTACAAAGCGGGTCACACTCGTAGCGTCACCAGGATAAGGTTTCCCTCCTTTATCCATATACTATAGACCATTTAGGTTATCACTTAAAGCACGATCCACTTGTATGTCTCCACATACATGCTTAAGTTACAACGATAACCAAGGATCTTAGTTTGTTGGTTTGTGGTTATACAACTCAAATATCTCATATTTCATATACTGAAGTGAATAAATTATCTCATATTATAATTCACCAAATGTTTGTTCATATGATGTTTAAAAGCTATCGAACCCTACGAGATTTGGGGCATCAAACCCAACAATCTCCCACTTGTCCTAAAGCTAGTAGGGTGTACAAGGTAATCATATTACAAGTACAAAACAATAAACTAGGGTAAGAAGGCCCAATAAAACATCACCCACTTACCCTAGTCCAACCACAGTCAGGCCCGTAGACCCATACTTTGCAGGTGACTCTCAAAAACTGTAGTCGTGAGAGCTTTCGTAAATGGATCAGCAACGTTGTGCTCTGAAGTATCTTTGTGAAAATCACGTCCCCTCGATGCATAATCTCTCTAATGAGATGGTATTTTCACTCTATATGCTTGTCGTGCTTGTGATTCCGAGGCTCACGGGAATTCACCACAACACCACTATTATCACAATGAAGGGTGATGGGCCTAGGCATGTCTGAAAGAACTTTTAGATCAGTCAGGAACTTCCTGAGCCAAATGGCCTCCTTAGCAGCTTCACAAGCCGCTACATACTCGGCCTCCATGGTGGAGTCAGCGATGCACCCCTGCTTAGTGCTTCGCCATACTACATCTCCTCTGTTAAGATTGAACACCAATCCTGAAGTGGATTTCAATTCTCCTTACCAGTTTGAAAATCATAGTCCGTGTATCCTGTAAGGATCAAATCCTTAGAACCATACACAAGCATGTAGTCCCTCGTTCTCCAAAGATACTTGAAGATGTTCTTGATGGCTGTCCAGTGACCCTGTCCTGGATTAGACTGATATCTACCGACTATCCCCACAGCGTAGCAGATGTCAGGTCTAGTACATAACATTGCATACATCAAACTGCTAATGGTAGATGCATAGGGGACCCGTCTCATTTCCTCAACCTCTTGAGGTGTCTTAGGACACTGTTCCTTGGACAATGTAACTCCGTGTCGAAAAGGCAAAAGGCCCCTTTTGGAGTTCTGCATCGAGTACTTGATTAACATCTTGTCAATGTACAATGTCAGAGACAGTGCTAACACTTTGTTCTTTCGATCCCAAAAGATCTGAATCCCAAGAACAAACTGAGCCTCTCCCAAATCTTTCATTTGGAATTGGGTTGCTAGCCAGTTCTTAACTGCAGTCAGTAAACCTACATCATTCCCAATGAGTAGGATATCGTCTACATACAACACTAGGAAAACTACTGAACTGTTGATGATCTTCTTGTAGACACAAGGCTCATCAACGTTTTGGTCAAAGCCATAAGATTTGATCGCAGTATCAAACCTTATGTTCCAAGATCCAGATGTCTATTTCAATCCATAAATGTACCGATCAGCTTGTAAACCTTTTGCTCTTGACCTTGGGCTATGAATCCCTCGGGTTGCACCATATAAATGGTCTCCTCAAGATCGACATTCAGAAAAGCAGTCTTAACATCCATCTTCCATATCTCATAGTCATAATATGAGGCAATGGATAAGAGAATGTGGATAAACTTAAGCATGGCAACAGGCTAGAAAGTCTCCTCATAGTCAACTCCCTTTACCTGGGTATAACCTTTTGCCACAAGTTTAGTCTTGAAGGTTTGCACCTTCCTATCAACACCTCATTTCCTATTGTAGATCCATTTACAACCTATAGGTTGAACCCCATCAAGTTGATCTACAAGATCCTAAACTAAGTTGAAGTACATAAACTCCATCTCGAGATCCATGGCTTTGACCCATTCATCTCTGTCAATATCCTCCATTGCTATCTTGTAAGACAACAGATCCTTAACCTCGCCATTGGCTATCATAGCCAAGATTTTAGTTAAACTCAAATAGTGAATGGGTGGGTTCATAACCCTCCCACTACATCGAGTTTCCCTTAACTCTTGAGATGGATTTGACCTACTAGATAAACTCCCATCAATAACTCTTGTTGATGTAGCAGGCTCTTCAACAAATTTTGTTGAAGTTTCAATAGTTTCTTTGGAAAGTTCCCTCAATACGATTTTACTTCTTGGACTGTACTCCCTTATATGATCCTTCTCAAGGAAAGTAGCATTTGTCGATTCAAACACCTTGTTTTCCTTAGGATCATAAAAGTACCCCCTTGTGTTCCTTTGGAGTAGCCTACAAATAGGCACAGCCTCGAATGCGGTTCTAGTTTCTTAAGATTAGCCTCAAGCACATGTGCTGGTCAACCCCAGATGCGAAAGTTACGCAAACTATTTTTACGCCCGTTCCACAACTCCAAAGGCGTTCTGGCAACACTCTTGGAAGGAACACGGTTGAGGATATAAGTTGCAGTCTCTACTACAAAACCTCAAAATGAGTCCGGTTAGGAAGCGTAACTCATCATTGAACGAACCATGTCCAACAGGGTTTTGTTTCTCCTCTCCGATACACCATTCTGCTGAGGTGTACCAGGTGTTGAGAGTTGGAAAACGATTCCATGTTCTATCAAATAGTTTTGGAACTCAGAATCCAAAAACTCTCTACCTCGATCAGATCAAAGTGTTTTAATCCGTTTATCTAATGCGTTTTCAAGTTCAACCTTGAACTCTTTGAATTTTTCAAAGGATTCTTACTTATGTTGCATTAAATAAACATACCCATACCTTGAATAATCATCAGTAAAAGTGATGAAATACTCGTAGCCTCCGTGACTCGCACATTCATCAGACCACAAAGGTCTGAATTCACCAACTCTAGAGGCTCTTTGGCTCTATAACCTTTTTCAGTAAAAGTTCTTTTCGTCATTTTGCCTTCAAGGCATGACATGCACACAGGTAAAGAATTTTCCTCTAACTCATTTAGAAGTCCATTCTTCACCAACCTCTCAATCCTATTAAGATTTATGTGTCTTACACGAAGATGCCAAAGTTGGGCATTTTCTTTAGGAAAAATTTTAAGTCGTTTTTTTTTTAGTTACGACAGTTTTAAACATCTCTATTATATAAATTATTTTCCAGTTTAGTTGAACATATCTCAACACCAACTTTCAGAATAAACACTTTACTAACTAAAAAATTTAAAGTGTATTTACATTTAGGCAACGACCTCAGGAACAACATACACATCGTTCAAAATGATAAATCTATTCTATAAAGTCAACCGGAGGCCTCCCACTGTCACAGCTGAAACGACGTGTCCAATTCCAACTCGCATTGTCATCTCACCAGTTTCAAGTTGTCGTCAAGATCTAATTCCCTGAAAAGAAGAAAAAAAATATGGTTAATGTCCCCAGAGTCTAAAATCCAGGTAGAATGATCATTCTCCACTAAACAAGTCTCCAAAACCAGTAAATCACATTTACCTTGTTTGGCCTTGGCCTTCTTCTTCTCTTCAACCAGCGTGGGCAGTTCTGCTTCCAATGACCATCATAGTTGTAGTAGAAACATTCTCCTATTTCAACCGGCGTTGGTCGCCTATCCCATGGAGCGATAGGTTGTGGGTTAGCCGGTGCCTTCCCCTTCCCCTTACTACCATTCTTCTTCTTGCACTTGTTAGTGCCAGAAGAAGAAGATGCAGACTTAGTTCCCGAGGTCGAACCTCCAAGGAACTTTTAGATGATGAAGTAACATTTTCTTCACCAACCTTCTTCTCCTTACTTTTCAGCAAGGATTGGAATGTCTGCAACTCATTGAAGAGAGTTGTAAGGGTGTAATCAACCTTGTTCAGAACAACGTTACTTACAAAGTGTAGGAAGCTTTCTAGCAACGTCTCTAGAATAATGTTAACCTGGTTGCCCTAATCGATGCATGCCCCGTTCATCTCTGCCACATTAAAGTGGACCATCATGTTCAGAATATGTTCTCGAACAGATGTACCTTCCTTTATATTGGAGTTTAAGATAAACTTGAGAGCTTCATGCTTAAGCTGCACGGACGGTTGTTTGAAAATTCCCTACAGGGACTCCATGATCTCACGTCCAGAGACCATGGGTTCATGCTTCTTAGCCAAGACGTCATTCAGGCTGGCCAAGATATAAGCTTGAGTCTTCTCGTTCGCCCGCGTCCGTTTCTCATAAGCCTTTTGAACATTTCGAGCGACATTCTGAGTTAGAATGGGAGGACACTCCTCCATAAGGACGAACCGAAGGTCATCGATGATAAGTATTAAGTCATCGATGATAAGTATTATGTTTATCGCATTCTTCAAACTAGTGTAGTTTTCGCCAGTCAGTTTTTCGATAGCTAAAAGAGCTAAAGTAGTGGTTGCCATTAATTAAAACTTGCTGAAAATAAGAACAAACTTAATAAGTCTATTTGCATTACCAACACCAATTTTAGGTTTTAGCAAAATAGTTCTAATATATCTTAAGTGACTTCTATTTTGCAATGATGCCCCAGTGAGGCAGGACAAAACTTACCGTTGAGGTGATCAAGTGCCCCTTCACTGGGATGAGACATTTTCAACCATTAGACAGAAACAACTCTTGTAACTAACTCTAACAGTCACCATTGTTCGGTCCAGAATTTGTTAACAACCTTAACAATTCTGCGTAAGTGTCATTTTAGGCCCTAGATGTTGGGATTGGTGTCCTAATTCTCCCAGTGGTCTCGTAGTTTGTAAACATTTTGTACACATATTGTTATTAATAAAATAAATGTTATTTTATAAGCATTTACTCAAATCCAATAAACTAAGATCCGTGGTTACTTCATGTAACTTAAACACGTATGTGAGACATATAAGTGGATCATGAAGTAATAACCTAAATGGTCTGTAGTAGATAGATAAAGGAAGGATACCTTACTCTGTTGACAATACGGATACGACCCATTTTGTAGATATTACAAGTGTTGTAAAGTGCTACAAATGGTATGAACCTAACCATTCATGTGGAGACATGCGAGCGGGGGTATCCCATACAAAGAGTTTGTATAAGACCGGACCACGATATGATTAATCTCTTTATATAACGCCGTTGATAATTGAGACTTACATTTTACTAAAATGACCATAGGTGACATGACCTTAATCTTGAGTGAGTTGGGAACTCTTTCTCATGAGAGTGGTTCTTTGATTTGTATGGGTGTGAGTGGCCAGATTGCCAACTCAACGAGCCTACCATTTTGGGGATTCGTCTTATTGGGAGGCTAGGAACTCAGCTATACAAGACAAAATTCACTCCTTCCCCAAAGCAGGGGTAAATTGATAAATTGCTCCCTTAAAGGCTCATTTTAGGTCTGGAAAATAGTGACCACACCCTCTATTGAGAAGAGAGAACTCAGTAATAGTATTGTTCATTAGAGGAATCAGTGGTACTTAAGGAGTTAGATGTAACTACAGGAGAAAAACGGTAAATTGGCCTAACTATACTTACGAGCGATTTATGAAAGGTCATCGCGTTGTTGATTGGTCGTATGGACTCAGAAGTATATTTGTAATGCGAAGAGTACAACTGTCGGTCTTAGTGGAGTGATCAACAATTAACAGATATGGATCTGGTGATTAAAGAGTTTAATCAGTTATTCACGTACCATTAGAGCTTCAAGTTACAGGTCCAAGAGGTCCCCTTGGTAGCTCAATGGGTTCAAGTTGAGAATCAGATTTTGGGTTAGTTTGAAGTGTTCAAATTAACAAGAGGAAATTCAACTATATATGATATAATTGATATGATGTATTAGATACATTATTTGGAGGAATTAATATAAATATGATTTATATTAAATACCTTAAAATAGAAAAAAAACTATGGTTTATATGTTTCATATGATGAAATATTAAAACTATAGGTTATAAATATAATATGATAAGTTAGTTATTATATTTATTTATAACATATTAATTATATGTTAATTAATTTTTTTTTCTAATAACCGAATTGAGTGGGAGGTTTATGGAAATTTTATGGTAACCGTGAGATAAAAAGGAAAATTGTTTCCAAAATTGATTGATGATTCATTCAGAAAAATCTCACAAAAGGCTATTAAGTAAAAAATGTTTTTACTAAATGATAGCGTAGAGAGCATACACGATTGAGCTACGAGTTTATACGATAGTTACTCGCTTAATCATTGCTACATGATCGAGTTGCAAAGTCTATACGATAGGTTCATCTTCTAAATGATCGAGTACATCGTCTATACGATAGACGGTCTTCATCTCCACTTACTCGATCGTCTACCTCCTGTTTTCCTCAATCCAAGATCATACAGAGCCCATAACTTCTAGATTCTCACACCAAAAATACCAAGGTAACCATTATGGTGGTGTTCTAAATCCATTCGTGGGTCAAGTTGGACTCGATTGGGTTCGAGGTTCATTCAAACATTCGTTGAGATCGTATTCTGTTCGTTGCATTTGAGTTCGTGTTGTGAACCATTTGATGAACAATCGAGGGATGCTTGAAGAAGAGTTCTTCAAAGGTTCGCATATTCTATCCCTTGTATCTTCTTGTAGCATGCTGTAATTTCTAATTATGCATAATCTGTTCATTTCCATTTAGATTATAAATGTTTGTGTTCATTCTCAATGAGATTTGGAATGATCCACTTCCATTGCTCAAAGGATCTCTATTTAGATTTTCTTCAATTGGTATCACAGTCAGGTCGTTCTGATATTCCAAATTCCATTTTGTATTGAACTTTTTTTTACAATCATGGTGGGTTTTAAGTTTTCTACAAGATGTGTTTGTGGATGTGTTGATGGATGTTTACGGGATGATTGCCTCTGTTTAAAGCTTTCTTTAAGTTCACAAAGTGTTAATTTGTAAGGGCCCCTGCGTTTTTGGGCATAATTAACAAGCAAGCGAGTTTGTATTCAAAGTGTTTGAAGATTTTTTGAGTCATTCGTGATGGAGTTTCGAAGCACGGAGATGTTGTTCTCATCGAGGAAGAAGACCAAAGGTTGGTCGCATCGTGTAGCCCATGCTAAATGATCGTTGAGATTTGGCTAAACGATCGTGTAGAAAAGTTCTACCCGACCGTGTAGTATTTACTAAACAATCATATAGCTGATGCTAAACGATTGAGTAAAGAGTTTACTCTATCGTGTAGTGTTGGCCGCTCGATCGTGTGGAAGCTTGAGGTAAATGATCGCATAGAGTTTTTGACACTCGTCGTTTAATAGGTGCGTGCACTAAACGATCGTGTAGTCCAACATGCTTCATCGTATAGTCACTGGCTACACGATCACCTAGTATACGATACTCGGCGCTTGCTTTGAGATCATTTAGACAATCATGCTTCACCACATAGTGGTCGTCTATTTGATCATTTAAGGCATGCGTTACATGATATGCATTGTGTGATCGTGTGACCTTCATGCTTCATCACATAGTCAAAGGTACTCGATCATTGCTAAACGATCGTTTATGCTCAGATCAAGGAGACGCGACTTCACCATGACAGTTCAAGACCCAGTTTGCCTGTTTGAACCGGTGGATGCTCTTTATAATAGTTAGCTTTATTCTTAATGATTTGAGGCTAATTATCTCGGTTCATCAACTTTTATTTAATGTACATGAGATTTATGTTTGTTTATATGCCATAGTCTATGACATATATATTTTAAACCCACCTTAGGTTATGTATTTTATTCATGCATCATATTAAAAGTGTTATAATATAGTAAATGGCATGATGAAATTACAAGAAAGCATGCTCATGCATCATAAAATATAAGAGTTATATTTATGCATGTATTAAGCATATGCATGTATCATCTTTATATTATAAGAGTTATAGTATAAGGGTGTATGAGAGCATGTATGCTTGTTTCATTACTTTGTTATATAAGAGTTATATAAAAGTAGTAATGAATGAACAATGCATGAAGTATGACATTTAGGCTTATTTATAAGAGTTATAAATGCCTTATGAATATGTTGCTTTGCATTGTGGTTGGTTTTAATTGTTTGCTTTTATAAGTGTTATTATGGAAATTAGAACTAAAATCTATAAGAAAGAGTTGCACGCGAACTTAGGTAAAATCATGTTTTAAAAGAATTTTAAAATTTGCTTGAGATAAACCTAAGTTCATGGTTCTAATGAGATTAGATACCTAAGTTAAATCTTTTAAATCGGTTTAATAGGATTAAATTGATTTCCATAAAAGATTAAATTTGTATTAAATCTATCTATAAGGGACCTTTTGTCAAGGCTGGTTCTGGTTTGGCTGGGTTATTTAAGCTGACGGAAACGGAACACCCCTACTTGGGAATCTACCTGGAAAGGTGAATTAGATAGATTTACTGCAAGCATGCAACAGTTGATCAAAGACTTCGTTAAAGTGTTTAACGAATGATGATCAAAAGTTGTTTAACTCTCCACAGTAAGCATTACTTTTGGGCAAACCTAAAAAGTCACTTAGTTAAAATCATTAGTCGTGTTTTTTCTAAGAAACTAAACCCTAGGTTTCAAAATACTCAGTGGAAGGAAAAGATATATATGATATGTCAATTCCACTCACGTTTCTCCCTAAATGTTCACACTGTGAGATTCATGCTTAGCCTCATGGTGCCCTGGGAGCCTCCCCCTTCGGATTGTGTTTGTATGAGTCAATATCAAGGTGGACGGAGAGAGTACTTATAGTAAGTAGGTGAAGGATGTGTGTCAACATGTCCTGCAGTCTCCTTCATTAGTTTGCACCGTGAGATCTTTTTGCACGGCCTCATGGCGCCCTGAGAGCATCCCCCTTCGAATGGTTTGTGCGGTTGGTCAATATTAAGGTGAACTCTAGAAATGGATAGGGTCACTTTAGTTTTTGCCTCAATCGGATTTTTTCCCTTCGAATTGGTTGCTTGGGGCAGAACTCTAGGATCTAAAATGAAGGGTCACACTTACGGAAAATTGTTAAGTAATTTAATGATTTCTTGATCAAATCAATGATGGCTAGTCATTATAGGAATAAGAGTTGTTCTGTTGTTAATGACTGGTTGAGAGAGTCTCAGTTTAGAGGAGGGATAAATTGACTACCCTTCGGTGGCTTTTGTCCTAAATCACTAAAGCGTTATTGCAAAACTAGATGTCACACGGGGTTCATTTAGATTTTGCTAAATCTGATTGGATTTGTTTTAAAGAGTATGTGCTAAAATCTAATGTAGATTAATGTGTTTGTTTTTTCAGCAACATGTCATTGTATGATTTTTCGTTAGTTGTCTCTTTTAATTTGACTGATTACATACATTGGAAAGAGTCTCTTAAAACATATTTCGTGGTAAACGACCTCAAGTTTTCATGGTTGAGGAGTGTCCTTAAGTCCCGACCCTTGATGCACTGCGAAATGTTCGTAATGCATATGAAGTGTGGATGAAGGCTAACTCGTTGGCCCAACTTCATATTTTGGCTAGCATACCTGATGCATTGGCCAAAAAGGTTGAGAACATGGTCATTGCATGTAAGATCATGGACTCCTTGCAAGAATTGTTTGAACGTAAGTTCTCACTTTTTGAGTAAAAATGGATGGATGACAATGAAACCAGTAGTATCAATTCCAAAGATAATCTCCGGTCTTTCTTGAATCTCAAAGACTAAAAGAGAAAACAATTGTTGCTGACTCAGATGAAGTTCATCGACAAGAATTGTTCTCTGAAATAGGACTTAGAGCTTATTTAGGTTCTGATACAGATCCCACTACTCTCCAGAAGAGGAAAAAGTCTAAAGACAGTAATTGTGATTTATTTGTCTTGGAGACGTGTTTGGTAGAGAATGATGATTATGCCTGGATACTTGATCCAGGTGCTACTAATCACGTAAGTTCTTCCTACCAAGGATTTAGTTCCTAGAAAAAGGTGGAAGATGGAGAGTTAACTCTACGAGTCAGTACTTGTGAGGTTGTTTCAGCTGTTGTTGTAGGCAGGCTGAAGTTATTTTTGGACAAGAAAGGTTATTTGTTACTGGATAATGTTTATGTAGTTCCTCATATCAAGAGGAACTTAATCTCAGTTTCTTATCTGATTGAACAAGGTTATACTGTCTCCTTTTCCGAGAATAAAGTGTTTATTTTCAAGAATGGTATGGAGATTGGTTTTGGTTCAATGGAAAATAACTTGTATGTACTAAGGTCATTAGTTATAAAAGCCTTGCTTAATACTGAAATGTTCAAAATAGCAACAACTGCAAAAAGACCAAGGGTTTATCTTAAGGAAAACACCCATCTTTGGCATCTAAGGTTAGGTCACATCAATCTTAATAGGATTGAGAAGTTGGTGAAATGTGGACTTCTAAATAGTTTAGAAGAAAACTCATTGTCGGTATGTGAATCATGCCTTGAAGGCAAGATGACCAAAAGACCTTTTATTGGAAAAGGTTATTAAGCCAAGGAAACCTTGGAGCTTATACATTCAGATCTCTGTGATCCGATAAGTGTTAGAGCTCGAGGCGGGTATGAATATTTCATCTCTTTCATAGATGATTATTCAAGATAAGAGTATTTATACCTAATGCAACATAAGTCTGATGCCCTTGAAACTCGCTAAAGCTCATCATGTAGCACTGGTGTCTATCGCCTAGCACGATCGTCTTGTGTCGGGTAGAGCTACATGATCGTGTTGTAGGATCTAAAGGCAATACTAAAGGGGGGGTGAATAGGGTTGACTACCAATTTTTTTTAAAAAAAAAATTATATTCAAACAATGCTCAATAAAGTTAACCTGTTAATTTGATTAAAGAAAATTTATGCAAGACAAAACTTAAATCATGCAAGCTATGATAACTTCAAATTTAAAGATAATTTAATCAAGGATAAATTTAAATGACACACTAGAAATTAAATCATGCAATTAGGAAAGATTAAAACAATAACTAAGACAAAAAGCAAAAAATTGAAAACAAGAAATAAAAGAGAGAGAGGAAGAGAAAACACCAGGAATTATTAGTGGTTCAGCAAATTACCTACTCCACTCTCCAAGACTCCTTCTTGGATATTTCACTAAGTGATCCTCTTGTAGGTGAGGACCAAACTGACACATGACCCTCTTTTTCTTAGGCTAAAGAGAAACCTAAGATCCTTTTTACTGGTTCAGGATTAAACCAATTTCTTTTTCTCACAACCTAAGGTGTACCCACACCTTAATATAATTCCCAAAAATTAAAAGAAAACCTCACAATATTACCTCTTGAAAGCTAAATACACAAGTTGAGCACAAAAAATAACTCTATGCCAATTTAGGAGCAAGGAGGACAAGAATTTGAGAGTAGAGAGAATTGAGAGCTTAAGACTTGATAGCTTTTGGTGTGTGTATGAAGAGTAAAATCAAGTCAAACTTATAGGCGATGAGGATAAATTTTGGCCATTGGATATGATTGCAAATGAAGGGTGGAGATTGAATAAAAATAGAAAAGGAAAGGATTTGAAAATGAATTTTGAAAGATTGGAATTATTGAGATTTAAAGAATAAAAAAAGATTTGAATGATGAAAATTTAGGAAGGAAATCAAATTTTAAAAGGTTGAAATTTGGAGAGAATTTGGAGAAAATTGGATCAGGAAATTAAAGGAAAAATAAGAAAATAAAAATGAAAATAAAAAAATAGCCGGATGATATGGGCACTATGCGCACAGGGGAGGAGATTGGGTATCACGCGCCGCATTCTGTGAAGAAACCGCAGGCATGTGCGACGTTCACGCGTGAAGCTGGATGACCACCACTTGTCATTATCTCATTCGCCCACGGTCGCCACGTCACTGCCACGTCATTTGCCACGTCACTGCCACGTCATTTGCCACGTCATTGCCACGTCAGCAGAAAGTGACCGGTTGGAGCACCACGTCAGCTGCCACATTATCAATATTGACCGTTTGTGTGCCACGTGTCACTGCCACGTTGGATTTCCTCTCTAATCTTCTTTTACTTATAACTTTCTCGTTTAAACTCCGATTTGTGCGATTCAAATTACGTTGGAATCGTCTTTTCGAGATCTACAAGATAGTGACTATGAAACACTGAAAATGTTAATACAAAAAATATGAGTTTGTTATCATCAAAATACTTGGTTTGATTGAAGCCCTAAAGCTAACACGTGTAGTGCCTTCCAATTATCGTGTATCACCATCATCTAGTGTCGGGTAAAGCTACACGATCGCTTCACGCCATCATATAATGCATCTTCTTGATCATTTAGCACATAAATCTACATGATTGTGTAGTGCCATCACATAGCACTTCAACGCATTGTTTAGCTCCCACACAAAGCTACACAATTGTGTAGTGCCATCGTATAGCACTTCAACACATCATTTAGCTCCCACACAAAGCTATACAATCGTGTAGTGCCATTGTATAGCACTTTAACGACCAGCGGCCGTAGCTACACGATCGTCTAGCTTTTCTTCACATCGTTTAAAGCCCATAGCTAGACGATCTTCTAGCATTTAAACCGCAACGAAAATATTTAAGCAGAAGCTAAAAAACTGGAATTTGTAGCTTGGCCTTATTCACTTGTTTCTTCAATTACAACTTAATTTCAATCTAATGACTCCAAATAAATTACAGTCTCTTGAGAACACATATAAGCTCATGAATCAAGAGCCAATTACAAATTTAATAAAGAAATCAAAGAGAAATAAAATGTCAAAGCTCAGAAAACCATATTAGTGCACCAATTTCATATAACTCAAGAAAAACACCTACCACACCAAATATAAACCGAATTGAATGCTTACATGATGCTCTCCCCCAATTGTAAGAGTTTATCAGCATGTAGCAGAAGTAACAAGGATCAATAAGTACTCTAATTCATTAATTTTGGCAGAAACTAAAGCATGCTTATCTAACATAAGAGGGTTTGAAATTATACCTTTGTAGAACTCTTCAAGATCTTGATTCTCAGTTGCAATCTTCTCCAAAATTTACTGAGCCACCTCAAGATCTCCCCACTATACTCTTGGAGCTTTAGAATGAGTCGTGTGACTTAAGAACAACTTGAATGAAAGAAAACTTGGAGTAAAGCTCACTGCTACAACCCACTTGGAGAACAATTCTTCAGCCCAAATTTTTCTGGAAAAAATCTTTGAATGCATGCCTCAATTTCACTCCAATCTTCTTTATTAATTGCAGGCTATCATGCAAAGAAAATGTCTATATGGATGCAGCTCATGCTTCGAGTTATTGAAGCCAAAGTAAATGGGTTTTGTGTGAGCTAGTTTGAAGATGAATGGAAAAATATTTCTATTTGTGTTGAATTTTTGAATTTTTCATTTTTTATAAAATGATTCAAAAATAAATTTGATTTTAAAAATTAAAAATATTATTAATCTTGTAAAATTAATTCCATAAATTTATAATATAATTAATAAATAATTATTTAAATCATTCAATTCATTTTAATTAATTTAATATCAAATATTAAATTAATTTTTACACAAATCCACCTTCATATATTGAAATCATATATAAATATAAATTCTCCTATTTTGTTTTAATTCTAATTTGAACATTTCAGATTAATTTATCATGCTATTCTAAAGCTAATCCATCTACGAGCTAGTAAGGGGACCTCGCGGACCTACAAATCATGGGCTCCAACGATCCGAGATTAATTGGCTAAACCCATTATACTTAATTAACCCCCATTCGTTAATTAATGGGTCACTCCACTAAAGTCCATAGTTGAACTTTTCTCATTGTAGATATATTATGTCCACTTGATATAACCATGATCAGTAAGTCGATCCTTTACAGGTTGTTCGTAATCACGACTGGGTCAAGATCACCGTTTTACCCCTGTGAATACGTCTTGTTCCTTAGGTTCCTACTGACCCTCTAATGGACAATTTTGATTCATAATACCTAGAATCAAGTCCTTTCTCTATCAAGAGAAGGCGGGGTTCTAATTGTTTAAGACCTGGAATCAGTACTTAAGAGAACAACCTATCTGCTAACCCTAAATCAGGTAGGAGTGAATTCCATCTTGCAGGGCTATATCCCCAGCTATTCATCCGGTCTTATCCCCAAAATGGAAGGCTTATTAAGCAGTGCTATTGGACTACTCTCACCCATGTAGATCAAAGGATAATTCCGAACAAACAGGAGTTCATAGCTAGCTCAGGATTAAGATCGAGTTAACCTAGGTTACTTGAAATAGTCAGTTTTAACAGTAAATGGTCGTTATAAAGAAAAATGATTGTTTTCATGGTCCGGTCTATATGCAAACTCAATGCATAAGACGTCCCCACTCACATGTCTCGACATGAATAATCTGTAGATCACATCATTTGTACTATCTACAAAATGGGCCACATCCAATAGTATTACCAGAATGAGATACCAAATTTCATCCATATACTTATTAGACCATTTAGGCTATATACTATTAACTTGATCTTGTTTATGTCACCACATAAAGTTAAAGTATTCACACTATAGCCATGGATATGTTTATTGGATTTTTTTAATAGAATGCAAAATCGTCAACTTTATTGAATAAATTACTCAATAATATTTTATTGATAAATAGAATGTTTAGCACAAACTGTGAGTTCTAGGACATTCCCGACAGAAAGGTGCAAACCTTTAAGGCTAGACTCGTGGCAAAGGATTATACCCAAGTTGAAGGAATGGATTATGAGGAAATTTTCTCACTTGTTGTCATGTTGAAGTCTATCAGGATTCTCTTGTCCATAGCCACATTTTATGATTATGAGATATGGCAAATGGACGTCAAAACTGCTTTTCTTAATGGTAATCTTGAGGAGACCATCTACATGGCTCAACAAGAGGGGTTCATTGATCTAGATCAAGAGCAAAAAGTTTGTAAGCTTAATAGGGCCATTTATAGGCTGAAACAAGCATCTAGATCGTGGAACATTAAATTTGATGGTGCGATCAAATCATTTGGCTTTGATCAGAATGTTGATGAGCCTTGTATTTACAAGAAAATCATCAACAACTTAGTAGCTTTCCTTGTGTTGTATGTGGATGATATCCTACTCATTGGGAATGATGTAGATTTTCTGACTGACATTAAAAAGTGGCTAGCCGCCCAATTTCAAATGACAAATTTGGAAGAGACACAGTTTGTTTTAGGGATTCAGATCATAAGGGATCGAAAGAACAAAAGGTTGGCCTTGTCTCAAGCATCGTAAATTGACAAGATGTTGATCAGGTACTCGATGCAGAATTCCAAGAGGGGTTTATTACCTTTCTAGCATGGAATTATTTTGTCTAAGAAACAATGTCCTAAGACATCTCAAAAGGTTGAGGAAATGAAACGGATTCCTTATGCTTCGGCTATTGGAAGCCTCACGTATGCAATGTTATATACTAGACCTGACGTTTACTATGCAGTAGGGATTGTTAGTCGATGTCAGTCTAATCCCGGATTAGATCACTGGACGGCGGTCAAAATGATCCTTAAGTATCTTCGGAGAGCGATGGACTATATGCTCGTGTATGGAGATAAGGATTTGATCCTTATAGGATACACAGACTCTAAATTTTATACTGATAGAGATTCTCAGAAATCAACATCAGGGTCAGTGTTCACTCTAAATGGAGAAGATGTAGTTTAGCGAAGCATCAAGCAAGGATGCATCACGAACTCCACTATAGAAGCCAAACGTAGCCGCTTGTGAAGCTGCTAAAGAGGTTGCTTGGCTTAGGAAGATCCTTACCGATTTGGAAGTTGTTCCAAATGTGTCTTTGCCGATCACTCTCTATTGTGATAACATTGGGGCTGTGGAAAATTCTAAGGAACCTCAGAGTCATCAAAGAGGCAAGCATATTGAATGGAAGTATCATTTGATCAAGGAGATTGTGCATCCGGTGATGTGATAGTCACGAAGATCGCGTCAGAGCATAACGTTGTTGATTCATTTACAAAGGCTCTCACATCTAAAGTGTTCGTGGGTCATCTAGAGAGTTTGGGTCTATGGGACATGCGACACCTTCTCTAAGGCAAGTGGGAGATGATACTGGGGTAAAGAATATGTTGTATATTATACTGTTTTTATGTATTGTACACTAGTCTCCCGAGGCATTAGGACAAGTGGGAGATTGTTGGGATTAATGTCCTAATTCTCCCGGTGGTCTCGTAGTTTGTAAAAATTTTGTACACATATTGTTATCAATAAAATAAATTTTATTCTATAATCATTTACTCAAATCCAATAAACTAATATCCGTGGTTATTTCATGTAACTTAAGTATGTATATGAGACATACAAGTGGATCATGCCTTAAGTAATAACCTGAATGGTCTATAGTAGATGGATAAAGGAGGGATACCTTATTCTGTTGACACTATGAATATGGCCCGCTTTGTAGATGTTACAAGTGTTGTAAAGTGCTACAAATGGTCTGATCCTGACCATTCATGTGGAGACATGCGAGTGGAGGTATCCTATACAAAGAGTTTGTATAAGACCAGACCACGAGATGATTAGTCTCTTTATATAAAGTCGTTGATAATTGAGACTTACATTTCACTAAAATGACCATAGGTGACATGACCTTAATCCTGAGTGAGTTGGGAACTCCTGCTCATGAGGGCAGTCCTTTGATTTGTATGGGTGAGAGTGGCCAGATTGCCAACTCAACAAGCCTACCATTTTGGGGATTCGTCTGATTGGAGAGTTGGGAACTCAGCTACACAAGATGGAATTCACTTCTTCTCCGAAACAGGGGTAAGTAGATAAATTGCTCCCTTAAGAGCTGATTCCGGGTCTTCAACATAATGGCCACACCTTCTCTTGGGAAGAGAGGACTCAGTCATAGTAGAACTATGACTTATTGTTTATTAGAGGAATCAATGGTACTTAATGAGTTAGATGTAACTACAAGGGCAAAACGGTAAATTGGCCCAGCTATACTTACGAGCGATTTGTGAAGGGTCATCGCACTGTTGATTGGTCATATGGACACATAAATATATCTATAGTGCGAGAATGCAACTATCGTCTTTAGTGGAGTGACCAACAGTTAACAGAGTTAATCAGTTATTCACATACCGTTGGAGCTTCAAGCTACAGGTCCATGAGGTCCCCTTGGTAGCTCAATGGGTTCAAGTTGAGAATCAGATTTTGGGTTAGTTTGAAGTGTTCAAATTAACAAGAGGAAATTCAATTATATATGATATAATTGATATGATGTATTAGATACATTATTTGGAGGAATTAATATAAATATGATTTATATTAAATACCATAAAATAGAACAAAAAAACTATGATTTATATATTTCATATGATGGAGTATTATAACTAAAGGTTATTAATATAATATGATAAGTTGATTATTATATTTATTTACAACATATTAATTATATGATAATTAATTATTCTTTTTCTCTAATAACTGAATTGAGTGGGAGGTTATTGGAAGTTTTATAATAATCGTGAGATAAAAAGGAAAATTGTTTTCCAAAATTGATTGATGATTCATTCAGAAAAATCTCACAAAAGGCTATCAAGTAAAAAGTGTTTTTACTAAGTGATAGCGTAGAGAGCATACATGATCGAGCTATGAGTTTACTATACGATAGTTACTCCCTTAATCGTTACTACACAATCGAGTAGCAAAGTCTATATGATAGGCTTCATCTTCTAAACGATCGAGTACATCGTCTATACGATAGACAGTCTTCATCTCCCACTTACTCGATCATCTACCTCCTGTTTTCCTCAATCCAAGATCATAAAGATACCACAATTTCTGAATTCTCACACTGAGAATACCAAGGTAACCATTGTGGTGGTGTTTTAAATCCGTTTGTGGATTGAGTTAGACTTGATTGGGTTCAAGATTCATTCAGACATTCGTTGAGATCGTATTTTGTTCGTTACGTTCAAGTTCGTGTTGTGAACCATTTGTTGAACGATCGAGGAATACTTGAAGAAGAGTTCTTCAAAGGTTCGCATATTCTATCCCTTGTATCTTCTTGTAGCATGCTATAATTTCTAATTATGTATAATCTGTTCATTTTCGTTTAGACTATAAATGTATGCGTTCATTCTCAATGAAATTTGGAATGATCCACTTCCGCTGCTAAAATCTCTATTTAGATTTCCTTCACTAGAGTCCCGCCTTAATGTGCCCATCATAGGGAAAAAGCATATTAGGACAAGAGACTAAAGCAACCTTATCCTTTTCAGGAGATCAGATAAAGAGTTGTATGTGGACACTCCCAGGGTGCCTCGAGGTGATGCACAAAAACATTGTCCCACACGTCCCGCGGACATCATTATCAGGAGAGGTTTTCTGTTCATTTTTTAGTTATACTTGAGATACATTGGGGACAATGTATTATTTTAAGTTGGGAGTAGGATACCTATTAAGTAGTTTCTATATTTAGCTTGGGGTCCTTGAGTGTTGTGCTCGGACGTGCTTTGATTGCCTTGCTTGTTGTTTGCTTTGTTGTTATCATGAGTTTATGACACACTCTTCCTGTAATAAAATTTGCATGAAAGAATGTTAGGACAGCATGATCATGATTTTAGCCCAATTTAAAAAAAAAAAAAAAAACAAACTTTTCACTTGCATCTTTAAATCATTGTTTTGCAAAATTAAAGCCTTGCGTGCTTAGAATTGGATTATCTGTTTTGTACTTCTGTTGTCACCTCGAAAGATCAACCTTTGATCTAGGAGTAACCATACTTGTTTTAGAGCAAAACTAGACAAAATGGATAAAATATGGCTTACTATGAATTAAAAAAGAGAGAGAGAGAGAGAAAATAAAGAAAAGTAAATTAGTTGTTATTCTGAAAAAAAAAAAAAAACAAAAATAAGGCATATGCTAGCGTGCCTGCAAAAAAAAAATATATATATATAGTGTGTGTGTGTGTGCATGGATAGAGGTGAAAAGAGCTACCTCTGCCATGTCTAGTTAGGGCCCGTGAGAAAAGAGTGATAGGTTCCTGACGGTGGGGGTGAGAAAGTTAGTCCTCTAGGTAAAATTTGTTTGTGTTTAGGCACCTTTGTCTTAGTGTTGCCCTATTTTTTGCAAGTTTGGTATGTCCAAGCTCGATAACCGAACCATAGTAGGGAGAAAACGGGATGAGAACCTTATAAAAATTTTCCGGGTTGTGCAAGCTTAACTAGCAAGACTCTAGGCTCACTCATGCATGGATAGATTGAGAATCATTCTTAAACTTGTGATTCATTGATTGATCATAATTGAATTTCGTTCTTGATTACAAATTTCATTCTAATTGACTGTTAAGACTAAAGTAACAACTTCGCGAATTAAGCTAACATGTCTTTAATTATTTTATATTCTATTTTGTGTGTTTCAACCTTGCTCGGGATGAGCAAGAATTAAGTTGGGGGTGTTTGATAGCTCTAAAAAAGAGTTATTATTCCAAGCTTAATTCAGGCTCAATATTAGATTTTACGTGTTTATTTCCCTATTTTGTAGGTATCGAGTAACCAAGAGGTAAAATTGGGGATTTAAAGCTGGTCATGGTTAATTTGAAGCAATTTGGAGTTGATTTGAGCATCTAGGCTTTAAAGGAATCAAAATGATCAAAATGTCCCTACCAGAACGTCACAATGCTCATAACTGGCCTAAGTTTGATGCTCGTGCAACGCTTGGAGGCAATAGCTTGGAGTGCAGGGGAGCATTGCAACGTTGCCCCGAGCATCACAACGCTCCGATTATTCAACAACGCCACCATTGCAACGCATCCTGACATTTCACTCCAAAACGCTTGGGGACATAATACCCAGTGTTGCAATGCTACGATCTTTGATGGATGTGGAGCGGAGCGTGCGCGCAAGTAAGCGTTGGACTTCTAGCCTAACACTCTCCTTCAGTCGCATCAGCATTGCGACGCTGCCCTAAATTTTTCTATAAAAACTCCTCTCCATTTTAGGTTGAAAGTGTGTTAAATTGTATGTCAAAAAGTGGGTTGTTCCTCAATGGAGGCCGAGGAGAGGCCTCACCCTCTTCATTTTCCTCTAGGTATTCAGTATCATTAGGTTAGTTTTTATTTTTGGATTATGAACATGTACTGGAACATATCCCGTCGGTTTGTCTATGAATCGACGAGGTAATTCTTTCATGTAGTTCTTGGATCAAACATTCTTTGTATGTGATGAGTTTCTGTTCAACTTTGTGCTTAATTCAAAATTATGTTTTTCTTGAATCTTTTTTAATTTAGACTTGTTTTTATGTGTTGGACTAACGCCTTTATCATGATTGCATGTCTTCGCTAGTTAAATTTAAGCTCGCACGTATCCTTGTAATCGTCCATGCTTTGAATTTACCCTTGTAGCACTGATTAGATGAGCATGCTTAGGTGTATAGGCTGACCTTGAATCTTTGCATCACACGTCTAATCTATATTTAAAGAATAAACTGATTATTTGAACATGGCTTTCCTGACACTTAATCAATATAGTTGAATCTTGAATCTTAATGCATGTGTTTCTAGTTCTTTATGGCCACTAAGGACCCAATTGCATCTAGAAGCATGTACACTAGTTAGGGCACGGGCTTTCCAACCTTAATTACGAACTATGACGCTCGGTGGGTTTCGAATGAATCGATTATCGGTCTTTGTAGAGATCTGTTAACTCGAACTAGTTGGGTAGCTATGCATGCATAATTCGACGTCATGATAATTTGGCACTAATGGTGATTTAAATTATATTGAATGGCTACTTGACCCGAGAACCACATGAATCGATTACTGTTTCATATATCCATTGCACTTTACTTTTTCTTATATGTTTTCAATTTAAAACCAAAAACCAAAACCTAGTTTTTATTGTTTTTCCACAGTCAATTCTAACCCAAAAGAAATTAATTCTTCACTTCTCTGTGGTTCAACCCTGTACTTACCACTGTTGCTACGTTTTAGTAGTAATAGAAGTAGTTCAGTGATTTTACAAATTTTCTTTTGATCAAGTCTGAAGTACTTTACGACATAAGTTTCGAGTCTGTCACTCATACTCAATGAAATTTAATGATACTCGATGAATCGATGGTTGATTACTTGATAGAATTTGATGGTACTCAATAGCTCGATAGTTCAATAGCCTTACTTGATGGCATTCTGGGCATTTACTCGATTCTCTTTAATTTGTTGATTTTCTTGGTTATTTTGGATTTTTTGGCATAATTTTCTTGTAACGACTCCTAAACGCCTCGAGGATCGTTTTACCTACAAAATTAGAAATTAAAGAAAATAATAACACAATTTTGGAGAAATTAACATAGAAAATATACATCCTCTAAAAACCTAAAAAAACACCCCAAACTTAACTCTTAGTCGTCACGAGCAAGTCTAAATTAGAAATATGCATATATTCACGTAAAAGTGAATTGTTTATTGTTTACTCAAATTTATTTTTTATTCGAAATTGACAAATTCAAGTTGGTACATTTCCATCTTCACATCCTAATGGTTTATACATTCAAGTGTTTTTACACAATGAATTGATTCTCATCTCTTTTCTCAACAATCGAGGAAGTAAAGATATAAGCAAGCATTTAGAAATTCAAAGTTTTGCTAACAAAAGATTGAAGCTTATTTTGAAAAGAAAATGTCTTTTTCTTGCAAAATCATAAAAGAAAAGACTACCTAGTTTTAGTTTACTTAAAGGCATAACCAATAGAAATGAGACATCCAACTTTCAATTCTTCTTCGCCCTACACTAGCCCGGTTATCACTCTATGATATACCTAACTTGCATTGTATAGAAGCAATTCTAATATAAGGGTGCCTTTTTTTTTATAAAAAAAAAAAAAAAAAAAAAAAAAAAAAAAACTCACACACAAAAAACGTAATTGGCATTTCTTTTACTTAGAGCAATAGCTTTCACACTTGCACCCCGAGAACCTATCAGTCTTTTCTCGCGGGCCCTAACAGAAATTCGATGAAGGTAGCTATTTTCACCTCTACCCATGCACACACATACGTGTTAGTGAAGGTTATATTAAATTGGCAATTTTGCTTTTTTTTTTTTTTTTTTGTGCTAGCAATTTTTTATACACTAGGCCCTTTTTATTCCTCTATGTCTAGACTTTTCTCTAAAAAAAGATGGTTCTTCTTAGACCAAAGTTTGTCCTATCGGGGTAACAAAGATAATTAAGTAGATATGACATTTCTAAGAGTTTAAAGGTTCTAAATAAATCTAAAGACTAAGTATTCGATTTTTTTATGAAGTTAAACGGAAAAGAAAGTTCCTTTTGAAAAATGAGTTTGAAATTTTTGTTTGAAAAACTTTGAAGGTCTACAATTTTATTTGTATCCTTACTTGAAATAGTGTGTCGTTAAAATTTCATCAATAAGAATCAAGAGATTAAATAAAAACAAATGATACATAGAATCAAAGTGAATGAGATTCTTGAATGTGCGATCATGAATTTATTGCATTCAAGGAAAAAATAGTTTTTTGAAGAATGAAGAATTCAATAGACATGTTTTTTCAAAGAATCAAAATTATACCATCGAGATGAATCAGAGCCTCAAATTTATTAAGATATATCAAAGAAGGATCGCAAAATCTATGTAATCAATCTAAGTAATAAACAATCTATTAATCTCGAGTTTAGATGCTCAAGGATTCCAGACATGCAAAAATTTTTGGAAGGCTATTTTTAAAACTAATCAAAGAATACTCAAAAGAATAACAAAAACATGAGAATATCAAAAAACATGTAATGTTTACCCACCCCCAACTTAAAGATGGAACATTGTCCTCAACATTTAGAATAAGCAAATGAATTCAAAAAACAAAAGAGAAGGGATGTAGATAGAAATTTCCTTGGTTTTGTTGTTGATCATTTATTTGCATTTGAGGGAGAATTTCCTTGCTTTCGTTTTTTTTATTTGAGAGCTCCTTTTTCTTTTATTGAGTACACCTACAAAGAAAAAGAAAAGAATCAATTATTCTATTTATTTGAAATGTTAAAAGTAAGAAAGAAAGAAAAAAATGAAAAATGAGAAAAGAAAGAAAAAAATGAAAATGAAAAGAAAAGAAAAAGAAAAAAATTTGTCCTATTTTTGTAAATTTTTATTGTTGTTTGCTCGACATTGGTGAAGGAGGGGTGCAAGTGTATAAGGGATTAGCTAAATGCAAGCTCAATTCGACTTGGTATACATGCCCTTCATTGAAGATTTTGAGTCTGTACCCGTTCACCTTGAAGATTTTTTTCTGTTTTTTAGGGAACATCAAAATTTTCAGTTTTTTTAGGTTTTTTCTTCTTAGGGTTTTTGAAACAACTTTCCAAGTTCTTGCTCTTCTTTGGAGAAGGAAGAACCTTGGGCTCAATCCCTTTTACCTGCATTTTAAAAATGGAGCAAAGATTAGAAGCTTTGTTTTTGTTTTTGTTATTACAAACAAATTTTGAATTTGAATAATAGTTGAAGGTTTTTCATTTATACAAATTTTATTTTGAAAATTTGAATCTACTTTTAAAATATTTACATTTTTGGCAAAGTTTGTTGTTGAAAGAATTATCATTATCGTCTTTTGAAGAAGATTCATTCTTTTTAGAAAATTAAGTGAAGAATTAGAAACATATTTTCTATTTGAACTATCATGGTCACAAAAGTGAAGAGATGTATGAGAAGAATCACGAGAAATCAAATCAAAATCATAATGAATAGAAAGGGTTACCAAACATTGATAAGTTTTATACAACATGACATCATTAATGTAATCAATTTCATCATACGTGTCCATGGAGCAAAGAGAATAATCACGAGATGTATGAGAAGATATGTATGAGAAGAATCACAAGAAATCAAACATGTTTTCTATTTGAACTATCATGGTCACAAAAGTGAAGAGGTGTATGAGAAGAATCACGAGAAATCAAATCAAAATCATAATGAATGGAAGGGGTTATCAAACAATGATAATTTTTGTACAACATGGCATCATTAATGTAATCAATTTCATCATAAGTGTCCATGGAGCAAGGAGAATAATATTCCTCCGAAAATCTCATGGCGTCATAAATGTTGAAGGACTTTACCTCTCCATCAAATTCTACTGACAAAAACCCTTTATCTACATCAATTATTGTCTTTGCAGTTTTCATGAAAGGTCTACCAAGTAGAATGTTAAAGGAATAAGTAGAGTATGGTTCATCCATTTTTAAAATGTAAAAATCAACGGGAAAGATTAATTCTCCAACTCTCAACAAAACATCTTCTACAATGCCTAGGGGTTAAATATATGACCTATTCGCTAGTTGTATGCAAAAATTTGTTTTTTTGTAGGTCATTCAATTTGAGATCTTGATAGACATGAAAAGGCATAACATTTATTGATACACTTAGGTCTAGCATGGCATGAGTGATAATTCTATCTCCTATTTTGCATGGTAAGGTAAACATTCCCGGATCTTTACATTTTTTGGGTATATATTTTTTTAGAAAATCAAAGACATTCTTACTAATAGTTATTCTCTTCTCTTCCTTCCCTTATCGTTTCTTAGTACACAAGTCCTTTAAAAATTTAGCATATCTAGGTATTTGTTGAATAGCATTAAGCAAATGGATATTAATTTGTACCTTTTTGAACATTTCAATTAGCTCATGGTCAGTATCTTCTACCCTAGGTCTTGCTAATCTACTAGGGAATGGTGTCTTGGGTACATATGGCTCTACTTTAGGAGGAGAGTAATCACATGCCTAAGGAAAAATAGGAGTCTTTTTTGGCTCACTTACCTTGCTCTCTTGTTCTTTCATTACCTTTTCTTGCTTCTTGGGAAGAGATTGAACCAGGTTTGCATCTTAAGAGGAAGAGGGGATTTCCTTACCGCTTCTTAGAGTGATTGCACTTACATTTGCATGCTCCAATTGAGCGGAGAGCTTTCCGAATGATTTACTCTCAAGCTTGCTTACCATAGTTGCAAGTTGTGTGATTTGTGTGCCCAAGTTTGAGAAGCGTTGTCTAGTCTCTTGTTGAAAAGATTTTGTGTCTTGTTGAAGTTATTTGATTTCTTGATGAAGTTGAATGTTGTCCTTTTGTAAATTGTGGAGTTTCTATTGAAATTTTAACAAATGGTCAGCAAGGGATTTCACTACGTCCTCTAGAGACATACCTGAGGAGCTTGAGGAAGATGGTGGGTTTCGATTCTCAAATTGCCCTTGAGATCCCCACTTGAAATTGGAATGATCTCTCCAATCTTGGTTACAAGTTTAACCATGGGGGTCGTATTTTCTCTGAAATCCACCAATGACATTCATTTGGGCTTGTGGGCAAGCCTCGGAAGTGTGCCCGACTAGTCCACATGTCCCGCACGATTTGGCTTGAGGAAGACCTCTTTGGGCTACATGAGTAAAAAGAGAAACTAGATTAGATACTTGTGTCCTAAGCTCACTTACTTCAATAGATTGAACAACAGAGTTATCAAGAGTCCTTATCCCGAAATGCCAGGGGTTCTCTGCCATCGTTGATATGAGTTGGCTCGCTTCGGTCGATGTTTTGTCTATTAAAGCTTCACCTGCGGCCACATCTATATTGCTTCTCTCGGACGAGAGTAAACCTGAATAGAAATATTGTATTAGATATTGCTCATAAATTTGATGGTGGGGAAAAGATGCACATAACTATTTGTATCTTTCCCAATATTCATACAAAGGCTCTCCTAAACTTTGTTTAATTCCATAAATTTCTTTTCTTATGTTATGGTCCTTAGATGCCATAAAGAATTTGTCTAAAAATTTCTTTTTTAACCCACTCCAAGTAGTGATAGAACCCACCGGTAGGTAGTATAGCCAATCCTTAGCCACATTCTTCCAAGAGAAGGGGAAGACTTTAAGGTTGAGCTGCTCTTGTGTCACTCTATGTGGACGCATTCCGTCACAAACAAGGTGGAACTTCTTTATGTGCTTGTGAGGGTCTTCACCGGTTTGCCCTCTGAAAGTGGGAAGTAAATATACTAGCTTGGTTTGAGTTCAAATGGGACAGTTGTCTCTGGGTACACGATGCAAAGTGGTTGTTGATTATATTTGGTTCTGCTAACTCACGCAAAGTTTGCTCTCTTACTTCACCCATGATTTTTTGTTGTGGTTGTTCTTCTTCTTGATCCAACTCTTCAAATTCTTCTTGCTCTCTTCTTGTCCTTTCCCTTTGTGATCTCCTCTCCTCGTATTCGATATCTATAGTCAAATCACAAAGTAAACTCTGAGAGGAGCGGGTCATACACAAAAGGAAAGTTTAAAACCTACTATTTTTTTTTGTTTTATTATTATTATTATTTAAAAAAAGAATTAAAAAATTCTAAAAGGCCAATTACTCGGTTCCTCGATAATGGTGCCAATTTGTTTGGTGTAAAATAGGTGTTGTTAATTCTATCTTACCCAAAACAAATGAAATTTATAATACTCTAACTACAACTAGAACTAACATATAGTAATAGTGGAGTAAGAGATCAATCCCAAGAGAACCGCTATTAATTGACCTAAAATAGACTACTTGAATTCCAAAATGTAAAGATTAAATTGGAGGGGGGAGGGAGGGGGGTTGTTTGTTTTAAGAACTAGAAACTAGTAAGTGAAAAAGAAACAAAAATTGATATAGGAAATTTATTGATGAGAGAAATAAGAGAGATTGTGAGTCAAGATTCTATTGAAATGAAATCTTGGGGATTTTGTGTAAACTAGGCAATTCTATCATTGACTTAACAAAGAATCATGCAATTTAATCATTCAATAATTCATTAAGAATACATTCCTAACGTGCTAATTAGCTAATTTGACAATTAACCCTAATCTAGGTCTTAATTTCTTTCTAAAGACATTTCACAATTAATCCCTATATTGCATTAGACTTATGAGTTTTCTTAACTATTCCAATCTTGAAATCAAAAGACTGAAAATTCAAGATTGATTGCATGAATGTTCTGAATTAATAGATTCTTTAAAGAAAAGAGGAAAAGAAGTCCATATTTTAAATTAAGATTACTAATTCTTGCAACCATAATTACAATGTTATTATAGAACCATATAATTTTTGCATACAAAAATTGATTAACCTTGAGTCGTCAATTCAATTTTAATCAATTTTATTCTAAATCTTAGCAAGAACATTCAAAAGAAAGTAATTACATGAAAGAAAATTCAAGGAAAAGTCTCAAGAAAATACCAATGTACATAATTCCCCAAGAAAAAGGATTACCTACTCATGGATGATGAAATTCTTCAAGCAATCTATTGATATTTGCATATTTGATACAAAGACTAAAAACAAATTGAATGAATCTCACAAAAAGATTATAAGAATTGCTCTATAAAATTCGAAGTTTTCTCCAAAAAAAATTGGGTTTTTCGTCTCTTCGACGTTTCTCTCTAAAAATTGACATCTCTCTAAAAAAAAATGATATATGATCTTTGATATTCTGTTTTGCTAAAGAACTAAACCAAAATTTATACCAGCAGAAAAGCGTCGTGAGGCACGGGGATGAATCGAGTTAAAATCCGAAAAAAAGAATGAACGCATCGAGTTTTTGTAGTTTAAAAAGCGAGTTTTTTTTACTTATACTCGATCCTCGATGCACAATGATGCTTTGCTCAATGCTCGACACTGGATGGCCTTTACTTGATAGCTCATACTCGATGAAATTTAATGATACTCGATGATTCGATGGTTGATTACTCGATGGAATTTTATGGTACTCGATAGATCGATATTTCAACAGCCTTACTTAATGGCATTCTGAGTATTTACTCGATTCTCTTCAGTTTGTTGATTTTCTTAGTTATTTTGGATCCTTTTGGCACATTTTTTTTTTTTAATGACTCCAAAACGCCTCGGAGACCGTTTTACCTACAAAATTAGCAATTAAAGCAAATAATCAACACAATTTTGGAGAAATTAACATAGAAAATATACATCCTTTAAAAATCTAACATTTGAAAATATACATCCTTTAAAAATCTAACATTTGGCCGTGCACACAACCATGTGCCTAGCCTCGCGCATGTCTGTACTGATAGTCGTGTGCGTGGTTGCTCACCTAGGGCGGTTGTCTGGGTGCCTAATCGGGTGTGTGTCTGCCTTGGCATGCCCTTGCATGCTTGTGCCTGGGCACACGGGTGTGTTGGGCGTCCATGATGGGCTTGCACCTGGGATAAGGGTGCACGAGTTGGCCTTGTGTGGCAACTTAGGGAGGCCTTCCAACGGGTCTTAACTCCTCCTTGATGGTGCTAAAGGAGTCCTAGGCCTTGCATTTTCTCGATTTGAAAGGCCATTTCTATAGGGTGTGACATAAAGCTTGAAATGGGAATGTCCATTCATGATAAACACGCACAGTTGCTATTTACCGACAGTGTTTAAAAATCGTATGGCACTCATGTCCACCAGCATGGAGAAAAGTTTTTCTATAGCTTACACAAGCTGCAAGTAGAACATAGAACTCTTGAAAACTGTGGATTTGTTATGCTTTCGGGCAATAGATATATGTATATCATTTTTCCTGTTGTGCATTTGTCCTAAAGTTTTTTTTTAACTTGTCTCTCAGTTCTAACGTTAGCTACATTTGCAAAGTTGTGGATATTAATCACTTCACATAGATATATTGTCCTAATATTGAAAACTTCTTCATGAGTATGCTGATAGAAAAATCCGTATAACTTGTGTTGAATTGGATAAATTTGACCATTAAAAAGGATGCAACTTTGTTGGAGATACTGTTCATATAAGGTAATAGGAGGAATTATGGAGAACTAATTATTTTTCACTTTGTGGAAACAATATTTGAATGAATAATTTCTATATTAACTTGAGATTTACATAGCCTGCATAATAATAAATTAAGGCCTAAATTTCTCAACACCCTCTCTCAAACTCAAGGTGATATAAAAAACTTGAGTTTGTAAGTGGATAAACTACAACAATTGGATGACAGAAACTGAAAAAGCGATTCTGAATCAAAACACGGTAGATCTGGGCAGGAAGCATAAACCCATGAAGAACTGGAACACAGAGAACTTCTAGGCTGGAAACAAGAACTCACAAACTTCTAGGTTGGGAATAGAGACCTTCATAAAGATCTAAAACAAAACCCACGAACTTCTGAGCTGAAAACAGAGATCTTTAAATGCCAAATTTGAAAACGGAACAGAACAGAGCTGAAACTCATTAACAAAGTCAAACCAAAACTAAGCTTGATAGAAGCAAAGTAGAAAAGAACTTGGACTACTAATTGGAGATGGATCTGCCTCCATTGATGGTGGATCACAACTCAAGACTTGGATCGAGTTCGATCAAGTTCTGAGTTCTGGACCAGGGATCGAGGGTTGAATTCTGGATCGGGAATTGGGGATCGAGGGTCAAGTTCTGGACCGGGGATCAAGGATCGAGTTTGATTGAGGATCGAGTTCTGGACCGAGGATCGGGAGTTGAATTCTAGATCGAGAATTAGGGATCGAGTTCGATCGAGGATCAAGTTTTAGATCGGGTCGAGTTCTGGACTGGGAATCAGGGATCGAGTTTGATCGAGGATTGAGTTTTAGATCGGGTCGAGTCTGGATTGAGAATCGGGGATCGAGTTTGATCGAGGATCAAGTTTTGGACCGGGGATCAGGGAGTCGAGTTCTGCACAGTGGGGATCGAGGATCGAGTTTTTCATATTGGCTACAGGATCAAGGATCAGTTTTTTCTCAATGTCTTCGAACAAGGGATTTGGGTGTTCTTCTTCATGCTAGACAGGGTCCTAGGTGGTAGGTCGATGACTGGATGGAGCATGTTTTTATCAATATTTTCATCAACATTTTTATACATATTATATATTGATTAGATTCTAACGTAAAATTAAAATTAATGGTTAATTGATTAGGTTCTAAAATGTTGAAAATTCTTTAAATTGTATTGGGATAATAGATTTGAAGGTACATTTTATTATATATATATATATATATATATATATATATATATATATATATATATATATATATATAATATATATATATATATTATAAGTACAATGTGGTCAGAAATTCATAATAGAGTCTAATCAGAACGACCGAATAAAGAAAGAAAATAGATATGATAGTTATAGTAAGAGCAATTATTTTAAATGATAAAGCTGTCGGAAATATTTTCAGTAAAATATCATTATCTGTCAGTGATAGGTAATGACACATTGCCTTATTAATAAATTTACTCATTTTACTATATTTAAAAATAATCCATAGAATAAAAGAAATATGACATTTTAAAAAATCGAATAAAAAAGATACATAAATTTGAAATTGATAAGATAAATGCTGTTATATGCTATTTATGGATCGAGGGTAATTTTTCAAATATCCTAAATTGACATAAATCAATTGATTTCGAAAAGAAATCAATTTCACCTTGTTTAATAATCGTTTGATTTTTGAAAAGTAAATTTATAAAAACTACAACTATCTATTAATTTATTTGTTTTGTTACTTATTTTTTTAAGACTCTTTTTAAGAGTTGAGCCAAATAAAAATAAATAAATAAGTTGGTTGATTAGGGATATGGTATGTGGACAAGGAGCAGTAAAAGGTGGCTAAGAATTTTCAACAAAACAAAAGCTTTGTCCTCTTTTAGCTTGACTCTCAATCTATTCCATAACACTCCCAAACACATAAACCATCACTTGCCATTCTCCATCACACAAGTACTCTTTACGTACATCTTTCGTTGAAATATCGATTGATATGTCGATATACATTTATAAACTAAATAGTTCGACATTAATATTAAGGATTAATTAATATCTTCAATATCTTTGATAAATATAAATAAAATATAACAAATTATCATTTATTAATTTTGATATGAATATAAATATTAATAATAGGACCTATAATTTAATTTAGAAGTAAAAATACTCTTAACGATAGTCTCTAAGGCCATAATAAGTTAGTGTCTTGAATCAACAAATATTTTTGAATGATTGTTTTAAAAGTAAATTCTTTAATAGAACATTAGAAAAACAACAATTTATAACTTAAGAGTTATATCAATTAAAACCTCTCACTAATAGTATTATAGTATAATTCTTAAACTTAATAGCTAATTAGAATTTAACTCAATTGGCATCTATATATACTCAGAATCAAAAGATTCGTAGTTCAAATCTCTCATTCCTAATTTGTACTTAAAAAAAGTAATGATTTATAGCTATTTTTACTTAGGAGAATAGGAAAACCACTCAAATTAATGAAGAATCATAACTGTTTATTTGAGATTTTTATTTTCTAGTACAATTTAAAGAATTTATAATTGGAAAAAGAAATATATAATTTATTCGTATGGATGCATATGAAGACCAAGAGGCTGCATTTTTGCATCAACTAGGCCAAGTTGAGCATAGAAAAAAGTACTTGATTCCAAAAAAAGCTTTTAATCTTTTAGAAAGAGAGAAAAATATGACCAAGAAAGTTTTTCTTTTCTTTTTTCTTTTTTGAGAAAGGTAAGCAAGAAAGTTCTTAGCATGCATGAATGAGGAGTTGTGTTGATATTAATTTTGAAACGAATATATATATATACACACACATTAATGAGCACATTTTTACTTTTGGAAACAATAAAATTACTTGTAAACTTGAAATTTAATATAGGAATTTAGACGCTATTTGGTAACCATTTTGTTTTTTATTTTTAATTTTTGAAAATTAAGCATATTTCTTTTCTTTTTTTACCATGATTTTGCTTCTTTTTTAAGCACAATGGTTGAATTCTTAGCCAACTTCTAAAAACAAAAACAAATTTTTAAAAGATACTTTTTTTTAGTTTACAAATTTTTGCTTCATTTTTTAAATTATTGATAAAAAGTCGATAACAAAAAACGAAATTTGAAGGTGAAAGTAATATCTATAAACTTAATTTTTAATAACAAAAAATCAAAAATCAAATATGTTTGAGTCTAAATAATCATATTTGAAAGAAATCTTACAAAAAATATTTGACAATATGATTATGAAAAGGAATCACTAAAGAAAAAGAAAGATTAGAAATAAAAAAAAAAAAAAAACAAATATGCTCAAAATTGAATAATTATTTGGAAGAGAAATAGGGTACTTTATTTTTATTCAATAAAATTCTAAATACGAAATATTCACACCAATGGGGATAAGCTACGAAATTTAAACTTGGGGTAAGATTATTAATGGGTGTCGGGTGATGGGTCAATTCTAGTGAATATATCGTACGATTATGAACATTGAAAGGGTAGTATTTTGATTTGATCAAATGACACAAGACACAATTTAGATGAAAAATACGCTGTTGAATAAAAAGAAGGATGAGTTAATTAGAATGATATCTTGTCAAGTAAAACGGGTTATTATTTATGTCATTGTATGAGTTAAATGACATAAACTTGAAGCATATAGGAGACAGATCGAAAAAGCTCAACACATAGATTCTAAACAAACTAGTAAGAGGGGTAATTAGGTCGTTCGGCCAAGTGCCACTTCCGAGACTGGCCTATGCTTCCAGGAAGCCTACTCATAATCCAATATGAAAAAAGATTTCAAAAAACTCTAACTTTATCCACTTATAAACACATTGCTAAGTTCATATCCAATACAACAAACATCTCACCTGTGTGTGGTTCTCTTTATTTTGCAAGTCGTCTCACCTCTCCTCTAGAATACCGATTCACCGTTAGTGGCACGTGGAGCCCATGTAATGTTTATTTGGTTAAATTTTGTCATCAACATGGAGTCTAGAAATTCAATCTTCTAACATGAAAAGAAGAAATATATGTCAATTATCGCTAAGTTTTATCTCAGCATACTGTGATTATTATTAAAATCATTCCTTACATATATCATCTAAAATATCATCCACCTCATTATTTCTTCGCCCAAACAACAAAAGAATCCCTAAATTAGATAACTTTGTCCAACTCATAATAACATAATTTTGAACCATAATCCCAAACAAACATAGCATCTCCTCATCACTTTCATCACTTTCCCCCAAGTATGTAGCATGCAAAGAAAATCATAATGATAGCCAAAGTAAAACGAAATGGAAAATTCTATATTTTCTTCCCTTATTATTATAATTATTAAAAAAAAAAAAAAAAAAAAACTCATTTTAAACCCATCACAATTTCTTAGCACGAATAATATGACCCAAAAAAGAAAAAAGAGATTCTTTAGATAAAATAAGGAAGATTTGGTGGTTCAAAACAAAGACATTGGGAATAATTGAATTTTATATCTTAAATGTATAATTCAATAATTAAATGAAACCTATAACTATACCTTTCTAACAATAATATAATATATAATTAGACAAGATACATTAAAATGGTAGATGTAATTTTAATAACATTTCTTAGAATGGACTAAAATACAATTCTGTACTTAACACACGGTTTTCTAAATTTAAAGGCCTTGTCAGGGTTCGCTGAATTTTCATCATTTTGCAAGTTGGTTGTGAGCGGAAAGACAAAAATGTCCTTGAGGATAAGATATTTTTGAAAGACTAAAATGCATTATGCATAAAATGAAATTTAAAAGAAAAAAGAAAACATGTCTCTGTTTATGAAGACAAACGTCCAATATTTTTAAACCTCGTACGGTCAAAGAAGATGGGTTACACAAATATATTTTGACCTAAATTTGGAGGATAGTCCTAACTTAAATTTCGATTTTAATAGACAACGATGTAGTTTCTATATTTTTAAATTAGTAAAATTTTAGTCTTTATATTTGACAATATTATAACAATTTAGTTTCTATTGTAAAAATTATTATTGAAATTTTATGAAATATTTTTGGGAAATTTGGATTGATGACCTAAAATTTGGGTCATAATGCTAAATGACCAATTTTCTTAAAAAAAATGTCAATTGACCATCCATTGACGTCATCACGATATCAAATTACAAGAATTGCCCCTCACGATATTGGTCTCGCTCTCGTTGTCTCCCTTCTATCGTGATGTGATTGTTTGTCAGTGTACAAATGATTTGACAATTTTTACGAAATCGTCTGTCTAAAACCTCAAATCGTTAACACACTAAACATATAATGGTGAATTCTTTAATATCTAAACTTCATTTGAATTGTGATTTCGTTAAACGGAGTTTTATTGAACGAGGTTTTCTAGAATGGAGTTTTGTAGAACCAAATAGAGTTTTCATAATGGGTTTTTCATAATGGAACAACCTTTTCTAAAACATGGTTGCATTGGTGTTTGTTGGAACGTGGTCTCAAATGTATGAAAATAGCATAACGAAAGGAGTGTGAGTGAGAGCGATCATTACCAAGGGTTTAAGATTTTGAGCGAAAGAGTGAAAGAGAGCGACATCGAGAAAGCTTGATAGCGAGAGAGAAAGAAAGCGAGAGAACGCGAGAGCGAGAGAGAGAGTGACAACAAGAGTCACGATAGCAAGAGCAAGAGAGAGCAACAATGAGAGAGATACTGTGTATTAGAAAATATTCATTTGCTTGTACAACTTAATATTCTCTTGCTTCGTAGGATGACAGAAAAGTGTCTACTCATTTGATATAGAGGTGATTGAGATGAGAACCAAAATTTGTATATTGGAGGCGAGCTAATAGGAAGTATTGTGCCTATTATATTGAAGTATGAAGAACTTAAAACTCACATTTACAGCCTACAGGGTTACAAATGTAAGTTATTCAGAGTTTGATGTTATCATGAGAGAGTTAAATATAAGTTTGACTATGAAGCCTTTCCACAGTACATACGGAATGATGGTGATGTTCGCTTCCTTCTTTCCCAAGAAGATCTTTGTAAAATTCAGCTATTTGTAACACTAAAGTCCAATTATGTGAATATGAGTTATGATGATACGGGGATAGACTGATAATACGAGGAATCATGTAAGCTTAATCAGGAAGAGGGTGATATTCCATTTTTTATGAACACTCAGCCATCAACATTATCAATAGACAATGACAACACTAATCCATGGGACTTGGAAAGAGAAACTCAATGTAAAAAACCTGTGCTTGGTAACGAGAGATTAGTAGGATTAACTTCGATGGATTGTGGTCCTTTAGAAGAATGTGATCCTTTTGTGGCTAGTAACGAGAGATCAACATGATAGAATTCTATGGATTGTGGTCCTTCAGAATAGTGTAATCGTTCGTCGCTGATAATGAGAGGTCAGCAGGATTGAATTTTATGGATTGTAGTCCTATAAAGGTGTGTGGACCGGTAGTGGCTGTTAATGAGAGATCAACAAGATTGAATTTTATGTCTTCATGTTGTAGCTAGAGGAGAATTGATTTTCCTGGTACTTCTTCATCTGAGACAGATGTTGAAGTTGGTTAACTTTTAGTAAAAGTGACTTAAAAATGAGATTGTTTATTTTTTCCATCAATAATAACGTTGAATATAAGGTAAGGAAGTCAAGTAAATCTTTTTTCACTGTCAAATGTATTGGGGAGAGATGTAAATGGAGCTTTCGTGCAGTGAAAATCTTAGGATGTAATATATTTAAGATCACAAAGTATATACGATCGCACAGATGTTCTATTGAAATTTTGAATCATGACCATGGATAAGCAGTAGTTGCGGTAGTTTGACTAGCTAATCAAAGACAAGTTTATAGGCATAGGATGTGTTTATAAACCTCTTCACATCATTAAGGATATGAGGAAAGAAAGCGGCGTAAACATAAGTTACGATTAAATGTGGAGTGAAAGGGAAATCGCTTATGCTCTCACTAGGGGTACTCCAGAAGAATCATACGTCGTTTTACATGCTTACGATGAAGAATTAAAAATGAAAAATTTGGGCACAAGGTTTGAAATCGAACTTGAAAATGATGTGCATTTCAAGTACATGTTTATGGCGTTAGAGCCTTGTATTAGAGGTTTTGCAAGTTGTCGGCTTGTGATAATAGTTGATGGGTCGTATTTGAAAGGAAAATATAAAGGAATCATGTTGGTCGATGTTTCTATGGATGGTAACAACCAAGTATACCCACCAGCATATGCCATAGTTGATAATGAAACTGATCGAGCATGAAAATGGTTTATGTTGAATTTGAAGTATGCCATTGCAGAACTCCCTAATTTGGTGTTCATGTCCGGTCGGCAGGTATCTATTGGTAATGCCATTCGTGCAGTTTTTCCTACACATTTCATGGATTGTGCACATACCACATAGAAAATAATATTATTTCAAACTTTAAGGACAATACGGTTGTTGGGATGTTCAAGGATGCAGCCAGGGCATTCTACATGTCAGAGTTTCAAGCACACTAGGACCAACTTCATCGATTTCGAGATGATGCTGTAACGAAATCGATCTTGAAAGATAGGCACGTGTTTACCAAACAGAACGAAGATATGATAACATAACGTCTAATAGTGCAGGGTGTTTCAATTTCTTGACTAAATTTGCCTATAATGTGCTTATTGGAACATGTTAGAGGTCTCATCCAGTCATGGTTTTATGAACGGAGAAATTATTGGGCATCTCGAATGACGTTACACTCGAATTACTGTGAAAATCGATTAGCAAGTGAGTGTGGTAAGGGTAGACGATATCAAGTTGAGCCAATTGATTGTTGTAAGGTCCATGTGTGGGACAATCGATTGAATGGTATTGTGAACCTTCATATGAAGGAATGCACGTGTAAGAAATTTGACTCACTCGGTATCCTATGTTCGCATGCAATTGTGGCTGCCCAGGAATGAAACATCCCCATCTGAAGTCTTTGCAGTAGATTTTATAGTGTTAGCTCCCTCATGGCTACTTATGCAGAGCCTGTAAATTCGCTCGGTCATATATCTGAATGGAAGAGACCTCTCGGATATATGGAAAAAAATATTGCACCTCCTAGAAGAGTGGTACAATTCAGACAATAAAGAATATGAAAAATACCATAAAGAGGAGAATATTGAAGACAAGTAAAATGTGGTAGAGTGTGGAAATTATGGGCATAATCGACAAAACCGTAGTGAACCACTCACGTCCGGGCGACATACTGAACATAGTTGAAATTATTCAAATGTTGGTCGAGATTGATTTTCTATGCTCCACTTTTAATCCCCACTGTATGCTCTATGTACAAATGTTGATCGAGATTCAAATGTTTATATCTCTTTATGACTCATTCTATAAATGTCTCACTCTCTCTTAATGTCACTCTCGCTAATCTTGCTCTCTTTAGTAATGTTACTTAACATGTTTATATCTCTTTATGACTCTTCCTATAAATGTCTAGCTCTCTCTTAGTCTCTCTCTCGCTAACCTTGCTCTCTATAGTAACGTTACTTAACACGTTTATATCTCTTTATGACTCGGTTTGTAAATGTCTCGCTCTCTCTTAGTGTTGCTCTCACTAGTATCGTTACTTAACATATTTATATCTTTTTATGACTCTTTTGTAACTATCTAGCTCTCTCTTAGTGTCGCTCTCTTTAGTAATACTACTTAACATGTTTATATCTCTTTATCATCATTTCTGTAATCTGATATCGTGATGACGTCAGCGGAGGGTTAATTCATATTTTTCTAAAAAAAATGGTCATTTGGCATTATGGGTCCAAATTTTAGGTCATCGGCCCAAATTTTTTGGTTTTTTACCTATATAGATCGATAGTTTGATCGAAATTCAATTTTTATTTATACTAAGTTGTTACGTGATAAAAATTGAAACTTACTTCATTTTGATGGGATTTTTTCACGATAGAGACTGGACTGTTATAAATTTCAAAGTATAGAAACTTAAATGTTATTTATTAAAATTTAGGGATTATTAAATTATGACTTTTTTTATAGTATATAGATTAGGTCGTTATTAACTAAAGTTTGGAGATTGACTTATTATTTATAAAAAAAAGTTCAAGGACTAAAAGATCTTTTAATCATATATTACTTACAAAAGATTAAAAACACTTTTGCTTCCTAAATTTTTGTGAAAGTAACAATTTAGTCAATGAACTTTGGTTTGTGAGGATTTGGACTTCGTACTTTCAAATTTGTAATATTTTAGTCCTTAACATACAAAAATCTGTCAAAATTAGATGTTAATTTTTATTATTCTTTGATGCAAACTTCATATCTTATAAAAATATCGAGTATCTAATTAGTTTATCGATTTATTTATGCAATAAAACCTATTAAATCTTAGCACTAATTTTTATAATAGAGATTATTACAAATTTTAAAATACAAAGATTAAATTGTCACATAGTAAAGTTTAATGACTAAATTGTTAAACAAATTTTAAGGATTGAATCATTACTTAGGAACTTAAATGATTTTCAACCCTAAGAAAAACTATTTTGAAAGTTACAAAACTTATTTTCATTCTCATACTTCTAGGATCACGCCTTTATTTTTTTCTTTATTATTTTTTTATAATAATAATTATTTTAAATTTATTTATTTATTTATTTTTCTTTGTTTTGACTCCAAAATTTTAAATAGTTTATAGATAATTTGGAATATATGGTTTTTATATTTCATTTGCTATTAACATGAAACGGGGATGTGACATAATTTTAAGAATAATTACATGAGATGACTAGTAAGAGTAACTAATATTGGATGAATTGGAAATGAAATAAATATATAAATACGATAGAGACTAGTTAAAATTTTAGAGATTGGAGTAAGTAATTATTAGGCTTAATATTGAATTGGATTGAATTTAAGATTAAACTAATCTTCACCAATAATCATATTTTGAAGCATCGATATCATAGTCCCTTAAAAGAAGAAATATTTAAAAATCTATCTAGTACAATAGATATAGATTTGAAAATAAATCATTTAAAATATTAGTACAACCAAGAAAATTAATACATGCTAATTAACACTACTTAAATATAGCAACCACTTTTTAATTGCAATTTCAAGAAATAGAAAATCACTAATTACTTTCCATTTATGTTAGAAATAGAAAACTGCAAATAAAGCACAACACATACATTAGAAATATAATAAATACTATACTCAGAGTCATCAAATATACAAAATAAATTGTTATTTGGAACTTAAAAATAGTTTTTGTTCTTTTAGAACTTACATCTTTTTTTAAAATTGGTTTTTTAACGTCTTTCTTACTTTTTTTTAATTTTATTAATAGAGATCTCACGTAGAAATATCCTAGTGAAGAACCATACATACATATATGACTTATTTCCTCTCAGCCAAAAAAATGTTTATACATAAAAATTTACACGAAATTTAATTATTTTAGAAAAATCTTCGACTTTGCAAAGAAAATATTCAAACCTTATTTTTAAAAGGAATTTCTTGTTTGAAGTCGAATCCTTACGAGATTTCTATGTGAATTTCAACAAACATTCCTTTCGTTTGAAATCCACTTGAAAATTCTCGTATTCTCTATCTTTAAAAGCATTTTTCACTTTTTCCTATGGTTTTACCAGAAATCACACCATAAATCCTCTCAAATGAAAGTTGAAAAAAAGGTCAGAAATAGAAGGATTTAAATGGTTAAGAGAAAAGAACCCAAACAATTTTTTTTTTAACAGTAGTATTTTTGTAACATTATTGTGTGGGACCCTCCAAATAAAATATGGAAAATATTAAGAATTTTTTTTAAAAAAATTAGGTCCAATTTAGTAACTATTTTATTTTATTTTTAGTTTTTGAAAATTAAGTCTATTTCTTCGTCATTTCTTATAACAATATGCATCTTTGTTAAATATAGTTGAATTTTTAACCAAATTCCAAAAACAAAAATAGCTTTTTCAAAGTTATTTTTTTAGTTTTTAAAATTTTGCTTGTTTTTTAAACGACAAAATGGAGATAACAAATGAAGAATTTTGGAGATACTAGTAGTGCCTATAAACTTAATTTTTAAGAAAAAAACAAAAAAAAAATCAAATAGTTATAGACCTAAAATAATAGTTTTTTCAAACTAATCTGATTTTAAATAAATGACAGCAACTCCCAAATTTAATTTTTAGAAAAATAAATAAGACTACTTTAAAAAAATATATCTTAAATTGATAAATCCTAGATGTCTATAAAGTCAGACTTCCATCTTTCTTCCCCTATCACCCACTTTTATTTATAGCATCACCAAATTTCAACTAATTCCAGGGTGCAAATCGTAATTTTGTATCCAATTTTATACCCAATACGACGACGTTTTGATTGATCCCATGCATTACCAATTATTTTCATTACCATGATCGAAACCGCGTCGTTTAGTGTGCAATATATTTTTTTCCCCCTTCAAGATTGCTTATTATATATATACTAAAGGACATTTATATTTCTAAAACTTTTGCTTCAATATGTGTGTTGATATTTTTATAAATTTGAAATTTTGGATATAATACTAATACTTTTCTAACACAGTATGAAATAAGTTTTTGTATTTAATAATTATTAATGATCAAAACAATTTATGGAAGATTGAAAGACTATATATTATATAATATTATAAAAATATAAAGTTAAAATAGAATGATTATAAACGTTTAGACCCGTTTTATAATTAACCATTTGACTTTTTGTTTCTATTTAAAAAGTAAAAGTCATATGTGTTTGGTTAGTGTTCTGGTTTTTTTAAAAAAACAAAAAATAAGAGATATGTTTGGTAATTGTTTTTGGTTAAAAAAAAAAATAAGTTTGGAAGATTCTTATAGATTTTCCTTTTTTAAAAAAATAAAAATAAAATTAAACTATTTTTACGATAAGTTTTTCATATAATATGCATAATCATAAAATTATATCTTTATTTTTATTCTTTTTCTAAAAAANTAATATATATAATTATAAAATTATATTTTAAATTTTAAATTTTTGTTATTAAAAAATCATATTGATAAAATAACAATGTCAACATTTTAAATGCTCTAATTAATGACAATTCATTGAAACAATAATAAAAAAAATTAATGCATTAACAAAATATAAGAAAATAGTTTCATCTATGTAAAAGTAATTTATAGAAGAATAAGAAAATGATTTAACACAATAACTTAGAACTTCTGTGTATTATTAAACCGATAACAAAACTACATAGTTATATACTACTCGTGATAACTTCATTAAGGTCGTTTAATTTACTTAAGAAACTTATCTCTAACTAAGGGTTTTTTTTAATTAAATATATTTATACTTTCTAATGATTTAACTTCGAATTTTGGAATTAATTAAAAAAATAAAACATGGACATATTTCTATTCAATTTCATATAAAAAATATAAATAGGTATGGTAAAATAGAAAAAAAAAATAAAAAAGAAAAAAATGGGAGAGCTAAGGATCGAACCTGGGCCTGGAGTGCGAAAAATGTTATAAAATTGAAATTTTTATATAGATGATCAATTTCCAAGCATATCTATGATTGATGACTCCCACCTTTCATAAATATATGAATTCTAACTTTTTTGCTTACATCATACCCACTGTCGTTTTTTTTTATAATATATCACATTAGGGATGACCATGGGTATGGTAGCTCTAATGTGATGACTATCTCTATTTTTCTTTTACACAAACACAACTAACTGAGGAGAAAATTAACGAAAGCACAACAAACAAATTGTACATATTCTAACGTATTGTGTTGGGATGACCATGTGTAGCCCTAACACCATCTATCTCTATCACGACCTTATTTTTCTCACCAAAAAATACAACAAAATGGAAATCGCAATAGAGATGGCCTTAATGCTGCAATATGACCATCCCTAATGTAATAGTTATAAAAAAGTGGTAGTGGAATGTGACGTAAGTAAGGTTAGAATTCATATAGTTGAGAGATGGGCTATAAATCATAAAAAAAACATTTTAAAAAGGGTCACCTGTGAAAAAATAAAAACCCTATAAATTCTGTTATTTAATTATATAATTATGAGAATAAGTGTATTTATAGTAAAAATAGTGAAAAATTTTGTAGTGATAAGTTGTTTAAGGCCTATAAAAATATGAATTGGGAAGAGACCTCGGGAGTAGAAGTTGACTTTGTCTGTTTCTCATTGTATTAAATTGAAATTCAGTGTGATCTCTTTTCATTTCAAAACTGCAATTCTTTAATAATCCTCTCTCTCTCCTCTTCACTCATCCAAATTCACAGTCGCCGTCGCCGTTCGCCGTTCGCCGAGCCATGCTGTTGGCTCGATTTCTCGCCGTCGTTTTTCTCTCATCTCTCTGTTTCGAAGCCCTGACTTCCGGCGCCGCACGGCTGCCCGCCGACGAAGGTACTTAGATCTGGAACTGTATGTGATTCTCGGAGTCGGTTTCTCGGTCTGATTTTGATTTGATTTCTTCAGTTGAAGCGTTGAAGGAGATCGGAAAGACATTGGGGAAGCCGGACTGGGATTTCACCGCCGATCCATGCGGCGGCGTTAGTAGCGGTTGGATATCGAATTCTAAACAATTCGACACTAGTTTTGCCAATAACGTCACCTGCAACTGCAACTTCCAGAATAATACCGTCTGTCACGTCACTAACATGTACGTTTCTCTCTTTTTCCATTTTTTTAATATAATTTTAAATTTATTTATTTATTTTTTTAAAGATCAATCATAACGTTTTTTTAAAAGAAAAAATTATAAATTTAAATTAAACTTATAACTTATAAATACTCTTTTTATCATCCTTACTAATTTGTTGTTCATTTTTAAAAACCCCATTTCTACTCTAAATTTTTAAGACATATTGTATTCTATTTACTGGTAATAAAATTATTATTATCCTTTCACCAATTTCAATAAATACTAAATTCGAGAGATTTATTAAAAGTACATAGACGATTAAAATTGGATAATTGAAACAAACTCTAAGATATAAAATCAAAATGGTTTTTTAACTGTTTTTTTATTTGATTAAAAAGAAAATAGTTTTTACAAAATTCAGGTGGTTGTTAGATGTTAGAAGGATAATATGAAAGTTTATAAGAAAACAACATGAATTTCAAAACTAAAATCGTTATTAGATAAACTGGTATTTATTTATTTTTTTGTTTTTTTTGTTTTAAATTTTAGTTAATTTCACATTTTTTTAAACATAATTTTAGATTTTTTTTCCTGATTTTTCCATGGTTTAAAAAATGTATAAACGGAAACTTAAAAGCAGATAACGTCTTAGTACAAGTTTGGCTTTTCCAGAACAAAAAATTAAGAACACAGTTATTACTAACAGTGCCTAAATATTTGCAGAATAAGTCAATTTCTTAATGAATGATTTCTTTGATTTAGGGAGGTTATGGCATTTTATTTATTTATTTTAATATGAATAATTAACATTTAAAACTATTAAACAAATCTCTATCAATGGGTTTTTGGATGATGCAACATTTTTTTACCCCCAAAAAATAAATGATTAATGCTTTAATTATTGCTTTTTGTTAGTGCATTTTAATTATTGTTGCCGAATTAAAATGATTGAAGTTGATTGGGCTAATAACATCTCACGTAGGGAGTTTTTAGCTCGTAATAATACAACAATTAATATGTATTTTTATCGGGTTCAAATTTCAATCTTTCGCATTTGTTGTCCTTAACAAAATTTACAAAAGAGTTATTTTGACTCGTTTTTATTGTAAAAACAAATATAACTTAAAAAATATCCTCAGATCGAATTGACTAAGATAAATTTAAATGATCTAAAAAATATTTGAGACATATGATACAAAATTGACCGTCATTTATGAAATTTTACATCCACGCATAATTATAAATTTTGCAAATGATCTTGATAGTAAAGATGAACAATATAATTTTGTTTATATTTTACTATCTGAATTAAATTAAAAAAGACAACTTGGCATTTGATTTAGTTATCAATATCAAAATCTGAAAATTTAAAAAGGAAAAAAAACAAAAAATTAAATTAAAATTAAAAAACGGCTGCCGCGTATGTTTGCCAACTAATTCCTGGTTTTTCAATACGACTCAGGTCCCACGTTGACAACTGGATAACTGGACATATAAATAAAATACAAATTATTAACAAAAATAAATATAGTTGACTAGTCAACAATGCCATGTAGGATTCATGGTCCCACTTGATGGGCTGCGGCTCTGCCTTTGGTTTGACCCTAACCGCGGTTCTTATTTGACCCCAGCCTCGGTTAACTCTAAATCCACGTGATGGCTTTCCTGTTACTTGCAAATTTAAATATTAATGTATAATCAATAATTTCTTTGTGTTATTATATAATTATTAATTGTACGTAAAAGTCATCTTAAAGAAAATTGTGCTAAAAGTTAAAAGTCTTAAACACGTCTTTTTTAATGAATTTAATTTTTACTAGATTAATTTGTCATCGTGAGCATAATTCAACGATAATTTACGTACTACTTTTTTTCGAACCGGAGAGTTTGAATCTTCTACTTCTTTATTATACGTAAAAGAAAACTTGGATCAATTTTAAATATATCGTCAAACTTTTACATATTAAATAACAGAGGTCTTGAGTATATTTATGTGTGAAGTTCAATAAAAAGCAAGAAGTAAGTACATTTATTTTTTTCTTCTTTTCAATTTACGTAAAAATAAGAAAAATTATTTACATGTAAAATTTTAATTTTCTTTGATAGAGACGGATAAAAATCTATCTGTGTCTATCAATGATAGAAATTGGTAGAAGTCGCTGATAAAAAATCTATCGGTGTCTATCAATTTTTTTATTATTTTGATAAATAATTTGACATTTTTTTTATACGTGAAAATTTTTATTTTATTAACAATTTTTTTAAAAATAAATTAGCACAAATAACTAATGAGTTGGTGCTAACATGCAAAATTTTATTTATTTATTTCAAAAAAGTATGTAAAATTTCAAAAATCAATTTGATGTATGAATTAATGAGTTGGTGGCATGGGTTTGCAGTCTTCTGAAGGCGCAGAGCCTTCCAGGTACTCTGCCTCCGCAAATTGTGAGGTTGCCTTTCCTGCAGGAACTGTACGTACTTTTCGTTGCTTAATTTCTCTGATCTTTTCTCGTTTGCTCGTTAATGAAATTGCCCATCATAATCAATTCCTTGTTTATTCTCTCTGTTAATTCAGTGATCTCACCCGCAACTATCTCAGCGGTCCAATTCCTCCAGAATGGGGTTCAACCAAGCTTGTCAAAATGTATTTTCTGTCCCTATATTTCTCTAATGTGGGGGTTCATAATTTGATTCATATGGCTTTATGTTTATGGGTAATTTTGCAGTTCCCTTCTTGGAAATCGATTGACGGGTCCAATCCCCGAAACGATTGGAAACATCAGCACTCTTACAGACTTGTAAGTTCTTTATAATCCTCAATTGTTTGTTTCCCAGTTTTGGGTTTTGAATGAGTTGGTGTAGAAGACTAATGTTACATGTTTGATCGCTTAGGGTTTTGGAAATGAATCATTTCTCTGGAACTATACCTCCAGAACTTGGGAACTTGACCAACTTATCAAGATTGTAAGATCGTCAATTTTCTTTTAAGTAATTGGTTTAAGTTGTCTCTAGTTGTAATGATTTGGGCATCAGGAGAGCTTGCTGATGATCTTTTTTTTTTTTTTTTAATAATTTTTTTATTTACTACTATTGGTTGTTTGTTGTAATCCAGACTTCTTACCTCAAACAACTTTTCTGGGGAGATCCCACCTTCCCTAGCAAAGATAGCCTCATTGACGGACTTGTAAGCTTTTGAAATCTTCTTCCACCCTTCATTTCATTTGTTTGATTTTGATTAAATGAATGAATTAACGAATAAAACAAACTTTCTATTTGTTACATTGCAGTCGAATTAGTGATAATCACTTTAAAGGGCCAATACCTAAGTTTATTCAAAATTGGACGAATCTTGTAAAAGTGTGAGAAATTTTCTCTAATCGAACTACTTTATATTTTTCTTGGTTTCTATTCTAAGAATTCTTACTGAAATAATTTAATTGTGACAGAGCTATTCAGGCAAGCGGGTTGAGTGGGCCAATTCCTTCTGAAATTGGACTTTTGACAAAATTAACCGATGTGTTAGTTTGCTTAGTATTTCTTGTTGTCTCGTAAGTCAAAGTACTTTGTGTTCCTATTTACTCACATTTGAGTTGAACAACGCAGGAGAATCAGCGACTTGAATGGAGGTTCATCACCCTTTCCATCCCTTAATTCTTTGACAAATTTGAAAGTCCTGTAAGTTAATCCCTATGTGAAAACTTGAAGATATCCGTGTAATTATTCCAAGCTATTAATTTGGTTTCTGTTTGTCTATAGGATATTGAGGAGTTGCAACATAACTGGGATGCTGCCTGACAATCTTGCTTGGTTGGCATCATCGAAAACCTTGTCAGTAAAATGTTACTCTCTACTCTGTCTAGATGCCATATCATGATTATAATCGCAGTCTTATGAATTTTCAGAAGATAGTTTAAATTTCTTGCAATGAGATATTGCATTACCCTAACTTTTTGCATTACTATCACTTCACAGAAGCCCATTGAAAGAAATGTGTGCATCTGTCCTTTATTTTCATCAATAAAAGTAAACAAAGAATATTCTGTAGTTTATGTTAAAATAGTAAAAGTAACTTCCTTGGATCAGTTAATGAAATTTTAAAAGTTAATGTTGTATCATAGTGAAAAATTTTTGGAACTAAAAACTCAATAAGATTTGAAAAAGAAAACAAACAGATTTGCTTATGTTTTTCTTGATAACTTTTTGTAATTATTATTTTAAAATCTTTTTTTTTTTTTTTTTTTTTAAGTATTCAGCAGCCTCTTCGACCCAAATTCACTTCATAACGTATCAATCCAACTTTAACATGGCCTTGTTTTATCAGAAACTAGAAGATTTTTATTAGTTCATAAGAATTGATACACATTTCCAAAGGAATGACAAGTTCTCTCTGAAAGTGAGGCAAATTATGTGTAGTGCCCTAGATTGAACTGACTGAAAGAAGTGATGAATCTATCATAGTATTTTACATTTATACTCCAACAATGCTGAAACTTTTACTCTTACTCTATATGTTGTGCCGATCTTTAAAGAAGAAAGAAAAAAATAAAAAAAGAAAGAGAATAAAAAGACTCCTCTAACTAGATCCATAATAAAAGTAAAGATTGCACACTTGTCAAGTAATTTTTCTCTCCTTTTCTCTGCCCAAAGAAAATTCGAATCTAAATAGAAATAATTTGAATCCAAGAAACCTAAAATTCAAATTGGAGCTCATACTTTCCGTTTCTTTGAATTTTTAATAAGTAATGTTGTTTCTGTATTATGATTTTACATACAATGTTAAATAAAAATTTCCTTATTTATGTTGATAAAGTTTCCATATGCCATTCTTAGATATCCAGGATCCAGATCTGTGCATGCTGGGAACAAACTTGTTGACTGACAATACTTTTTTGCTATTGTTTTGCTCAATTTCTTCTGTAGAGACTTCAGCTTCAACAAAATTACTGGACAAATACCTGACCGCTTTGAAGTGCTAAAGAAAGTGGATACCATGTAAGTAATGTAATCAGAAACTTGAAATTCTATACCTAAATCCTTGGTAGCCGCTTTACATAACTAGGAGAATCTTGATCAATGGCCGAAATTCATTCTTTCTATGAATTGGTGTAGTAAATTAACTTGGCAATTATATGAATGGTAACCTACTAATATACTGTAGCACTACGAATAATGCCCTGAATCGAGCTTGGTCTCAGACTCTCATGTAAACTGCCAGAATATGAACCGACAATAGTATTTCCTCGTTCCTTATTTGTCAAAAGCGTATTAATTGCCCTACTAATCTGATATGTTCTTGTTTAGATATCTAACTGGAAATTTGCTAAATGGATCCGTGCCCACTTGGATGCTAAATGAAGGAGAAAACATGTAAGTTTCTTTTCCAAATGCTTTCTGGTTACATGAATTGGGACTGAGGTGCTAAAACTGAAAAGAGACGAGTCTTTATTTCTAAATAAAGGGAAAATATTCAGAAAGAGAGAGAAGAGAACAAATAATATCTTATTACACCAATACTTGGAAAGGAAAAATCATCTTGTGTGCATTAAACAATCATTTCTTTTTCCAGTGATATAAAAAGGGAAATTTGTTTGTAGATGATTAGAGTTTTTTTTTAATTTTTGTTTAGTTTCTTTTATGAATAATCGACATTTGAAGATGTTCTTTACGAAAAAGTTAACAGTTTAAGAGGTTTAATATAGTTTGTGGCTTTGATTACCATTTCTATGTTTTTATTTTTCTTAGGATGATGTGGAAAGAAAAGTATTTGTTCTTGCTATCTGGAAAATATTAAATCTCATTATTCATTTTTTTCCCTAGTGATATCTCTTATAACAAATTTAATCAGAGAAATGGTCAGAACATTGGTTGCCAATCACGAAATTTGTAAGTATGCTTATACCCCTATGCAACTTTTTTTATTGCTGATGAGAAATACCTTATCCAATCTTTCTTTCTCCGTGTAGGAACCTGTTTGCAAGCTCTTCACAGGACAATAATTCGTAAGTTCTTCTCTAATTTTGAGTCCACTTGTTGTTTGAATTGTCTAATATTATTAATGACCACCGAGCTTCTTTTCTTTTCTTTTCTTTTATTTTTTGCAGTGGAAAAGTTTCATGTTTAGGCGGGTGTCAAAAAAGTGAGTTGAAATCTTGTTTTCATCGCCTTGTTTTTATTGGAGGAATTGTAAAACTGGTATAGACTAGTAGTTGTATGAAAAAATTACACTTTTGATCCCTAAAGTTTAAAGTTTGTTTCAAATTGGTTCCTGAGTTTCAGAAATGAACAATCTAGTCCTTGACAATTTATTAATCATAAAGCGGGTAACCTTTCTTGTAGGAGTGCTAATAATTAATGTGCTAAATTAGCGTTATTCATACAAGATAATGTAGAATTGTAATTAGGAACTCAGGAGTCTGCAGTTGTTTCGAATCTGTCTATTGAAGTCAGTGAGGGGGCTTAGATTCCCCATCTTGATCATGGCTTTCATAAACTCTGCAAAGAAAAGTGTGGTGAAAAAGAAGGGGAGGGCTGGGTTCTTTGTTCGAAGAAGAAGGCAGTGGGATGGCAATGATATGAAAAATAACGATTCTGCAAGAATACATATTCTGTTCATTCAATTTATCTTTTAATCATAACTAATGTGGTGTTTGTTCCTTGCAGCTTGGTACTCTGTCCATATCAACTGTGGTGGGAAGGAAGAAATAATCAACGGAACAACCAAATTTGATGCGGATACAAACACTGGAAAACCATCATTGTTTTTTTCAGGAGGAGAAAATTGGGGATTTAGCAACACTGGTAGTTTTATGGACGATGATCGTGCAACAGATGATTTTATTGCATTAAACTCATCTGCTCTCTCAATACCAAATCCTGAATTGTACACGAGGGCACGCATTTCTCCAATCTCTCTTACTTATTATGCATTTTGCTTGGGTACTGGAAACTACACAGTAAGCCTCCATTTTGCTGAGATAATGTTTACTAATGATGAAACATACAGAAGCCTTGGCAGACGCTACTTTGATGTGTACGTTCAGGTAAAAACATTATTATCTGATATCTTTGTATATAGGTTTCTATATTGTTAGCTTCTGATTACTTCATTCTCTTGAAAGTTGCTTGATTTATATCAATATTGCAGGGAAAGCTGGAGATGAAGGATTTTAATATTGCAGATGCAGCAGGTGGTATTGGCAAACCTTTTGTAAAGAAATTCACAGTTTCTGTGACTAATGGTACTATAGAGATTCGCCTATTTTGGGCTGGGAAGGGGTCAAATGCAATCCCTGTGAGAGGGGTTTATGGTCCTTTAATTTCCGCCATTTCTGTTGATCCTGGTAGGTAGACCCATTTTTTCAATTCAAGATCATAAGAGCCATGTAGTCTCCTGTAACATTATCAAACGATGTCATTATTGTTTCTCCTCACTCCAAGCAGACTTTGAGCCACCATCAGAAGGTGGAAACGCCATATCTGCCGGTGCAGTGGTTGGAATTGTGGTTGCTGTGCTCTTCATTGTCATCTTGGTTCTTGGAGTGTTGTGGTGGAGAGGCTGCCTAAGAAAGACAAGCACACTTGAGCAAGGTAATTTCAAAGCATGTGTCGTGAGATTCTTTGTGTTATTAATTGAACATAGCTATACCATTCTTTCAGATTTTTTTTTTCAACCTGTCTTCAGTTCTAACGTTAGCTACATTGGCACAGTTGTGGATGTTAATGTATCACATATTTTGTCCTATATTGAAAACGTCCTCATCATTATGCTGATAGAAAAATCAGGTCAAATTGTGTTGAATGAGACAATTTTGACCATTGAAAAGGATACAATTTTGTTGGAGACTTTGTGCACATATGAGGTAATGGAAGGAATTGTGAACTAATTATTTCACACTTAAATGTCTGTATTGCAGAGTTGAAGGGTCTAGATCTAGGAACAGGTTCATTTTCATTAAGGCAAATCAGAGCTGCCACTAACAATTTTGATGCTGCCAATAAGATTGGAGAAGGCGGTTTTGGTCCTGTTTTCAAGGTGTTACTGTCATTTGGATTTCATTATTTCAAAATTTTTTATTTCATAAATTTTTATATTTTTGGTGTGAAGTTCTGTCTTTTGGAACTGCAGGGTGTTCTTGCAGATGGCACCGTAATTGCAGTGAAACAACTTTCTTCAAAATCAAAGCAAGGAAATCGTGAATTTGTGAATGAGATAGGCATGATATCTGCATTGCAGCACCCGCATCTAGTGAAGCTTTACGGATGTTGTATTGAAGGAAATCAACTTTTGCTAGTATATGAGTATCTGGAAAACAATAGCCTTGCTCGGGCTTTATTCGGTAAAATATTTCCTTGCTACTTCTGACGATCAATCTTCATAAATTATTTTAATCTGTCGATGATGACATTAATGGATTTAATAAACATCTCTAGAAATTTATTATATTGTAGGTCCTGAAGAATGTCAACTGAAATTGGATTGGCCAACTAGGCAAAAGATTTGTGTTGGTATAGCTAGAGGTTTAGCATACCTTCACGAGGAGTCAAGACTGAAGATCGTTCACCGAGATATCAAAGCTACGAATGTTCTGCTTGATAAAAATCTCAACCCCAAGATTTCCGACTTCGGTTTGGCGAAGCTGGATGAAGAAGAAAATACACATATCAGCACCCGGGTTGCTGGAACCTTGTGAGTTACCCTGGGTGAAATTTGCTTCTATTCTTCCCCATGTTTTTATAATATAGAGAAATGATTAGAGAAAAGGTTTTTAGTCTGAATGATTGCGCGAGGGGAATATTAGAGTAACCTAGATGCTAGCACATAAAATAGTGAGAGGATATACTTTCTTTAAATTGAGTTTATTTGACAAATATATAATCCAAATATTCACCCCATTACACCATATTTTGCAGTGGGTATATGGCACCAGAATACGCCATGCGAGGCTACTTAACTGACAAGGCAGATGTGTATAGCTTTGGCATTGTTGCGTTGGAGATAGTCAGTGGTCGAAGCAACACAAGTTTCCGAGCCAAGGATGATTGCTTTTACCTTCTTGACCATGTGAGTTAATGCCATCTTTTACTCTCTTGCTTATCTATTGTGTAATATAATATATCATGTGGAGCTAGAGTTTGTCATAGCCAACTTAGTTACATTCTAGTCCTTATCTGCTATGGGAAAAATGCTTTCTATCAATCCCTATTCTCTGTTCCAGCTGATTGCTGCTTAAACACGATTTTTATACTTGTAAATGAACCCTGGCATTAGTCCTAGGAAATTGAAGTCATTTGTATCCTGTTTTGTCAGGCTAATACTTTAAAAGAGAGAGACAGTTTATTAGAGCTTGTCGATCCACGGTTAGGCTCTGATTTCAACAAGATAGAGGCAATGACGATGATCAATATTGCTCTCCAATGCACGAACGTCATTGCTGCCGATAGACCTGCCATGTCATCAGTGGTGAGCATGTTGGAAGGGAAGGTTGCTGTGAAGGAGGTGGTTTCAGATCCCAGTGTCTCAAAACAAGATGTGAATGCAATGTGGAGCCAGATTTATCGCCAGAAAGGGCAAGCAACAAGTGAGAGCCAGACGCAAAGTTTGACGATGGATGGACCGTGGACTGGTTCTTCAACAACTGCCAGTGATCTCTATCCCATCAACATGGATTCTAAATACTTGGAGAATAGGAACTAAGGTCGATATTACTTTGTCCTGAATGATTCTGCGTACATGTAGCTGTGTTAACCTTTCAAATGCTTTGATGTATGTTTTATTCTTTGTTTATTGTTCTACACATGTTTTTACCTTTTTCAAGTGGCAGTACGGTGACTACTGCTTGATGGCCAATCCGCCAAATATTATATTTTTTAAATTCTTAGAACTTAGTTGTAATGTTTATATGAATTTTGAGTTGAAGTTTAAATGTTCAAACTACTTGTTGCCAAAGGTTTCATGTCGCTTTTTGAAATTTTAATTGTTTTAAATGATAAAACTGCTAGAGATATTTTTAAATATAGCAAAATTGCTATCATTGACACTGATAGATATATCAGTGTCTGTGATTAGTGTTTATCACTATTTATTAGTGATAGTCTGTGAAATTTTGCTATATTGAAAAATATGTTTAATAATTTTTCTATATTTAAAAACATTCTTAAAAATGATTGTCTCTAGGAAATTTCGATTAGAAAAATGGAGTTGACTTGTAGAGAAAAAAAGAAGATTTGATGGTATGAATTTCTGTGTCGTTTTGCATATAATATTTTTGTGAACCTTTTAAAGGTTACTAGTACTTATTTTTAATGGTTGTTTACAAATATAGAAAAATGAAACAAAATACATACAAATATAGAAAAATGAAACAAAATATATACAAATATAACAAAATGTCACCGTCTATCATTGATAGATAATGATAGATATTGATAGACAGTGATAGACTACTATCATATATCACTGGCTATTGTGTGCACAAGGTTTCTGGAGAGCTTATTTTGTGGAGTTGAACTTGTGTTGATATAGATTTGATGTAGATGTGGTTCAATCTCTAGTATTTGATTTTTTTATTCTCTTTTAGTTGAATGTGTAGCTTGATTTGAGGAAGCGTTTTTGAAGTTGAAGTCTTGGATGAATGCAAGTATCCTCAGGACTTGAGCTTTAAAGAGTGGTCTAGTCTTCAGGAGTCTTCTAATCGTAGAGAATTCTCTCCATGATGTAGAATTGTTGACCAAGTTGAAGAGAATTCTTCTATTTATAGGGTTCTCAGGTGAGTCTCGTGGGCTTGGGCTTGGTTGGTTCATGGACCTGGCTTCTAGGTCCAATTAATTGGATTAGGTTAGACGAGGGCCTAAGTTGGCATTTTGAACCAAGTTAAGCCCATCTTTGGGCTCAATTGGACTTAACTTATAATATCAAATTGGACCAAATTAAATTTATTACATCCATATTTTATAAGCATGTAATAAATAATTTGATTTATTAAAACGTTTAATAAATCAAATCATATGTTGTCCCATTATTCAATTTAAATGTTATATCGAGCAAATTAAATATGACTTAGTTAAATTAATTAGCCGACTTTATCTAAGTTAATAAACCCGAGGTTCTAAAACACTTATTGGTAGGAAAAAGAGATATTATGATATATCAATTTTTTCACCCACGTTCTCCCTAAAAGTTCACATTGTGAGATCCATGCTCGACCTTGTGGTGCCATGGTCACACTCTCCCTTAGGAAGGTATTTGCATGGATCAATATCAAGGTGAATGGAAAAAGTGTTTATAGTAAGTGGGAGAAGGACGTGTGTCAACACATCCTACGGTCTCCTTCATTAGTTTGCAATATTTTTTCATGCTCGTCCTCATGGAGCCCTGAGAGCATCCCCCTTAGAAAGGTGTTTGCATGAAAAGAGACTGAGCAAACTCCAAAAATGGATAAGATCGCTATAGTCAATTGCACCAATTATGTTCTTTCCTAAGGCAGACTAATTGGGGTAGGACTATAGGATTGAAAATGAAGAGTTACACTTACAAGAAAACAGTAAGAGGTTAATGATTTCTTGACCAAATCAATGATAATTAAATTAATAGGAATAAGAGTTATTCTGGTGTAACATTTAATTGAGAATGTCCCAATTCAGTGAGGAATAACTGTATACCCTAAGGTGATATTTAATCTAAATCGCTGAAATACCATTGAAAATTTAAATGGTTTTAGTTCATTTAGAATTTTGCTAAATTGATTGGATTAAATGAGTTTTTTCTTGCATATCTAATATAGATAATTTGTTTTGAATCAACATCATCTAAATCATGATTAGCGCTGTTATTTCTTTGCTTGGCATTGATAAATTAACTGGGGGAAAACTATGCAACCTGAAAAGATATGATTAACAACGTTTGGTCATCAATGACCTCAAATTCGTCCTAACAGAGGAATGTCCTCCAATTCTTGGACCCGCTTCTTCACGAAACGTTCATGAAGCCTATGACAGATGAATTAAGGCTAACAATAAGGCAAGAGTCTATATTTTGGTAAGCTTGACTAAAGTCTTGGCCAAAAAGCATGAGCCCATGATCACTGCACGCGATATCATGGAGTCATTGCATGGGATGTTTGGCCAACTGGCCCCACATCTCAAGCATAGTGCTCTGAAGTATATCTTCAATGCCCGAATGAACAAGAGATCATCTGTTAGGGAGCATGACCTTAATATGATGGTCCACTTCAATGTGGCTGAGATGAACGAGGCTATCATAGACGAGTCCAACAAGGTAAATTTTATTCTGGAAACTCTTCCAAAGGGTTACCTTCAGTTCCGCAGCAATGTTGTCATGAACAAAGTTGAATCCAATCTTGCCACATTTCTCAACGATCTGTAGGCTTATGAGTCCTTGATGAAAGTCAAAAGACAACACGGGGAGGCAAATGTTGCCAATTCCTTGAAAATTTTCCATATAGGTTCTACCTCTGGGACTAAGTTTGCACCTTCTTTCTCCGCCTCTAAGAAATGGAAGAAGAAGAAAAGTGGTAAGGGGAAGAATAAAGCTACCTCACCTGTTGCTGTTTAAAAGAGCAAAAAGGTCAAAGTTGCAAAGGGAACCTATTTTCATTGCAACCAGGATAGACATTGGTAATGTAACTACCCAAAATTCTTGGCCGAAAAGAAGAAGGAAAAGGAAGGTAAACATGATTTACTTGTTTTAGAAACTTGTTTATGGAACATGACGATTCCACCTGAATAATTGATTCTGGAACCACTAACCATGTTTGACATCTTTACAGGAAACTAATTCCTAGCAGCAGTTGGAGGTTGAAGACATGACTCTACGAGTTAGAATGGGGTAGATCATCTCAACGGTTGCAGTTGGGAGCTTGAAATTGTTTTTTTATTCTAAATTTTTACTATTAGACAATATCTACTATGTTCCTCATTTTAAAAGCAATTTAATTTCAATATCTTGTTTATTGGAACATGATTATAATAATAATTTATTTACGATAAAACATTTGTCTTAAAAAATGGTATTAACATTTGTTCTGCAATAAATGAAAACAACTTATATGTGCTAAGACTGTTAGCATCTAAAATGCTCCACAACGTTGAAATGTTCAACACTGCAACCACACAAGATAAAGTTTCCCTAAAAGAAAATGCCCATCTTTGGCATCTAAGACTTGGTCATATAAATCTCAAGAGGATTGAAAGAATAGTCAAGAATAGTCTTCTAAAAGAGTTAGAAGAAAATTCTTTGCTTGTATGTGAATTCTTTTTAAAAGGTAAAATGACAACACAACATTTTACTGGAAAAGGTCATAAAGCCAAAGAACTCTTGGAACTTGTATATTCAGACCTCTGTGGTTCGATGAATGTTAAGGCAATTTGAATATTTTATCACTTTTAGAGATGATTATTCAAGATATGAGTATGTTTACCTAATGTAATACAATCTGATACACTTGAAAAGTTCAAGGAGTACAGAGTTGAAATTGAAAATTTATTAGGTAAAAAGATCAAAACACTTCGATCTGATCGAGTTGGAGAGTATATGGTATGAGATTACAAAACTATATTATAGAACATGGAATCACATCACAACTCTCAGACCAAGTACATCTCAATAGAATGGTGTACGTGAAAGGAGAAACAAAACTCTGTTAGACATGGTTCGGTCGATTATGAGTTATGCCTCTCTACCTAACTCGTTCTGGGTTATGTAGTAGAGACTGCAATCTATCTATTGAACCATGTTCCATCAAAGAGTGTTTCTGTAACACCTTTTGAGCTATGGAGAGGTCGTAAAATTATACTATGACATCTCAGGATTTGGGGGTGTCTGACCCATGTACAAGTGACTAATTCATAGAAATTGTAACTGCATTCAAAGTTGTGCCTCTTTGTAGGATACTCAAAAGAAATGAGAGGTGGTCTCTTTTATGATCCAAAAGAGAATAAAGTATTTATATCGACAAATGCTACTTTCTTAGAGGAAGACCAAATTAGGGAGCATAAACCAAAAAGTAAAATCGTATTAGATGAGCTTTCCAAAGAATCTACTGAATATTCACCAAGGGTTGCAAAAAAACCAAGCACTTCAACAAGAGTTGTTGATGTTGCTTCATCTAGTCACACACATCCTCCTCAAGAGTTGAGGAAGCCTCGACATAGTGGGAGGGTTAACCCAACTTGCTCATTATTTGGGTTTAATAGAAACTCAAAATGTCATACCAGATGATGACGTCGAGGATCCATTGACCAGTAAGCAGGCAATGGTTGATATTGATATCAATCCAATCTAGGATTTGATATGCAGTGGGAATAGTCAGTCGATATCAATCCAATCTAGGATTTGATTACTAAATTATGGTTAAACTATTCTCAAGTATCTTAGGAGAACGAGAAACTATATGATTGTGTGGTGCTAAGGATTTGATCCTTACAAGATACACTAACTCCGATAAATCACATTAGTATTAATGTTTAAAATTAACGGATGGGCTATAGTATGACGTAGTATCAAGCAAGGTTCCATTGCTGACTTTACCATGGAGGCGGAATATGTAGTTGCTTGTAAAACTACTAAAGAAACTGTTTGGTTTAGGAAGTTTTTGACAGGTTTGAAATTTGTTCCAAACATGTCAATGCCCATCATCCTATATTGTGATAATAGTGGTACTATGGAAAACTCCAAGGAGTCTCGAAGCCATAAACGAGGAAAACACATCGAGCACAAGTATCATCTCATTAGGGAGATTATGCAACGGGGTGATGTAATAGTCACAAAGATCTCTTCGGAGCACAACATTGTCGATCATTTATAAAGGCTTTCACGACTAAGGTTTTTGAGACTCACTTAGGTTTACGGACATGTGTCATTTTGTCTAGGGCAAGTGGAAGATATTGGGGTATAGAGGATACCCGAGTTTATTGTATTGTACTTTATATTATATACTGTACTCCCCACTCGCTTTAGGACAAGTGGGAGATTGTTGGATTTAGTATCCTAAATTTCATTCATCTTGTAATTTGTAATTTTGTAAATACAAATTATTTATTTAATAAAATAAAAAGTATTTTATTTGACCTTTAGATAACATTAACTCAATCCAATAAACTAAGATCCAAGGTCATTTAATGAAATTTGAACAGTATGTGGTAGACATACAAGTGGGTCGTGTTCAAGTAATGACCTAAAAGGTTTGCAGTATATGGTTAAGGTTGGGTGTCTTATCCTGATGACACTACATATATGGTCCATTTTGTAATTATTACATGAGTTACAGTACCACAAACAATATGATCCATATTGTTCATGTGGAGACAGGTGAATAGGGGTATCCTATATAAAGAGTTTATATAAGACTGGACCACAAAATGATTAGTTCGAAAAGTACTAAGATATATGTATACTTTCATTTTTTCTCCTATTTGTCCAATTTTCTCACAATAAAATATAAGTCAAAACTTCAAGTAAATCCCACAAGATCTCACAAAATTTCAAAATAATAAAAGTTACCAAAATGATAAAGAGCTAAATACAAAAAGATGTATTTGGCTATTAACACGCATTCAACTTTACTAACATACAACCTTGTTAAAATATATAAGTCCTAAGATCCCCTTGATGTTTTCACTACTTTCTTTTTGTTATAATCTATATAAGATGGGGCAATTTTTTTTTTCTTTTAATGAGATAAACAAAGGTCAAACAGCTAACAAGAAGAAGTGTAAAAAGGGAGGAAAAAAAATAAAGAAAATAGAAAAGTGTTATGTCATAGATTGAAGTAGGGAAAAACATTTTAAAGAAGTGTTAGATCATAGATTAAAGTAGATAAAAGCATTTTTAACTTTATATTTTCAAGGTAAGACTACTAATATAACCTTTGAAAGTTGATAAGAATTTTTGCAAGAATATCAAGTTAGGTTATTTTTTAACTTTTGTAAGTTTAAAGGTATTTTTGTAATTTTTGAAAGTTCAGATATATCTTGAAACAAACCATCAACCGTTTTCATTCAGAACTATCTGTAAAAGTACTTTTTAACTTCTATTTACCATTTAAGAATATTTTGAAAATTTTGAAAGTTAAGAGATATTTAAAAAAAAATACAAAGTTGAATGACATTTTTCTAAAAAATAATTTAGCAAATAAGATTCTACAAGTGAGATATAAATTAATTGTTTGCATTATCATTATAAGGAATGTCTAAGCTCTAACAGAAAATTGGTATTTTATCTAACTGAAAACTATTATAAGTTAGAATCATCTGTAGCTATAAAACTATAATATAAAGGAAAAGAAGAAAAATGGGAAAAATGGTTAATTAGTACCAGATTTCATAAAGGCAATCTGAAGATAAAAGCTGTCATTTACCAAAATTTACAAGCCCTAACCTGGTTTTAAAAAAAGATTTTGTTTATAACTAAAACATCTCAAAATTTTCATAATCACTTTGTATACCCATACCCGCTGCAAAATCCATTTCCCCAAATTTCATCAATATTGCCTTTCTAAGCCATGTTCATGGCGCGATTACTCGCCGTCTTTCTTCTCTTTTCTCTGGTTTCCGCCGGTCCTCGGCTGCCGGCCGACGAAGGTACGTCCACGAAGCGGCCGGAGTAGGTTTTTAATTAAGGTAATTTGAGAAAATTTGATTGTTGATTAATTTTGATTATGTTCGATCAGTTGAGGCGTTGAAGGAGATCGGAAAGACATTGGGGAAGCCGGACTGGAATTTCACGGTGGATCCATGCGGCGGTTTGAATAGCGATTGGGTTTCAAATTCTTTGCGATTACGTTTTGTTAATAATGTCACTTGCAACTGCACGTTCCAGAATAACGCCGTTTGTCACGTCACTACATTGTACGTTCTCTTCTCTTCTTAATCTTTACCCGATCAACTTTTTTTTTTTTTTTTTTTTTTTTTTAAAAAAAATAAATTTACCATAAAATTCTACATACAAACACGTCTCTTTTTCTATTTTACTGTTTAAAAATTTGTACCCAACATATTGATTTTTATTTGGTCGGGTTTATATTGGTTTAGCTTTTGTTTTTGGTATTTTCCCTTTTCATGTATTTTTCTTTAATTTTTATTTCTACTTTTGTGTTTGAATGGGGTTTATTTCTTTTCTTATAAATTGAAATTTGACATTTTTGTTTTTTCTCAATACTTACCAGCCTCATAATAATTTTTTTTTCTAAACAACAAAAATACATGCACCATAATAATTAAATACTAAAAGATACATAATGTTAGAGTTTATTTTTGAGAGTCTGGTTCGATTTTAAACTTTTTGCACATAAAAAATCAATCTGAACCAATACTTTTTAGTTTTCTCCAAACACAAACCAATATGCCCGTTTTTATACTAAAAAACCAAACTAAACTATTGGATCGATTTGGATGATTTGGTTTTTCGATTTTTCAGTTTTTTGTTACACCCTTAGTGTTGAAATTCGAACATTTAACAAACAATTGAGTTGTGTCAAGTTTTACATTGATTTATAATGTTTTGAAACTAAATTTAAAATAGATGGCTAAAGTGAGTTTGACTCAATGATATTGACATGACCTCTTGTTCTAAAAGGCAAAGGTTCAATCTTTCACCTCTTAGTTGTACTAAAAAAATTTTAAAAACCGATGAAATCTAAGTAGTATGAGTTGATTTATAAAGTGAATAATATCTTAAGTTTTCTTTTTAAAAAACTGGGGCAACTTATAAAAACGTATGAAGGTAGTTGTAATTACATCATCAAATTTTCAATAATAAAAAGTGGACTCTCAAATTTCTTTAAATGTTAAAATTGGACCCTTAAATTTGTAATAGTTGTATAAATTAGATTCCATATAATAAAAATTGAACCCCAAACTTATATAATTACAATTTCTATTATAAAAATTGAGCCATCAAAATTATTTTATGTAAGTTTCAGAGTTTAATTTTAACTTGAGTTTGAGAATATACTTACAACTACAATCCTTTATGGGTGGTTTTTGTAATTGGTTTAAATTATTTACAAAAATAATAAAGGAAAATAGGAAGATTTATTTAATTGTTTGACAGTTAAAAGAAACCAGCTAATTCCAATGTGTTAGCTAAAGCAAGTGTTACAACTCATTGACCTAAATTTGAACTTCTTTATCAATCTAAAAAATAATTAGAAAAAAAAATGATGTGAAAACTAACTTTCCAAAAATAAAACCAATTATCTAAAGAAAAAGAGAGAAAAAAAACCAAACAACTAAATTTGTGAATTGAATTCATAAATATTTCACGCATATTTTCAAATAGGCTTAGTGTAGAAATCTATCGTGATCTATCAATTATAGAAATAACATTTTATTATACTTGAAAATATTTTCAATAATTTTACCATTTAAAATAATTACCCATCTTTTAACTTACTCACACGTTTTTTATTCTTTTCTTTTTTTCCCCTCTCACATGCACTACTATTAAAAAATCTCTATTTTGTTAATTTGTTTCATTTTCTCTTATTCTTTTAAAGATATAATATTTATCTTTGTAATTTCATAAATGTTCTAGAACTATAATTAGATTAGCGGTCCTTTAGAATTTTATAAGGAAACCAAAACTTAGAATGGTGTGGTAGCGGTCCAAATTTTAACGTTTCTATTGAAATAGGGAAAGAGGATAACACAAGGAGTTTACGTGGAAAACCCTAATTCAGGGAAGAAAAACCACAATAGAAAAGAACTTATTATTTTATGTATCTTTACAATAGGCCCAACCCTTGATATAAATAGAAGAATGTGAAACCCTAATTTAGCAAATATAGTAAAAAGACAAAAATGCCCTTAGGGCTAATTTAAAATATTTCAACAGTTTCAAAGTCCTGATTTTAGTCCAAAATTTTTAGGAGGTGTTTAGGGCAAGAAGTTGGTTATTATAGTTGGGTTTTAATAGTTTATGTTTGGGGTGTAGATTATTTTAGTTTTGATTATAATAGTATGTGTTTGAGTTGTAAACTATTTTAGTTTGAGAAGGAAATAGTAAACATTGTAGCAAAGAATAAAAAAATGGTGAATGTAAAATATAATAAATACTGTAGTAAATAAGAACTTTGAAAACTATAGTTAATTATGTGGTATTATAATCTTATGATAATCTTTGCCCCAAACAACCCTATTTGAGCATCTGACCTAAAAAAAGTACATATTAGTTAAGTACATATTAGTTAGCAGGAATAGTTTTTATATTTTGAGTTGTGCTTGGTAGCTTAATAAATAATATATTCATTACCAACTAAAATTATCCTTTTTATCTCTAAATTCTTACTAATTGATCACTTTGGTCTCAAATTTTATAAAATTTTACTTCTAATAGAACTATTAAATCCAAATAAAAGTTTGAATGATAGCTGAAGTAGTGAAATGACTTGCTAAAAAAATGAGCAATACTTTAGTTTATTTTTATTTACTTTTGTTTTTGAAAAAAAAAAAAAAAGTAGAAGATAGAAGTTTAGTTTAGTAGTTGTGGAAACAAATTATTGATGTGGATTTAGATTCAAGAGGGATCCAGATTTCACAAACAATGTCAAAATTATCGTATAAACTAAATTAGACAATATAGAAATCTCATTTCTTATATCAACTAGTTCGAAGAGTAATATTTGGGTGCAGTCTTACAATCATCTTCTTGCATTCCCTTCAATTACAGAGAATAAAAAATATTTTTTTAAAAAAAAGAAATGTTTACCATGATAGTAACTTGTGATTGAGGACTTAGGTGGAATTTTAAAAGATATGTGCAACCAGAATGCATTTAGGTATTTTTTTCAATTTTAAATCCATGAAAAAAAATGAAAACGAGAGAGATGAAGGAGAGAAAAAAATAGGGGAGAATTTACGATATCGGACAACTCACTTTTGCATTTCTTACTAATATATTTTTTATCATACACTTTAATTTTATCAAATTGGATTTTGAAATTTATGAGTGTTACAATTTTAATCTTACATTTTAAAAAAGTTTTAAATTTTAATTATAGCTGAAAATAAATTATTTCTACCTGCGTTCAATAAATTATAAAACTTATGTATGATACAAAATTCATACGATTTTAAAGAAAAAATCGACCATAAATCTATTTTTTTTTATTAAAAATTGAATGTGTTGAAAAAAATTATGAAGTAATAATTTGTATGTTGATTAAACTTACTTTTGTGCTACTAAAATTAGTAATTTTATGGAGATGTTTACACTTTATTTTAAAACATTTTTACTTTTTTTTTTTTCCTTTTTTACCATCAAATTTTTCCATTTCTTTTCTTAAAAAACATTCCCCTTTTTCCATTTAAAGACTGTTAGTAGGGAGAACAATTAAGGGACAAAAAATGCATGCATTAAAACTTTGAGATAAAAGTGACATTAATAAAATCTTATGACAGATTTTTATTATTTTTTAATTATTTTTTTAATGGATGGTTCATTTCACAGATTTTTTTAGGTTGTATGTATATGTTTAAAAATCCTAACTTAATAATTGTAATTTGAACTCTAAACACGTATAATTAAGTTAATTGAGATGACTCACAAATCATTTAAATACAACTATTTTTTCCTAAAATATCTTACCAAAGTGGTAAGATAAATTATCACTTAGGTTTTTTTTTTCTTTTTTTTTAATAAGTAGAAAAAATATAGGAAGATGAGAAAATGAAAAAAAAAAAAAACAGAATGTCTAATTGCATCTAACAGTTAAAACGAAATCTTAACGGAAGGTATAAATTGATTCAATTATCATATTTTATATTATAATTGATACAATTATTAGTTAAAGAATTTTATGACAACACTTTTTTGTCCGAATAACTTTGTCATTTTTTGTTTTATATATTTTCCTTCAAAGTATAATTATCTTTTAACAATAATTTATCATTGGTCTATTCAGAAAGAAAGTTTCTTTCCACTTACAATAAGGTTTCTTTCCACTTACAATAATATGTGTTTAAAACTTAGTCAACAAGATTTAAAATTAGATATAAAATGTATTTAAAACAATTTGATCGATTTTTTTTGAAAAAAAAATCATAATAAAACGTAAAGAAAAAAAATCGCTTTGCTAAAATTAAAGTTTAATATCTAATGGTCCTAGTAACTTAGCTATACATTACAAATCTAACAAATACACGTTTATTTAATTTTGTCCAATATCTATTATGTATAATACTATTAATAAAAAGTTTTAATTTTCGTTTTATGATTTTTAACTTTAATTACGTGGAAATTTGTAAGCCATAAAAGTAAATCAACATGTAGAAACAATAAATAAAAAGTTACACTTTTATTACCATATATAAAAGTTAGAATTTTTATTTAAATATATTGTATATTATTTCTTAAAATACCATATTTTTTTTAGTACAATAATCATAGAGGAGATTGGTGATTGAACGCTCGATCTTTAATGAGGAAAATTATAAGTCGAGTTAAACTCATTTTTTTAAAGATTCTTTTAAAAATTACCTTTCACCTTTTATTGTTGTTGTCATTATTTCAGGTAAGAAATATATATTTTTATGTCTATATTTCAAAATAACAGTTTTTCTTGTTTCCTTACAAAATCTCTGACTATTAATGTTGGCAACTGTTCAACTTTTTATACTTTTCTCTATTTTTTTAGGCTTACTTTTCTCTGATTGATTTCAAAGTATATGATAAGTTTTGTTGCTAATAAGCTTAGGTGACATTTTGGAAGATGAATAATTATATTTGTGATTTTAAATAGAATTAAATCATTAAAAATAGTATAAATGAGTCATATAATAAAGTTTAGGATTTAAATTAACACAATTAATTATTTATGTTCCCCGCGACATGGTCTTGCAGGCGTCTAAGGTCACTGAACCTTCCAGGTACTCTGCCACCGCAAATAGTGAAGCTACCTTACTTGCAAGCACTGTAAGCACTTTTCTTTCTTTCTTTTTTCTTTTTTTTTTTTTGGCTGCTCAATTCATTGATTATTAATAAAATTGCCCATCATAATCAATCACTCGTTGATTCTCTCGGTTAATTCAGCGATCTTTCCCGCAACTATCTCAGCGGCCCAATTCCTCCAGAATGGGGTGCCACAAAGCTTGTCAACATGTATTTTCTATCCTTAAATTTCTGTAATGTCTTCAAAAACTGATTTATATGGCTTATCCTTAGAGTATTCTTTTTTCCAAATGTATGAAACCTAACATTCTGTTTACGTCAGAATGCACTACTGCATTTTATAACTTATCACGTTAGAGATGACCATGTCTATTATAGTCCTAACTCGATGAACATATTTATCGCGATTTTTTTTTCCTGTTGTGTTTTTCTCATTTTTCTCAAAGTTTGTTGTATTTTTGGACGAAAAAAATATAAATTGCGATAGAGATTATCATCGCGTTAAGCCTACATGGCCATCTCTAACGCGATATGTTATAAAATGTTTGTTGTGTTTTCTCTATTTTTCTCACAATTTGTTGGATTTTTTTGAAAAAATTGAAGATCGTAATAGAGATGGTCATCATGTTAAAGCTATAATAAACATGATCATCCCTAACGCGATAAGGTGAAAAATGCAATAGTACATTGTGAGGTGAGCAAAAGGTTAGATTTCATACATTTATGGGTGGGTCATCAATCATAAAGGCTCTTTTGAAAGGTCATCCGTACAAAAAACTCCTTATTCTTATGTGTATGGGTTATTTTGTAGTTCCCTTCTTGGAAATCGATTTACGGGTCCAATCCCAAAAGAGATTGGAAACATCAGCACTCTTGTGGAGTTGTAAGTTCATATTACCCTATTGTTTATGCTTTGTTGTATAAATAATATCACATAGAATATCAGAAAGTACGTAACCTTGTATATATGAGAGAATCTGAGCCTAACGACTTTACGTTCTCCTTGAGACAATTTTACTAACTCTAGTGCGTGAGTTTCATGAGTAATTGTCTCCTAGGATAGAACAGATTATTTTTTCCCTAGACTAATGCTGCCACTAGTTTTTGGTTCTTAGGATCCTTGAAGTTAATCAGTTATCAGGAAGTCTACCTCAAGAACTTGGAAACTTGAAGAGTTTATCAAGATTGTAAGGCTCTTCAACTCTTCATAGTTGAGTTTTGTTATTTTCTTTCAAGTAATTGTTTTAAGTTCTCTAGTTATAATGATTTGGGCATTCAAGAGAGCTTTCTGCTGGTCATTCCTTTACCGTTGTTTGTTGTAATTTAGACTTCTTTCCTCAAACAACTTTTCTGGGGAGCTCCCATCTTCACTGGGAAATGTAATCACAATGACGGACTTGTAAGTTCTTGAAATTTGTTAATTTTAATTCTGAGGAAACAAATGAATAAACAAATAAAACAAAACTTCTCTTTGTAATGATGCAGTCGAATTAGTGATAATCACTTCACAGGGTCAATACCTAAGTATATTCAGAATTGGCCAAATCTTGCAAAACTGTGAGAAATTTTCTCTAATCTAGCTACTCTTAGTTTTACTTGGTTGCTATTCTATTTTCTCTCACTCAACTAATTTCATTGTGACAGAAATATTCAGGCAAGCGGGTTGAGTGGACCAATTCCTTCTGAAATTGGACTTTTAACAGCATTAAGTGATCTGTTAGTTTGCTTCACATTCCCTGTGGTCTTGTAAGTCAAAGTATTGTGCGTTTCTATTTATTCATATTTGAGTTGCAAAATGCAGGAGAATCAGCGACTTGGTTGGAGCTTCATTCCCCTTTCCACCCGTTAATTCTTTGACAAAATTGAAAACCCTGTAAGTTAATCCCTCTGTGAAAACTCGAGACGTCCGTGTATTTAATCCAGCTATTAATTAATTACTAGTTATATATAGGATATTGAGGAGTTGCAATATAAATGGGATGCTGCCTAACAATCTTGATGGATTGGAAGATGTGCAAACCCTGTTAGTACAGTTTTACTCTCTTCTTCGTCTTGATGCAATACCATGATTAATCGAACTTTAGTTATTCTCTACTGTTCTTTGACAATACTATTTTGTTATTATTTTGCTGATCTTCTTCTGCAGAGACTTCAGCTTCAACAAAATTAGTGGACCAATACCTCCTGGCTTTGAAGCTTTGAAAAAAGTGGATAGAATGTAAGTAATGTGTGATCAGAAACTTTAAATTCTATGCCTAAGCTGTAGTAGTTTCTTAATATAACCTGGGGGATAAGTCAATCTCTCTATTTTTTGGAGAAAGTTAATTGCTGAAATTCATTTGTTCTCATCTCATAAAGAGTTGGGTAGAAAAGTAACCTGACAATTATCTGAATTTTAACCCTCTAATTTACTGTATCACTATGAATAATGGACTGGATTTGAACTTAAAAACTCTGGAAACGGTGGCTTTATTATGCCATTCGGTTATGGAATATATGTGTGTCGTTTCTCTTGTTGGAGATTCGTCCTAGAGTTTATATTTATCTAAATGAAATACAAAAATATAGTCTGCTTATTTTAAAAAGTTCAAAAGGTCAAGTTGTTCGCAAACTAATATCTTGTTTGAACCTCTTCTAGGTTAAACTAAGACCAAGTATTTTCCAATTATTTAGATATTTTTATTTACACTATGATCTCAATATGTACTGATAGATTTGCCTTTGAGTGCCGGCCTGGTTGGTTAAGGACCATGATTTTAAGTAACACCTATCTAGAGGTCGTGTGCTTGAATCTTTGGTGAGCTTAACAAGAGAAATCATTAATGTCTCCAAATTCTAGGTCTTAAGGTGTGGCATAGACTTTTTAAATAGAAAATTATGTGTATAAAATTTTGATATTTAGTCAAATGTTTGATTGTGATCATTGTTGTCTTCCGTACTGTCAAGCTCATTAATTGCACTGATAATCTAATATTTTCTTGTTTAGATTTTTAAGCGGGAACTTGCTAACTGGAGCTGTGCCTACTTGGATGCTGCAGGAGGGAGAAAACATGTAAGTTTCTTTTCCAAATGCTATGTTATGGTTATTGGTATGGAGGTGCTAAAATTGAAAATCAATGTGCTGAGATTTCAAAATAATGGAAAAATATTCACAGAGAGAGAACAGTTCATATGTTTTTTACACCAGTCTTTAGGAAAAAGCATATTTCTTGCTTTACAGAACCATTTCTTTTCCCAGTGATATAAAAAGGAAATTCGTTTGTACATGATTGATGTTTTAAGAGGTTAGATGTAGTTTATGACTCTGATTAACATTTTTATGTTTTTTTTCTTAGGATGGAGGAGTTAGTTTTAGTTCTTCCTATCTGGAAGAATATAAATCTCATTATTGTTCTTTCTTACAGTGATATCTCTTATAACAAATTTACTGAGACAGATTTTCAGGCCATTGGTTGTGAAGCACGAAGCATGTGAGTTCTATTATTGTACAATGTTTTTATACCTTATGAGAAATATAGCTTATCCAATCTCGTTTGTCCCATGCAGAAACTTATTCTCGAGCTCTTCACAGGACGATACTTCGTAAGTTTTTCTGTAATCTTGGTGTTGGCTTGTTGTTTGAATTGTCTAATATTCTAATGACCTCTGAGCTTCTTATTTAGCAGTGGAATAGTTTCATGTTTAGTGGGCTCTTGTGACAAAAGTGAGTTGAAATGTTTGTTTCCATAGCTTATTTCAAACATTAAAATGTAGATCATAGCCTAATAAGGCTGCTTAACTAATTGAATAAATTAGTGAGTTCTGTTCATTTTATTTATCTTTCAATAGAAACCAATATGGTGTTGTTATTGCAGCTTCGTACTCTCTCCATATCAATTGCGGTGGGAGGGAAAATTTAGTAAACGGAACAATCAGGTTTGATGGAGACACAAACACGGGCAAATCATCATTGTTTTTCCAAGGTGGAACAAATTGGGGATTTAGCAACACGGGTAGCTTTATGGACGATGATCGCTCAACAGATGACTTTATTGCATTAAGTCCACCTGATCTCCCAATGAAAGATTTTGCATTGTACTCGAATGCACGGATTTCTCCAAACTCTCTTACTTATTATGCATTTTGCATGGGTAATGGAAACTACACATTAAGCCTCTATTTTGCTGAGATAGAATTTAGTAACGACAAATCATACAAAAGCCTTGGCAGACGCATATTTGATGTCTACGTTCAGGTAAATAGATAACAAAACTTATCTGGTACTTTACCCACTTCAAGATATATATGTTTGTATATTTCTACATTATTAGCTTACTGGTTACTTTGTTACCTTGGGAATTCCTTGATTTATCTCCAATATTGCAGAAAGAGCTGGTGTTGAAGGATTTTAATATTGCTGATGAAGCAGGCGGTGTTGGCAAACCTCTTGTAAAAAAATTCACTGTTTCTGTTACTAATGGTACCATAGAGATCCGTTTCTTTTGGGCTGGGAAGGGGACAACTGCAGTCCCTTTAAGAGGAGTTTATGGTCCTCTGATTTCAGCCATTTCTATTGATCCTGGTAGGTAGACCCTGTATTTGATGACAAGTTTTGGTTTATTTATATGGTCTGCAACCTTATCAAATGAAATGTTCGATGTAATTATTGTTTCTATTCACCCGAAACAGACTTTGATCCACCATTGGAAGGTGGAAACGCCATATCTGCCGGTGCAGTGGTTGGAATTGTGGCTGCTGTGGTCTTTATTATCATCTTGGTTCTTGGGGTCTTGTGGTGGAGAGGCAGCCAAAGAAAGAGAAGCACGCTTGAACAAGGTAATCTCATAGTATGCATGGATTGTGAGTTTTTTTGTTATTAATTTAACAAAGCTATTTCTTCCATCGAGTGGCTAATGGTAGGAGGAACAAGAATCACATAGGTTCTCTGGCTCGTGAGGATGGGGTGTGTACCAATAATGACGAGGAGATTGAGGAGGAGATCCTTTTGGCCTTCTCTAAGCTTTACAGTCCAATTATTCAGGAGAAACCCTTTGTTAAGGCCTTGACTGGAGTCTTATTTCTCCTAGGGAGGATGGGGCTGGAGGAAATCAGAATGGTGGTCTTTAGTAGTGATAGGAATAAATCCCCAAGCCCAGATGGCTTTACCATGGCTTTTTTCGAGGAAAATTGGAATCTTGTTAAGGGTGATTTGGAGGGGGTCCTCAAAGAGTTCTTTGAAAGAGGTATTTTGAATCGGTTCATGGTGGAGACTTATGTTTGTCTAATTCCCGAGGAGAATGCTAATAGGGTGAAGGAGTTTAGACCTATTAGTCTCATAACCAGCATTTATAAGATCTTGGCCAAGGTCCTTACTAACCGGTTCACGACGGTGTTGCTCTCTCCCATCTCTGAAGCGCAAGGAGCTTTTCTGGCTGGGAGGCAAATCTTGGATCAGGCTCTTATAGCCAATGAGGCCGTTGAGGACGTTCACATGAAGAAGGAGGGAGTTATTCTTAAGTTAGACTTTGAAAAGGCCTATGATGATGTTGATTGGAATATCTTGGATAAGGTGATGATGAAGAAAGGTTTTTAAGAAAGGTTGTGGGTTTAGATGGAGGATGTGGATGTGGGTTGCATAAGGAATGTGCAGTACTCGATCTTCATCAATGGAACTCCAAAAGGGTCGATTCAATCCTCTAGAGGTTTAAGGGAAGGAGACCCCTTGTCCCTTTTCTTGTTTTTACTTATGGTGGATGTCCTAAGTTGGCTTGTTTTAAGGGGGTGGAAGGAAACATCATAGAGCCTTTAAGGTTGGGTCTAATGAGGTGGCCTTATCCCACCTCCAATTTGCTGATGATACGATTCTGTTTTGCTCTGGGAGAGAAGACTCCTTCTTGATCCTTAATCATATGGTGGAATTCATTGAAGCCATGTCTGGTCTTAAAATTAATAGGAGCAAGTGTCAAATTCTGGGGATTAACAATGACCAATAAAAGATCGAGAGATGGGCGGAGAAGTTTGGGTTTGAGGTTGGATCTTTTCCTTCTTCTTACCTTGGGCTTCCCTTGGGAGGTAATCCGAGGGGCTATGACGTTCTGGGATCCAATTTCTGAAAAGATCTGAAAGAGGCTCGTTACATGGAAGAAAAGTTTTTTTCTCAAAAGTGGGTAGGTTAACTCTAATCAGATCGGTGCTAAATGGTATTCCTGTGTATTACTTTTCCCTTTTTCGGGCTCCTAGCTCGATCTGTAAGAGCTTAGAAAAATTTATGAGGGACTTTCTTGGGGAAGGTATGGATGAAGGGAAGGGTTCTCACATGGAGAGCTGAGAGGTGGTTAGGTGTCCTGTGCATCAAGGGATATTGGTAATTTAAGGACTCGCAATAGACCTGTGTTGGCTAAGTGGCTTTGGCGCTTCGCCCTTGAGCCCGAGGCTTTGTGGCATAGGATCATTGTGAGCAAGCACGGTAACCATCCAAGCAAAAGAACGGTGTTAAAGGCACACATGGGAAACTTTGAAAAGAAATTTCGGTCGAACTTCCTACTTTTTCTCATTTTATTTGGTGTGTTGTGGGGGATGGTAAGAACACATACTTTTGGGAAGATCAGTGGGTGGGGGAAAGTGCTCTTTCTTTTGTCTTTTCGCATCTTTATCATTTATTCGCCTTAAAAAACTGTCCGGTCTCGGATTTCTTATTTTGGTTTGAGAACTCCGTGTCTTTTTCTTTTGGGTTTCGTCTGTCCAATAGGGAAACGACGGAGGTTGCCTCTTTTCTTTCTCTTTTGGAGGCGTGAATCTTTAGGGAGGGGAGACTGGATGTTCGTATTTGGAGTCCGAATCCTAGTGATGGGTTTTCTTGTAAATCCTTATTCAGATTGTTATTGGATCCCTCTTCCTTTGAGGTGTCTGTGTTTGATATGATTTAAAGGATTAAGATACCTAAGAAAGTCAGGTTCTTTATTTGGCAAGTCTAGCTTGGTCGTGTGAACTCTCTCGATAGGCTTGTTAGGAGAAGAACCTTGCTTGTGAGGCCTTTTTGTTATATTCTTTGTCGGAAGGTGAAGGAAGATCTGGATCATCTCCTTTAGGACTGCCAGTATGTGAGGACTATATGGAGTTTCTTTTTGCAAGAGTTCGATGTGAGCATTGTTGGATAGAGAGACGTTCGTGTGATGATTGAGGAGTTCCTCCTCCATTCGCCTTTCAGAGAGAAGGGCCATCTTTTGTGACTTGCTGGGGTATGTGCAGTTGTTTGGGATATATGGGGGGAGAGGAATGATAGAGTGTTTAGAGGGAGGGACAGGGAACCTTGTGAGGTGTGGTCGTTGGTGAGATTTCATGTGTCCCTTTGAGCTTCGGTTTCGAAGCTTTTTTTGTAACTATTCTATAGGAAACATTTTACTTAGCTGGAACCTCTTCCTTTAGATGATGATTTTTTGGCGGACGTGTTTTTGTTTGTCCCTGTATTCTTTCATTTTTCCTCAATAAAAGTAGTTGTTCTTAAACAAAAAAAAAAAAAAAAAACATAGCTATACCATTCTCTCAGACTTTTTCAACCCGTCTTTGAGTTCTAACGCTAGCTAAATTCGTAAAGTTTTGGACGTTACTGACATCATATATATCTCTTTATAGATAATAAAACTGTTAGAAAAATCAGTTTACTGTGACTCTGTTAGAGATTGTGCATACGAGGTAAAAAGAAGAATTATGGAGAACTAATTCTTCTTCACTTAAATATGCTTTATTTTGCAGAGTTGAAGGACCTCGATTTAGGAACAGGATCATTTTCATTAAGACAAATCAAAGCTTCCACTAACAATTTTGATGTTGCCAATAAGATTGGAGAAGGAGGTTTTGGTCCGGTTTATAAGGTGTTATTGTCGTTTGGATTTCATTATTTCATCTCTTCTTTCATAAATTATATATTTTTGAGGTGAAGATCTGTCTTTGGAATTGCAGGGCGTTCTTAACGATGGCAATGTAATTGCAGTGAAGCAACTTTCTTCAAAGTCAAAGCAAGGAAATCGTGAATTTTTGAATGAGATAGGCATGATATCTGCATTGCAGCACCCTCATCTAGTGAAGCTTTATGGATGCTGTATTGAAGGAGATCAACTTTTGCTAATATACGAGTATCTGGAGAATAATAGCCTTGCTCGTGCCTTATTCGGTAAAAATATTTCCTTACTATCTTTGAACTGTTATTGGTCTTTCGAATTTTTTTTTAATATATTGGTGATGGCATAAATGATGTAATAAGCATCTCTGCAAATTTGGTATACTGTAGGACCTGAAGAATATCAACTGAAATTGGATTGGCCAACTAGGCAGAAGATTTGTATTGGTATTGCTAAAGGTTTAACATACCTTCATGACGAGTCAAGACTAAAGATCGTTCACCGAGACATCAAAGCTACCAATGTTCTTCTCGATAAAAATCTAAACCCCAAGATTTCCGACTTTGGTTTGGCCAGGCTGGATGAAGAAGGAAATACACACATCAGCACAAGGGTTGCCGGAACCTAGTGAGTTACCATTGGGGGCATTTTCCTCCATGCTTTTACAAAATAGAGAAATGACGAGGGAGAAAGATTGGCTTATTACTTGGAGGACTGTTAGGACATCCTAAGTGCTACATCATAAAATCTTAGGAAGATGTGTCTTCTTTAAAGTTAATTTATTTGACGAATTTACAATCCAAATATTCACACAACTACACCATTGTTTTTGTAGTGGATATATGGCACCAGAATATGCCATGCGAGGCTACTTAACCGACAAAGCAGATGTTTACAGCTTTGGCGTGGTGGCATTAGAAATAGTCGGTGGTCGAAGCAACACAAGTTTTGGAACCAAGGATGATTGTTTATACCTTCTTGACTATGTGAGTTGGCTCCATCTTTTACTCGTGCATAGCTATTCTGTTCTATAATATTTTCATTACACCAGAAGTTTCAAGGAAGGATGTGATCCTATTTTTATAACCATGTCTTATTCAATCTTTATGTGGAGTGTGCGTTTGTGCTAGGCAACTCAGTTACATTCCAGTCCTTAATCAACTCAGTTACATCATAGATCGAGCTGATTGTTTCATCTTTTTCCTAGTAAATGAAACCTGTTATGAGTGGTGGCAGACTGAAGTCATTTGTATCCTCTATTCTCAGGCTAACATTTTAAAAGAGAGAGGGAATTTATTAGACCTTGTGGATCCACGGTTAGGCTCTGAATTCAACAAGACAGAGGCGATGACGATGATCAATATAGCCCTCCAATGCACGAATATCAGTGCTGCAGACAGACCCTCCATGTCAACAGTAGTTGGGATGCTGGAAGGGAAGATTGCTGTGGAGTTGGTTTCAGATCTCAATCCCTCAAAGCAAGATGTGAATGCAATGTGGAACCATATGTACCACCTGAAAGGGAAAACGACGGGCGAGAGTGAGACGCAAAGTATGTTGACATGTGAGAGTGAGACGCAAAGTATGTTGATGGATGGACCATGGACTGATTCTTCAATTGCTGACAGTGATAACCTTCCCATCGTGGTTAATTCTAAATACTCGGAGAACAGGATTTAGTGTTGGTATTAACATGTAACTATGGAAGCCTTCAATTGCTTTGATGTATCCTCATCCTTTGTTGGCTGTTCCACATTCTTTTATTCTTTGTTCCTTTTCATGTTTTTCCATTCACATGAGCCGAGTTCAACGATAATTGACATAAAATTAAAAATTTAGAAACCTATAAGATATTTTTGAAAGTTCATGGATTATTTAAACACAAACCTTAAAGTTTAGGGACTAAAATATAACTAAAATAAGCATTATCTAGTACATTCTCCTTGAAACATTTAAAGTATTTTTAAAAATTTTCACAATTAGAGAACAATATCAGACCACATCAAAGAAGACAACATGACGTTTACCTAAGAGAGACACGTGTAAAAGATGTATATACTAAAATTTATAGTATCTATACATACTTTCCTCTTTTTGTGTTTCACGTCAGTATGCTTTGTTTTTAAAATAATATTGGACCTCTCTGACTTTAATATAGAGTTCCATAATCTTTATGAATGAAAAATTAGAGTGTGAACCTAGAGTATGATACTAAGTGGACTAGAACTTTTTCATATATACCACTTTATGCTTTTTTTCCCATTTGAGAAATGTCTACCATCTTATATTGATGTGAATAAAGGCAAAAGACTCGTTTGAATTGATTGAGAAAAAAGTTTTATAAAAGTCATTATTATTTGAACTCTTTTGATAAAAAAATTGTTTAAAATATAGTGTTTCAAAAGCTATTTTGAGTAGTTGTCAAACACTTCAATTTTTTTTTCTTAAATAAATTATTTGAAAATTAAACGCTTGAAAAGTCAAACCAATTATCACCAAAACAACATCACAAATAAATAGTTTCATTTTATTTTATGTTACTTTTTAAGAAAAAGTGTTGAAAAATCAGATGATCAAACTCAATCTAAAGATAAGCTAATTTAAAATTTTATAAACTGAGATGGGAATAGGTGATAGATTTCATTTAAAATTAATTTCGCCTAAACTAAGAGCATGTTTAAACACCACCTTAGCCCCAAATATTATATTTAAATTAATTACAACAAAATATCTCTCATTTCTTCAAAATAAATAAATAAATAAATCTCTCTCTATCATCCAGTTACCCTCCCTCACTTCTTTTCCTTATTATTATTATTATTTTTTTTTTTTTAAAGAAAGACAACTCACACTTTAAAAAAGAGAAAAAGGAAAGATTCATCTACTTTGGTTACCAGCCTCATCTTCATCTTAGTGCACTTATCCTTCACAAACGTTCATGGAATAGATATTTGGATTACTGTATTTATTTTGTAATATTGTAAGATGTCCCGACATTTTGAGATTCTCGGACATCCTAGGACGCCCTTACGAAAGACATCTCGAGAGTTTTTGGATGCCCTCCTAAAACATGTATTTTCCAGATTCTTGAGTTGAAAGCATCCCAATTTTACATTTATATATATATTAATCTTCATTTATATTATTAATTAACATAAATACTATCAACCATATATATCAATTTTTTGTCATATCATAATTCTTATTATTTTTTAAGCAAGATATTCAAATTCAAATTAATACTTGATCTTAAATTATGATATATTATTTGTTGAGAAAAATGACATATAAAAATAATATATATTATGTTAATTTAAAAAGAAATTCAAATTGATAAAAATAAATATGTTATAGAAGTTCAAAATAATTATAAATTAATAAATAGTCATAAGAGAATTCTTGGAAAATTATGTAAATTTAAGACATTCCCGAGTAGTAATCCTACGAAGCAAATACAATAGTAAAAATATTCCCCAAATATCTACAAAAATATTCCAATAAAACAAACATGGTAATTGAAAGATGCTGACATCTATAATTTCATATATCTATAATTTGGGCATCTAAGATTTCGGTCATCTACATTCCCAAAAAAACAAATGACCCAAGAGTTTTGGATGTCGTTCTAAAACATGAATTTTCAGGATTCTCGCGTTGAGGGCATCATCTTCTTTTTACTTATATATTTTACTTACAGATATATATATACACACATACATACATACATACATCACTCTTCTTTATTTTCATTTTATAATTAAAATAAATACTATGAACTATGTATTTTATTCTTTTCCGTTATATTGTAGTTATTTCTATCTTTTTAAAGAAGGTATTATTTCAAATTTAAATTAATATATATTTTTTTAAAAAATCATAAATTAATATATATTATTTTGGTAAGAAAAATAACAAATAAAATAGTAAAACTATATTAGTTTAAAAAACATTAATGGAAACAAATATATTATATAAGTTCAAATTATATTAAAATTATAATTTAAATTCAAATTGTGTAAGTTTTGGATACCTTTTTGAAACATGAATTTTTCAAATTCCTGAGTTGAAAGTATCCTCATTTTACATTTTTGTCCACATTTTTTTCTTTTTTTTTTTTTTACACACATATATATGTGTGTGTATATACATAAATCTTTATTTGTATTATTAATTAACATAAATACTGTCAACCATATATATCATTCTTTTGTCATATCATAATTCTTATTATTTTTAGCAAGATATTCAAATTCAAATTAATACTTGATCTTAAATTATGATATATTATTTGTTGAGAAAAATAACATATAAAAATAATATAAATTATATTAATTTAAAAAGAAATTCAAATTGATAAAAACATTGTTATAAAATTTTAAAATAATTATAAATTAATAAATAGTCATAAGGGCATTATTGAAAAATTATATAAATTTAAGACATTCCTGATAGTAATCCTACGAAGCAAACACAATCATCAAAATATTCTCCAAATATCTACAAAAATATTCCTACAAAACAAACATGATAATCGAAAGATGCAGACATTTGTAATTTTGTATATCTATAATCTCGACATCTAAGATTTCAGTCATTTACATTCCCCAAAAAACAAATGACCCTAAGAGTTTTTGATGTTGTTCTCTATGAATCTTTAGTATTCTCTTGTTGAGGGCATCATCTTTTTACTCATATATACATATATACATCACTCGTCTTTATTTTCATTTTATAATTAAAATAAATTATATGAATGATGTATTTTACTCTTTTTGGTTATTTTATAATTTTTTTATTTTTTAAAGAAGGTATTCAATTTCAAATTTAATTTAATATCTATTTTTTAAGAAATCATAAATTAATATATATTATTTTGGTGAGAAAAATAACAAATAAAATAGTAAAACTATATTAATTAAAAGAAATTTCAAATTAACGAAAACAAATATGTTATATAAGTTCAAATTATGTTAAAATTATAAATTCATGAATAGTTGTAAGAAGATTCTTGGAATATTATCTAAATTTAAGATATTATCATGTAGCAATCCAACAAAACAAACACAGTTATCCAACTATTCCCATATATCTTTAAAATATTTTTACAAAACAAACATGGTTATCTAAGGATGTCAAATATGTGTAATTCCAGACTTCTACAGATTTGGATTATTTACATTTTCAAAAAACAAATATCCCCTTAAAAGAGTTTTGTTTTTCCTTGGGTAAAACCCTTTAAAAATAGTCCTTTAATTATTGTAGGTAAAGAAATAAGAAACAACCCTTCATTCACTTCACTCACAAAATTCAAATTCTTCTATTGTAATAACGAATAGAATAAGATCAACTGATCAAGTTCTAGTTTCTCCCTCATTACACATTTTTTAGACTACACTTTCAAAAAAATAAAGAAAATGTCACAATTTTGTATTGATCTTAGTGCAAATTCCTTTCAATGGATGAAAGATGAGTATGTGCCTTCAAAGAGAGTCCTACACACTTGTATTGGAAGGAATAATATAATATTTCTCCCACCACATTCTCAGGAGCTACCACAGGAATTTTTCTTTAGAAAAACTCAAAGCCTTGATCAAGTATTATTATTATATTATTATCATTAGTATGATCTTTAAATCTTCATTTTTTTTTTTTTTCATTTGTAGCTCTTACTACTTATTCTTCTTCTTTTGCTTTTTTTTCTTTGAATACAAGTATGGGAATTTATGAAACTCCAAATATGCTAAAGCATATGAAGGGATAAAAATGTTCCATATAGATTAAGATTAAATTTTTTTAAAAAAATTATGGGATAAATAATAACTAAATTAAAGTTGAATTATATAGTATTCCATATGTTGAAACAAAGGTAGAAGAAACAAAATCAAACAAAATCGTTGTTGCTTCCCTTGTTGTTTCTTTGGTTCTAAGCTTTGCTTTGGATCTCCCATGTTGCCCCTTGATGAGGGTAAGCGTATTTATATTTGTTTAAACTTTTTCTTCTATTAATTTCTATTAGCCTTTATCAATGATAGATTTCTATTAGTTTTTATTAATGATAGACTTCTATCAGTTTCTATCACTGATAGACACTAATAGAAAGTTTATCAGTTGTCTATCAGTGTTTTTTTTTTTTTTTTTTTTTTTTTTGTAAATAATTTGACATTGTTTCTATCTGTGAAAATTTCCCATGTTTTATCGTTCTATCACTGATAGATGTTGATAGAAGTCTATCAATGTTTATCAATATTTTTTTGTTATTTTTGTAAATAGTTTGACATTGTTTCTATCTGTGAAAATTTTTCATGTTTTATTGTAATTTATTTACAAAATGGTCCTCATTTTTCTTAAGAAACCATGAGAGCACAAGAGTAATTTTTGAATGGTTAAAGTCAATTTTTTTCATGTTCAAAATCATTCCTATCTAAACATGTTTATTGACCGTTTTCTTTCATTCAAGTCAATTTCACATGTGTTTGAACTATATTTTCAAATGTTTAATTAAAAATAAATCATTTTAGAAGGAATTGAACTTTTTGGCAACAACTCAAAATAACTTTTTAAGTGTATTTTAATTAGTTTTTATAAAAAATGTTTAAATAAAAAAGAGTTTTTTGAAAAATACTTTTTATCAAGTCAATCCAAACAAGCACTTCATTTTTTACTACATACTTTTAGATGCAATTTATAGTCAAACAAAATTTATTTTGAATGATTCAAAGACATGTTCGTGCAATTAAAATTGGTTTTAAATGAAACAAAAATAACTTGTTTACATAATTTCAAAATCACTTCAAAACATTATCTTGAGTTTTTAATTATAGCCAAAATCTTTTTTTTATTTTTTTTTTTGAAAACTAGGTCTCGTTTGGTAACTATTTTGTTTTTTGTTTTTGTTTTTGAAAATTAAGCCTATAGACACTACTTCTACCTCCAAACTTCTTTCATTTCTTATTTACTTTTCACCAATGATTTAAAAAACCAAGTCAATTTTTGAGAACTAAAAAAAGCAACTTTTAAAAAGTTGTTTTCGTTTTTAGAATTTGACTAAGCATTCAATCATTGTACTTAAAGAAAAATGCAAATTATTGAAAGAAATATAGATGAAATATGTTAAAATTTTCAAAAACAAAAATAAAAAATCAAATGGTTGCCAAACGGACCCTAGTCTTTTAATTTTCAAAACTTTGCTTGGATTTTGAATACATCTATAAAAATAGATGACAAAATAATGAAACCTATATAGGGAAGTAGTGCTCATAATCTTGATTAAAAAAATTAGGCCCCTTTTAATAAATATTTTGTCTTAATTTTTTTAGAATTAATCTTAAAATTAAACACCAACTCTTATCTAAAATTTTCCTGCTTTATTACCTACTTTGATTTTTTTTTTTTTTTTTTTATATAAATTTGGTTTTATTTTTGAAGTTTGACTTATAATTTATACATGTTTTTTTTTAAAAAAAAATGTGAAAAACTTACCCATAAATTGTGAGGATACAAAAAGATAAAAAATAAAATAGTTATTAAATGGTCTTATCAATCAATGTGTCTTTATTAAAATTAAGTAAACTTAATTAAAATGGCATATTGTACGTAATGTTTTTCTTACTGTATTTTTCTTTTAGTAAAATGACATACTTTTATTATGTTACTGAGTAATTTTTCTTTAAAGAATAAGAATTACTCAAACTAACATGAGTTTATTCAGTGGAAGGTTTAAAGTATATTGCAGAGACGTTGGGAAAGAGAGATTTGAATATTAGTGTAGATTCATGCAGTGATCTGTATGTGATTAGTTGCAATTACACATATCTAAATGATACCGATATGTATGCTCTTTCTCATCTTTCAAGTAGGACCAATATATATATATATATATTTTGTTTTTAAAAAACCATTCTTATAGTTTGCCCTAAATTTTATGTAAAGGCCGTTGAAAAAAATAATGGGCCTGTTTAATAATATTTTCATTTTTTTTTATATATTTTTCACTTTTTAAAAAGAAGACTTAGTTCCGATCTCTTGTTCTTAATTAGTTTTAGTTCTGAATTTATTGTTATTATTTTTTCACATAGAAAATAATCAAACTTATATATTAGGTCTATAGTACACGTAAAGTTTTAGGCCATTTTGAGTTATGCTTATTTTGGCTTTTAATTTTCGATACATATCTCTAATATTTTCTATCACATTATTTATAGAATAATATAGTTGAGTTGGATATGAGTCGACATCATTTAAGACAAATGATTCGAGGAAGAGATAATATTGCACGTCAAATTTATTATTGTGGTTAATTTTGCATCAAAACTATTTGTATTTGATAATGCAAATTTTGGTAATTTTTTTAATAAATTTTGATGTATATTATGTATTTTATATTATATAACTAAATTATAGTTACAATATAAAAGACAATAAAAAGCCTAAATGAGCATAGCTCAACTAACATAGTGCTTATATTATCAAACTCGATATTAGAGGTTTGATAACGTTGAAAATGAAATGTATATGTATAAATTAAAATAAGAATCTTATACTTGATAATCATTTTTTTCTTTACATTATATATCTTTAAAAATTCATAATACTAAAATAATTTGAATTACACTATTTTTTAGTGTGTTTTTGTGAAGTTTTTTAATTGAATTTTTGATCTCTTAGTTTAAATCTTTGTTAGTAAGAAAATAAAAAAACAAATAATATTTACATTAATAATGAGAAAACTTTAAAATAAAAACTTATCACTTCTATAAGAAATAAAAATCCATTTCTAATATATTTATAACTATTATTTAGGTTCCTTTAAAAAAAAAAACTATTCCTTTTATATATATATATATATATATTATATTATATAAAAGTTAATTCAAATCTAAATCTCAATCTCACATAAAAAGTTAAAAAAAAAAATCAGGTTTGATAAGAAAAATAAAAAATTGAAAAAGATAGTGATACTTAGCTATTTCTACTCCTGAAAAAGTAAAAAAGAAAAAAAAAAGTTGAAAAAAAGAAGAGATACCTAGAGTAGAAAAAATTGTAGGTGATGCCTAGGAGCTGAAAAAAATATACAATGTCAAAGAATAAAACAAACACAAAAATGTGGCAATAATATTCAAATAAATTAAAAATAAAGGCTTAATCCATACAAGATTAGGGAGAGCGGGTTAACAAATTTAAAACAAAAAACAATGAAGAGTGAATACATGATCGAAACTAAACATTTAACTTTATTTATAGATAAAATTTAGATTTGAAATCTTAATTTGATTTTACAAAAAAAATTTAGATAGATCATTTATTTATTTATTTATTTATCATGCGTGATTCTTAACAAAAAATTGTTTAAAATATTGTCTCTCTTTTGATGCGATAAAATATGATTTTTTTTTTTCTAATTTTTGTCTTTTAATTTAAATTATAGATAATTTTTTATTTTTTTTTTAATTTTATGTGAGATTTCTCAACAAAAATAATATTAAAATTTTATTTTATTTTATTTTTTAATTTTATCTTAATGCTCAAAATTAGGAAACAATATTTATTAATGATCTAAATGTCTAATTATCTAAGATAATCAACCATAGGGGAAATTGGAAAATTAAAAGTTTCTCCCACGTAGCCTCTTTTAGATACTATAGTATTCTTTATGTTTTTCATTTAATTTGAATTAGACATAAATCTTTTTATTTTTTTTTTCTTTTATGCATCACGAAAAGTCCAAATATATTGAATCTGGGTGTTAATTTTTTGTTCTAGATATACCGAAATTCTTTATATCTCCCAAAATTTAATTAATTTTTGGCAAATTTTGATATTTGGGCTGAAAGATGTGAAAAATTATATAAGATTTGGTATAAAATTTAAAAAAATTATATAATATATTTATCAAAATTGATAGAATCTAAGTGTAAACTGCTAGAGATTTCATCGAGAAAGTCCAAAACAATGTGAATTAGTGACAATGACTTTGACAACAATGTTATATTTCTTCTTTCTTTTTTGTTTCTATTGGAACGATGTAGTCGAATTAGTGACAATAACTTTGAAGGACAAATACCAAGTTTTATTACCAACTGGATAAATGTTACAACAATGTGAGAGCTTCTCTACTTTCTCACTTGTTTAAATTTCACCATTATAATAAGCCGTTATGTGTAACACAAGTATATATTTATTGCGACAGAGAGGCTCAAGCAAGTGGATTGAGTGGCCCTCTTCCTTCTCAAATTGGCCTTTTGACCAAATTAACCGACCTGTTCGTATTCACTTTGATTTCATGAAATAAAAAGAAGAAAGGGAAGAAAGAAAGTTAAGCTGTTTTTCTTTTCATACACATGCAGAAGAATCAGTGACTTGAACGGGGATTCCTCACCATTTCCATCTATTCAGAATTTGACCAATATCATACAGTTGTAATAAGTTAAGCTGTTTTATATTAATCAGGTTTAAGTTTTTTCTGTCAGTATGTAATGCATACAGTTGATAAAGTGTTGTGTTGCCTAGAAACTTTTATATTTTTATAATGAAATTTGTATTGACTATCAAATTCTAATGGTAGCATACACACTGTTTTTGGTTGCATGCTACCATTCAATTAGTTACATTACCTTTTGATTCAAATATTTTGCAGAGATCTCAGCTTTAACAAAATAAGTGGGCAGATTCCTCCCGACTTTGAGTATCTTGCAGGAGTAGAGAACATGTACGGAACTTTATAAAGAAACTTAAATTATAATATCGTGGGACACAACTCAATATGAATAAAATTCATATTATCATCTCATAGGTCATACTGGAAACTTATGTGAATAGTATAAATGTGTAACATCATACTAACTTGTTCTAATATTTACTTGTTTAGATTTTTAACCGGAAACTTGCTAAATGGTTCAGTGCCTGATTGGATGCTAGAGAAAGGAAACAACATGTAAGTTTCTTCCGAGTCATAATTGCACCATAATTGCAGTGAAACAACTTTCCTCCAAGTCAAAGCAAGGAACCCAAGAATTTGTGAATGAGATAGGCCTGATATCTGCTTTGCATCACCCGCATCTAGTTAAGCTTTATGGATGTTGTACCGAAGAAAACCAACTTTTGTTAGTATATGAATACATGGATAATAATAATCTTGCTCAAGCAGTGTTTGGTAAGTTTTTTTATTGTGTGCTTCAAAATTATGAACATATTTTGTGAGTTCCCATACATGGGATGTATTGACCATATTAATTAACATTTTATGAATTGAAGGACCTGAAGAAAGCCAATTGAAACTAGATTGGCCAACAAGACAGAAAATTTGTATTAGTATAGCCAAAGGTTTGGCTTATCTTCATGAGGAATCAAGATTGAAGATTGTTCACAGAGATATCAAAGCGAATAATGTATTGTTAGATAAAAATCTCAACCCCAAGATTTCGGACTTTGGTCTTGCCAAGCTTGACGAAGAAGGAAATATCCACATAAAGCACTCGAATTGCTGGAACTTTGCGAGTCTTTTTGAATAAACTATTCTTTTCTTTCCTTCTTTTCCATAATTGATCCAACTAGGTTTTGAATCGTTTACAGTCTGTGCCTACCCAACTCCAATCAGACTTCGATAATGCTATCAAACTAATAGCATCTACGTTCTTACCTAGCAACAATGTATAGTGTTAAAAAGTTATTAAATTTGAGTTCTCCGGTAAATGCATTCTCACATTATTAATGCCAAATATCTCGATTTTGCAGTGGTTATATTGCGCCAGAGTATGCAATGCGAGGTTACTTAACTGATAAAGCAGACGTTTACAGTTTTGGCATTGTGGCCTTGGAAATATTTAGTGGAAGGAGCAATACTACTTATCGATCAAAGGATGATTGCTTTTATCTACTTGATTGGGTAACTTGAATTTCATTCTTATGGGAATTGTAGCTTTCTTTGTTTTTATTGCATTTTATCTGGTAATGTCATTTGCAAGGAAATTCAACTTATTACTGGTATTCTTGTAATGTTACTACTTTGGTTAATAAATAGGCATGGAAATTACCTTATTGAAGCTGTGCAATTCTGATATGTTGTTGATATATGCTAATTACTATGGTTTCAGGCACTTGAACTAAAAGAAAAAGAGAGTTTAATGGAGCTAGTTGATCCAAGGTTAGGGCCTAATTTCAACCAGAGAGAGGCCATGAACATGATCAATATTGCTCTGCATTGCACCAATGTGGTTCCAGCAGAAAGGCCTAAGATGTCTGTAGTAATGGGGATGTTGGAAGGCAAGATTGTTGTCAAGGAATTGGTTTCACATCCAAATGAGTCAAGAGCAAAGATGGGTGCAATTTTGGAGCAAAGTTTGGAACAAACTAACAATCAGAAAGTTTGGAACAAACTAACAATCAGAACCAGACAGAAGTTGACATCTCAAGTACCAATTATTCTTCAACATCAATGAGTAAAAACTAGACTCTCAAATTACATCTGCAACAGCAACTCAACTTCTCTGGAACGATATGTTGTGATCATTGTTGAAAAGTTTGTCATTATTAAACTTTATTTATGGCATTTAGTGTGACTTTTGGGTTTTGTGACTTTTAGTTTTTTGTAACCAATAGTGATTTTTGAGTTATAGGAGTTATGTGAGTTATGAGCATTTGATGACATTTATTGCTTTAAATCATTGGCATTCCTATGGTTATGTTTGTAAGCCTATATAAAGGCATGCTTAGTTGAATGGAAAATATATCTCTCATTTTTCATATTTGTCCTCCATTTTTTTTTTTCTAACGTAGTGGTATTAGAGCTAGTAGAAAATATTGAGAGAAAAATGGCCAACGGTAGGATAGGTTCACTTCAACTACCAATACTTACCAAGCTTAACTATGACAATTGGAGCATCAAGATAACAGGGTTACTAGGAGCACAAGACATGCAGGAGTTCGTGGAGAACAGTTTCCAAGAGGCAGAAGCTAGAGCCGATCAAGCACAAAGAGATGCGTTAAAGGAGACAAGAAAGAAGGACAAGAAGGCCCTTTATATCTTGTATCAATCGGTGGACGAAGATATTTGAGACCATCGCCAATGCGGAGACGTCAAAGGCGGTATGGGACAAGCTCCAATCAACTCATAGAGGAGCCGATTGTGTGAAAAAGGTACGGTTGCAAATCTTGTGAGTTTGAATCTTTACAAATGAAGGAGATGGAGGTGATAGCGGAATATCACACAAAAGTAATGGCTGTCGTCAACCAATTGAGACGAAATGGTGAAGAAATCACCGATGTTCGTGTCATGGAGAAGGTTCTACGAAGTCTAAATAAAAAGTTCGAGATTATCGCCACAACGATTGAGGAGACACAGGATCTTGAGAACATGACAATTGAACAATTTATAGGCTCGTTACAAGCCTATGAGGAGAAAAAGAAAAGGAGGATGGAGCAAATAGAGACCGTTGAACAACTTCTCCAATTCAAAATCAAGGAGGAGAATAGTCATGGACGTGGAAGAAGTCGTGGTGGTTGAGGCCATGGTGGAAGAGGTGAAGCCAACACCGATATTTCTCAAAACTCGTCTGAATCCATAAGAGGAAGAGGAGGTCGAGGTCGTGGAAGACGTGGTGGAAGGTTCGGGAGAGATAAATCTCAGGTAAAATGTTATAATTGTAACAAATATGGACATTATGCGAATGAGTGTTACTCATCTCAAACAGAGTCGATTGATTGAAAGCATCAGGACCGATCAATTGCTAGCACATCAAAAGCCCATCAAGGGCAATCCAATTATGCAGAGGAGAATGGAATCTTATTTATGGTTTCAAGGGGAGAAGAAGAGAGTCAAGATAGTATGTGATATCTGACACAGGAGCCTTAAATCACATGTGTGGAAAATGCGAGATGTTTGTGGAGTTGAACGAGATGGAGAAAGGTAATATTGCCTTTGGAGATAAATTTTTGGCCGCCATCAAAGGAATAGGTAGAATTCTCATTCGGTTAAAAAATGGAGAAAATCAATATATCACAAATGTTTATTACATTCCCAATGTAAAAATTAATATATTGAGTGTAGGACAATTGTTAGAGAAAGGTTTTGAAGTTCAAATGAAAAACAATTGTTTGTATTTGAGGGATAATCATGAGAGACTTATTGCTAAAGTCTCTATGACCAAAAACTGAATGTTTCCTTTGAATATATGTAATGATGTTCCAAAATGCTTGAAGACGTGTTATGAAGATCTCTCTTGGCTATGACATCTATGGTTCGGGCACCTCAATTCTGGAAGTCTAGAAGATTTGTCGAAGAAAAAGATGGTGCGAGGTTTACCACGCATTCACAAGCCAAACCAAGTGTGTGAAGGGTGTTTGCTTGGTGTCACAATCGCTCTTTCGGGAGCTTCTCTTAGAGATTGTGCAACACTTGTTCCCGCTCACGAACAAGTCAGCCAATTCGAATACGGACTGCCAGTGGTACACCGAGTGCCTCTCGTAACCTCCACCCCCGTTTTAGGGAAAATGATTTTAGAAAACAGGTTTGGAGAAAAGGTTTTCGTAAGTAGTTTTTGTGAGTGTGAATAAAGAAAGAAAGATTGTAGTAGGCTAGAAAGCAATAAGCAACAACAACAGCTTTATAGAGTACTACTTCGGGTATGGGGAAGTGATGATTAGTCTTATCCCCATATAGTGCATTCTGAACAAAAAGCCAACTGGCACCTTTGCATATGCAAAAGGGCGAGTGGTCACTTACAATGAAAATGTAAAGAAAGTAAGCTAACTAAGCTAATACAATACATGATATGAAAGTATGCTAGAAGGGGGTTGGATCAGACATGCGACCATGGGCAACAGGCCTTGGACAAGCATGACCGTGACATTCTCCCCCACTTAATTGGTTGACGTCCCCGTCAACCAACCTTGTTCAAAATCTGCGATGGCTGGAGCTGCATTCTTCAAATCTTCGGCCCGCTCCCAACTGATCTCTTCGTCAGGGAGATCCTTCCATTTCACTAAGAACTCTGTCAGTTCTCGTCTGGATCTTCCAATACGGCGCGTACGTTTATTCAGGATTCGTGCAACTTTTTTCTCAGCAGAACTCTTCAACGTGACCGGTGGACGCCTTAGCATATTTCGTTGTTCATCCTCGAGATCGAGATGATAGGGCTTCATGATACTCACATGGATGAACGGATGAATCTTCATCCATGAGGGTAACTGAACCTTATATGAGGTTCTCTCGACCTTCTTAATTACCTCCATTGGACCTTCATATTTCCTTACTAGCTGTTGGTCTCTCTGGCCTCAGAAACGAAACTGTTCCGATCATAGCTTGATTAGGACATTGTCCCCAGCTTGAAACTTGAGGGCCCTCCGCTTCTTATCAGCCCACTTCTTTATCCTTCTTGACGCTCTTTCCAGGTATGCGTGAGCTATCTCAGAGGTTTTACTCCACTATTTAGTGAAGTTATGTGCCTGAGGACTTTTGCCTACATAAGGGTGGTCCACCAAGTGTGGCTGTCTACCGCACACCACTTCGAAGGGCGTTTTTCCGGTCGCAGAACTCTGCTGGCTATTGAAGCTGAACTGAGCCACATCTAACAACTGGACCCAGTTCTTCTGCCTAGCGTCAATAAAGTGACGCAGGTATTCCTCGAGCATACTGTTAAAGCGTTCCGTCTGGCCGTCAGTTTGGGGATGATAGCTAGAGGAGATATTCAGTGTTGACCCCAATATTTTGAACAATTCTGTCCAAAATGTCCCAGTGAATCTTCCGTTCCGATCACTAACAATGCTCACAGGGACGTCCTATAATTTTACGATGTGTTTGAAAAATAGCTGGGCAGTCATCATGGCTGTGCACATCTTTGGCGTTGGGATGAAAGTGGCATATTTTGAGAACTGGTCGATGATAACAAGGATCGATTCGAACTCTTCCACCTTGGGTAAATGGGTGATGAAGTCGAGAGACACGCTCTCCCATGGTCTAGAAGGCACAGGTAGGGGTTCCAGCAGACCCGCTAAGTTCGCCCTTTCGACCTTGTCTTGTTGGCAGACAAGGCAAGTCTTGGTAAATTTCATGACATCATCTCGAAGGCTTGGCCAGTAGTAGCCTTGTTTTAGGAGGGCATAAGTCCTCTGCCTCTCGAAGGCTTGGCCAGTAGTAGCCTTGTTTCAGGAGGGCATAAGTCCTCTGCCAACCATTATGTCCTGCCTACGGTGTGTCGTGACATTCCTTCATCAACGACCTTCGTAATTCCCCGGATCTGGGGATGTAGAGGCGATTGTCCTCTATGTATAGTAGATCGTCTTCCACCCAAAACTGGCGTGTCTTCCCCTTTTTGGCCAACTGTATGATGGCATGCACCGCTGTGTCGTTTGTCAAGTGAGTTTTGACAGTTTCTCGTACTATTGGCAAATGGAGTTGTTGTCGGTCTTGACCACGAACTTGGCCCCCCAAGAGATACTGTCTCCAGACCCTCAAGCAGTGAACTACTGCTAACATCTCTTTTTCGGAGGCAGCATACCTCCGTTCGGCATCATTTAGTTTCCTACTCTCATACATGATGGGGTGTCCGTCTTGGAGGAGGACACCGCCCAACGCGAAGTCAGAAGCATCAGTCTCGACTTCAAATGGCTTGGTCATGTCGGCAATTTCGAGGACCGGCCCCTCAATCATCACTTTCTTCAAGCCCTCAAAGGTGACTTGACATTCAGAAGTCCAGCTCCGTTGGCTATTTCTTCAGTAGTTCGGTTAATGGCCCTGATCTTCTTTAGAATCCGTCTACGAACTGCCTATAATAGTTGCCTAGTCTGAGGAAGGACCGTAGTTCGGTCACGGATGATGGGTACCTTCATTCTCTGATTTGTGCCACCTTGCCCTCTTCCATACCAATCCGACCACACTCAATCACGTGTCCGAGGAATTTATGCGCTCTTGGGAAAAGGAGCACTTTTCCCTTTTTACATACAACTGATTTTTCCTCAGTTTTTCGAAGACTAGTTGAAGGTGATGTCGATGGTCTCCCAGCGAGGCACTATAGACCACAATGTCATCAAGATACACTACGACGAATTTGTCGAGGTATTCATGAAACACTTGGTTCATTAAGGTACAAAAAGTTGTTGAAGCATTGGTGAGGCCAAAGGCATCACGAGGAATCGAAGGCTTCATATCTCGTGACACAAGTCGTCTTAGGTTTGTCTCCTTCAGCAATTCGGACCGATATATCCCAACCGCAGGTCCAGCTTCGAGAAATACTTAGCGCCGTGAAGCCGATCAAATAAGTCAGTAATGATAGGAAGGGGATATTTGTTACGAACTGTGAGTTTGTTCAAGGCCTGATAGTCGATGCATAATCGAGAGCTCCCTATCCTTCTTCTTCTGAAACAGTACTGGGGCTCTATAAGGGACTTTGCCGGTCTGATAAATCAAATCACGCATCTTAATAATTCATCTAACTGTTTTCGGAGTTCGGCCAATTCTGGCAGGGCCATCCGATACATTCTTGGCGGGTGGCTTTGCCCCTGGTAACTACTCGATCTCATGGTCATCCCCTTCGTGGGGGTAAGGACTTGGGCAAGCTTTTAGGCATGACATCTCAATACTCTTCCAAGACAAATAGAACGTCTCAGGGGATCTCCTCTTCTGTGGATTCAGCTGATTCTATCGGGATGGCCATGAACGTGGGTTCGTCGTAGGCCAGGCCCTCTCTTCAATTGGAGGGCTGAGATCATTCTCACCCCATTGCTGCTTGATACTGGCTTGAACTACGGTGGGTGTGGATCCGGTAATGACTAGACATTTGACAAGGGGCATTGTTATAAATTTATGTTCAAATAGGAACTCCATCCCCAATACCACATCAAAACATCCATCTTGACAATCACGAAGTCAACGAGGCCCTTCTAGTCTCCTAACTTCACCGTAGTTCTCTTCGCTATCCCCGTAATCGGTAGGGCTGCATAATTCATAGCTTTCATCTTCCCTGCATCTCTTTCCCAAGTCAAGTTCAGGCGGCGGACTTCCGTTTCAGTCATGAAGTTATGGGTGGCCCAGAGTCGACCATAGTGCTCTTGGTCGATCTTTGGTTGACTCAAGCGTCCACATACACGAGTCCTCTCTCTATGGCTCTGTCACCTTCTCCATTCTCTTCTGGAGTGTAAATAGATTATGCCCCCCATCCTGGGATTCTCAATTTCTGCAGCTGGCTCGATTATTGTCTCCCCCAGTTCAGCCTTGTCTTCTGAGCTAGAGGCTAATGTGGCTTGAAAAGCATTGAACGCGGTCCGATTTGGACATTCACCCGCCCTGTGTGGCCCTCTACATATGAAACAAGACAGGGGGCGATTGTAATTGTTATGCTGTTGTGGCAGCCCCCACCAGTTGTTTCCTGATCTCGGTTCGGATGGTTTACGGTCCCCTCCCTGTGTTCTTGTCTCTTCCTCCAGGTCTGGGAGGACTGGAACGACTGTTTCTGTTTCCCCCATTTGAGGAAGTTGACTGCTTCCTCACATCTTGTGAGTCAGTGCTAAGGTCGTATAGACGTTCAGCTACTGCATAGGCAGATGGGAGATCCTGTACTCTCTGTTCATATAATTTTGATTTCGCCCACGGTTTCAGCCCTTCGACAAAGCAAAAGACCTTGTCTTTCTCAGATATATCTCGTATGTCCAATATGAGTCCTGCAAACTGTTTTACGTAGTCCCTGATGTTACCTGTTTGCTTCAGCTCTCGAAGTTTTCGTCGAGCCAGGATCTTGATATTTTCAGGGAAGAATTGCGAGCGAAGTTCTTGTTTCAATCTATCCCAAGTATCAATTATGCATCGTTCTTCCTGTATGTCTGTAAATCGCGATCTTCACCATAGTTTTGCATCCTCAGCCAGATGCATCATTGCTAGTGTGACTTTCGACTCTTCAGTCACTGTGTTCATTGCCTTGAAGTATTGCTCAAGGTCGAAGATAAAGTTTTCCAGGGCTTTTGCTTCCCGCACCCCACAGAAGGGTTTCGGTTCTAGGATTTTTATTCTGCTTATTGCCATTGCTCCCCCAGATAGGGCTTGGTTCCTTACCGCTCGGATGGTGAGATTCACCCTTGCGCTCACATTCGCTATCTCGGCTCTGACGACATCAAGGGCCGACCGAAAGTCTTCAGACAAATCGGTTACCATCTGAAGTATTGCTTTTTGGGAGCCATCCAACTCTTCGACGCACTCCTCTATATGGGCAACAGAGCCCGATGAGCTATTGCCACGTTCAAAGCTGCCGGACCGTGCTATTTTGGTCTCAAGGGTCTCTACCCTCATCATCAATTCTCTGACGGGTAATTCGTCTAGGCGGCCCATTACCGCATCAATTCCATCGGCTTTCTCAGCAACTTCTTGTAGCCGAGTCTCTAGGAAACAGATACTATATGGGACCTCTCTCAGGTAGAGCATTTGCTCTTCCATCTCTACCAACCTATCCACAAAAGACTTGTTCAGGTTCTTCGTCGCCGACATGATCACTGATCTTTCCCTCTATGAGCCGACTTGGCTCTGATACCAACTGTCACAATCGCTCTTTCGGAAGCTTCTCTTAGCGATTGTGCGGCACTTGTTCCCGCTCACGAACAAGTCAGCCAATTCGAATACGGACTGCCGGTGGCACACCGAGTGCCTCTTGCAACCTCCACCCTCGTTTTAGGGAAAATAGTTTTAGAAAATAGGTTTGGAGAAAAGGTTTTCATAAGCAGTTTTTGTGAGTGGGAATAAAGAAAGAAAGATTGTAGTAGGCTAGAAAGCAATAAGTAACAACAACAGCTTTATAGAGTACTACTCCGGGTATGGGGAAGTGATGATTAGTCTTATCCCCATATAGTGCATTCTGAACAAAAAGCCAACTGGCACCCTTGCATATGCAAAAGGGCGAGTGGTCACATACAATGAAAATGTAAAGAAAGCAAGCTAACTAAGCCAATACAATACATGATATGAAAGTATGCTAGAAGGGGGTTGGATCGGGCATGCATCCATGGACAATAGGCCCTAGACAAGCATGACCGTGACACTTGGCAAACATCATCGAAGTAGTTTTCCGAAGGAGTCTATGACAAGAGCAAAAAAGCCTTTAGAACTCATCCATGCTGATGTGTATGGAATGATCAAACCAAAGTCTCATGGTAAAAGTAAGTATTTCCTTCTCTTTATTGATGATTTTTCTAGAAAAACATAGGTGTACTTTTTGAAGGATAAATTAGAAGTATTTGAAATCTTCAAGAGATTTAAGACACGTGTGGAGAATGAAAGAAACCTTACAATCAAGGCCATGAGAACTGATCGAGGTGGTGAATTTACATCAAATAAGTTCAAACAATTTTGTGATGAAAAAGGCATCCGACGTCTGTTAACAGTCCCAAGGACACCGCAACAAAATGGCGTGGTGGAAAGGAAGAATCGGACAATCTTGAACATGGCAAGAAGCATGCTAAAGACAAAGAAGATGCCAAGGGAATTGGGCGGAGGCCGTAGCTTGTGCAGTTTATTTGACAAATCGAGCACCAACCAAAAGTGTGCTTGACAAGACGTCTCAAAAAGCATGGAATGGAAGAAAGCCTAGGATTGATCACTTCAAGGTGTTTGGGAATATTGCATATGCTCATGTGTCGGAAGAAAAAAGGACCAAGCTCAATGATCGAAGCGAGAAACTCATCTTCATCGGCAATGATGCAAGTTCAAAGAGTTATCGTCTTTAAAATCCTTTGAATGAGAAGGTAATGATTAGTCGTGATGTTGTTTTTGACGAGGAAGCCTCTTGGGATTAGAATATACAAGAGGAGGAGTATGATTTCCTTCTATATTTTGAAAAAGACGATGAAAATGAGCCAACCAGGGATGAAATGGGTGAAGGTTTGCCCATTCCAGTGCCACCTCATTCGATTGATCGATCATCATCTAAAGGTTCATCCAACGATTCAGAGAATGAAATTGGCCCAAGAGGAACTTAAAGTCTACAGGAACTTAATGAGGTAAATGAAAATCAAAATGACATAATTCTCTATTGTCTTTTTTATGATTGTGAGCCTATTAGTTTCCAAGAAGCCATTGCAAGCAAAAATAGAAGGATGCAATGGATGAAGAAATTCGAGCAATAGAGAAAAAATGAAAGGATCCAATGGATGAGAATTTCGAGCAATAGAGAAAAAATGAAAGGATGCAATGGATGAAGAAATTCGAGCAATAGAAAAAAATGACACATGGGAGTTGACCAAGCTTCCAAAAGGGCACAAACCGATCGGAGTGAATGGGTATACAAGACAAAGAGAAAAGTCAATGACGATGTTGAGAAGCACAAGGCGAGACTAGTGGTGAAAGGGTATAGCCAACGACATGGCATTGGCTATGATGAGGTATTTGCCCCTGTTGTTCGCCTTGAAACTATTCGTTTGATTATTGCTTTGGTAGCCCATAATCATTGGAAGATACATCAAATGGATGTCAAATCGGCATTCTTGAATAGAATTCTTGAGGAAGAGGTCTATGTGGAAAAACCATTGGGCTATGAAGTCAAGGGTGAAGAAGATAAAGTGCTTCGATTGAAGAAGGCACTTTATGGTTTAAAGCAAGCACCAAGATTATGTAATTCGAAGATTGACAAGTACTTTTAAGAGAAGAAGTATATGAAGTGTCCTTATGAGCATGCCCTTTACATCAAAATGCAAGGTAAAAGCATACTAATCATTTGTTTATATGTTGATGATTTAGTATTTACCGGAAACAATCCTAGCATGTTTGATGAGTTCAAAGGAGAGATGGCAAAGAAGTTTGAAATGATGGACATTGGTCTCATGAGTTACTATCTTGGGATCAAGGTCAAACAAGGTGAAGATGAGATTTTTATATCCCACGAGGGCTATGCTAAAGAAGTGCTCAAGAAGTTCAATATGAATGATGCTAATCCAGTTAGAATACTGATGGAATGTGGAGTCAAAATCACCAAGCAAGATGGAGGAGAGAAGGTAAATTCTACATATTTCAAAAGTTTGGTTGGAAGTTTGAGATACTTGACATGTACAAGACCAGATATTCTTTATTCGATTGGAATTATTAGTCGATTTATGGAGGAACCGACAGCAACGCATTGCAAAATGGCAAAAAGGATACTTCACTACATCAAAGGGACGATTGGGTATGGTATTTCCTATGTCTCTTCTAACAATTTTGATATTGTTGGTTATTGTGATAGTGATTGGAGTAGTGATTTGGATGATCGAAAGAGCACTACAGGGTTTGTGTTTTTTATTGGTGAAACGGCGTTCACATGGATGTCAAAAAAGCAACTCATAGTCACATTATCAACATGCGAGGCAGTGTACGTTGTAGCAACTTCATGTGTATGTCATGCAATTTGGCTATGAAACTTAGTAAAGAAGTTGAAGTTTCAAATGCAAGGTCCAATGGAGATTTTTGTTTGATTTTCTACTATAGGCACAATTTGCTAATCTTCTGCCCAATTATGGTCATGTAAACAATTTATTTTTAATAAAATGACTACTTTGACTTTTCTTTGAAGTTTGAATTAAGGGAGGAAATTATATTAAATGGCAAGACGGCTAAAAAAATTTGGGAAATATATAGCAAATAATTTAAACTCATGGCAAATATGACAATTTTATTGTTATTTTTTTAATTAATTCCAAATTTACCCCTAAGGGGATTACAAATCAAAATTTTGCAATGCCCCACCCACCGGAATTTGACCATAAAGCTGATTATAACTAACATTCAGTTCTACGGATAATAATTTTGCGTTTGACCACAAAGCTGATTTTAACTGAGTGTAGTATCTAAGCTCATTCACAACTCGTTGAAATACATGTTATCGTTACTCTTTGTTTAGAATAATTAGAGAAATTCAGAAGAAAATGCATTAACTTAAAATAAAATTCATGTAAATAAATAAACTTTGTGTTCATGCATTTACAAAACTCATTATCCTAAAAATTAAAAAAAAAAAAATCTAATATCTTTAAATGCAAAATTTGTATAAAACAAAGAAAATCAATCAAGGAAACGAAAGCTACAATCATAGACGCATAAAGAGATCAGATCAACTTCATAAGTGGTTGACATCAAATCAAAGTACAAGTTAGTAGTTGATTTGAGACCGTCACGACAAAACCAATGAATCCTTAGAAGGATAGAAGGAGACTAGGAAGCTTCCTTTTGATGCCTATAAATAGCTCAACAAACTTTAATACAATTATTGGATTTTTAGCAAGAGATTGACCAAAATTCTATAAAATAGAAAAAAATGTACGAACATATTAAGATTACCATTGATGAAAATAATTATAGTTTTTTTTTTTTAATTTTTTTGGTTAATATATTTATAATCAATAATCTACCATTTATGTCTATAATCTATTAATAAAAGGGAAATTTTTTTAATTTTGTAGGACCATCATTCCTCTTTTTAAAATTTTAAATTGTATTTGCAAGAATGTCATAACATTGATTATTAATAATAACTGCATTTTAATTAGTAAAATTCGCTAAACATTTAATATTTTAAATGCTGAGAAGCTTTTTCTTTTTTTTTTTTTTTTTATAAATAAATATTAAGCAAAATCATGTATAACAGCATATTAATTTATTATCCATTAATTCAATAATTATAAGTGCCTTTTAGTAATTTATAATTAATAAATACTTTGCAGTTAGGAAAATGGATAGATTGGCATAAAAATTGCCAATTTCCCACTTTTTGTCTTCTTTTAGTCATAGATATATAACCATAATATGAGAACTTTTAACTTCTAAATGTTATGTTTTTAAATATATTATGTTTACTTATTAACATATTTATAAATGAAAACTCAACCTTAGATTTTACCTTTTCAATAATTAAAAAAAAAAAAAAAAAAAAACCTCAACCTTCATTAGGTAATCAAACTAATTTAAACTGAACTAGTAAACATAAAAACGTTCAGTGAATAAAATACAAAAAAAGACATTATAACACACTAAAAATAATTTTGATATACTAATAATTAACAAAAAGTTATTAAAAAATTAAATAAAAAATAACATATGCGTGCATGGCACGTGGTAGTACACTAATTTAGTTAAGTAGTCATTAGTTATTATTATTTTTTTAATATAGGTTATACAAATAATGATTTTGCTTTTAAAAGTTATACTTGTTTCATTGAAGTGTGTTTCATTTTTTAAGAAAACACTTGAATTCATTATTAAAAAAAAAAAAAAAAAATCAAAACAACTTTTCAAGTTTTTAAATATTTAAAAATACTTTTAAAAGGTAGACAATAAAATAAAGAAATTCATACATGAAAGTAGTGTTTTTAAATTTTATTTTCAAAAAATCATAGCTAAAAAGTAGATGGTATGATCTTCTGAGAACCATTTCATTTTTAATTATTTATTTTAGATGCTATTTTTATTAAGTAGTATGAAATTCTATCTCAAAATCAATTGGTAATAGGAAGAATAACTCATATATTTTATAAGGAGTGTCAGATCCCTTAATTTTTTCAACGTAGGATTCTTAAAGATTTAAAAAATATATCTATAAAAAACTTGAAAACCGCAAAAACGATTTTAAAAAATAGATTTTTTTTAAAAAAAATTAGTTTAAAATTCAAATATAATTACAAAAAATGTGAAAAAGCTTATGAATAATAAATTAATTATCAAACGGTTTGTCAATCCATTCATTCGTTTCAAATTTGTTCTTATTCAAAATTGGTATGTAAATATTCAGAATTGGTATGTAAAATAAATAAATTTAGGGCTCACTTAGATTGATTTTCAAATATTTAAAAATATATTTTTCACTTAAAAACATTTTATAGAAATCCACACAATCCGTTAATCAAAAGAAGAAGAAGAAAAAAAAAAATTGTCCTACCAAGAATTACAAGTGGCATATTAATATAAGAACATAATATTTTTGTTACCTTATTTTCTTTTAATAAAAGAACATAATTCTCCTATGTTATTGAGTAATGATATTTTTTAAAATAAAAATTAAGTTTAAAATATCGAAGTCAATTAAAATTTCTAAATCTGAATTTAAGAAAATGTTAATAAAAATATTGATAATTAAAATGATAGATATTAACGAAAAAATTATAAAAAACAAACAATTTATTTTAAAAAAAATTTAAGTAATAACTAAACATTTAAATAAGTTTAAATGCTTATTATTAATATTATATCTACGTAATTCGTCTTTTCTTTTGTTTTGTTTTTTTAAAAAAAATTTCATCAATTTTTTTATGATATAATAAAAAATATCGATGAAAATGTGGGTAGAAACTTAATACGTGAACCCATTGATGCTTTAAAGGTATGTGGCCTAGAAATTGGAAAAAATTAAATATTTAGGGTAAAAATTAATATTTTCCTCGACTAAATTGGAATAGCATCAATGGTGAATTTGGTATAACATTTTGAAAGAAGTGCTTTGAAACTGAAAATAATCATTATCCGAGCACATTCGATTAAATAAAAGGCTAAATTATAAAAATATAGTTTAAAATAAATCAATAGTTTTAAATGGACTAGAAATATGTTTTAATCTTATGAATTTTTATTTCCAATAATTCAGCCTAAATTTGAAGGAATAATATCAGAGACATTAGTGATTAAAAAACATAACTACTAAACATTTAGAACAAAGAGTTGGTCATTATAGTTCTACATTATTATAGTTGAATTATAATAATTTGTGTTTGGAGTGTAAATTGTTTTAGTTTGGGTTATAATAATATGTATTTGAGGTGTAAACTATTTTAATTTGAGAAGGAAATAGTAAAAACTGTAGCAAAAAATAAAAAATTATAAATGTAAAATAGTAAAAATTGTAGAAATAATAAATACTATAGCAAATGAAAGTTTTGAAATAGTGTTACTGTAGCTAATTGGGAACTACAAAATAGTATTTACTGTAGTAAGAGGTGGTTATTATAGTTTTAAGATAGTCCTTGCCCCAAATGTCCCATAAATACTGACTATTACCGTTTAAAGTATTGTTGCAGACCACTTCAAGGAAAATTTCTTTGTACACGTAAATGTGACCATTAAAATACTTTTAAAGCAAGATTTATTAGTTCTAAAAAGGAAGTGTTATTTCTTAAAGCATGACCTTTACCTAAGACACATGGAAAAATTTTATACTTTATATGTTTATTGTGTGCCATGCTAACATGATTTTAAGAATAGGTAGAGCTTTATGACATCAATGTGGAATCTAATAATATCTATGAAAATAAATTTATTGTGTGAAAGAAGAAGTATATGATACTCTCGTAGAACTAGAAAATTTTCTAGATGTGGACCATTTTATGTTCTTTTTTCTTTGATTGTTTTTTAAAATTAATTCTATCTCCTCTCAATTTCTAATAAGGGGATATTCAAAAATTGAAAAATAAGGGAAGCTATTTACACAAAATAACAAAATTTAATCGTTTTAGACTTCTATTAGTTTCAATCATTGACAGATGCTGATAGACATCTATTAGTGTCTATCAGTGTTTATTTTTGCTATTTCTGTAAATAGTTTGACATTTTCTATATCTGCGAAAATTTTTCTTCTAATAATAATTTTCGTATTTCTTAAGTAAAAGATTTGAATTCTTAGCTAAACTCCAAAATCAAAAACTACCTTTTTTTTTTCAATTTTCCAATATTGGCCTGCTTTCTTAAAATATTGATGAAACATAGATAACAAATACATAAATTTAGAGGAAAAAGTAGTATTTATAGACTTTAATTTTCAAAACCTAAAAAATAAAAAATCTAATTGTTACTGTCAAAGTGGTTGGCAATATTTGTTTAAGCATCTCAATTGTTATGAGATGTGTCTCTACATTAGTGGTTTCAGGAAAAGGAATGTCTACAACAATGCGGATCCTGCAAAATACTTTTTATTGATGGTTTCCTTTGTTGGCTTATTCTATCGATATTTTTCCTTTTTAGCTCACGATTTCTATGGAAATTAAGGTTGATCGTTGTGTTTCTGCTTTACATATTAAAAGGGATTTTAGTCTTTTGAAGAAGGCTTGGTTGTTTTATTTTGTGTGAAGCTCATATTTGAAAAATGACTTAGTGTGTATTCGATTAGTGGTACAATATATTGACAGAGTTGAGTTTCTTAAAGACGTACTATGTGTTCCTCACATTGAGGGTAAGAAGATCTTTTTGAGAAGGAATTCCCAAGCTTAGGGGGAGCTTAAGCCATTCGAACAAAGGGAATTTTGTTCTTAGAATGAAAGGTATAATATGAGTGGGAAAGGGTCTCACAACTTGAAAGGAGCTCAAGTCTTATAGAGAGAGAATCTCGATCTTAAGGGGAGCCTAAGGCAACGTGAAAAATGAGTCTCACACCTAGGGAGAGGCTAGGTTATTAGTTGAGTGATGAAGCTGAACGAAAGTCATTGTAATCGTGCATCTATTACTGATAAATACAGCATTGTAATTGCTTATCATTAATATTAGTGAAGTTATCTTGTTAACTTGCAATAGATACCTTCTTATCATTTTCTCAATTGGTATTAGAGCAGGTTATCATTTTCTCTAGTGTTGTGATCCTATCTTGCGCTCATGGAATAAGTAAAAGAAGGAGACTCTACCTCTCGTCCATCTGTACTGGATGGAACTAACTATGCATATTGGAAAGCAAGTATGACTACCTTCCTGAAGTCTTTAGACAGTAAGTCTTGGAAGTCTATTATCATCGAATGATCATGTCCTCAGGTTTCTAATGAGAAAGGTGAACTGAAGCTCAAACATGAAGTTGGGTGGACTGAGGAGAAAGATGAAGCTTCCCTTAGAAACTTTAAGGCCTTCAACATCATATTTAACAAAAACATCTTTCACTTGATCAACACCTGCATGTTTGCCAAAGAAGCTTGGAATATTCTTGCTATTGCTCACGAAGGAACATCCAATGTCAAGATGTCTAGATTGCAGCTGTTAGCTACGAAAATTGAATCTTTGAAAATGCAAGATGATGAGACTATTATAGAGTTCAATATCAGATTACTTAACATTGCAAATGAATTATATAAATAATTTTATTTATTTAATAAAATATGAGATATTTTATTCAACATTTAGTAGCATTAACTCACAAACTAATAAACTAACATCCAAGGTTATCTTTTGTAGCTTAAACATGTATGCAGAGACATACATGTGGATCATCTTTAAATGATAACCTAAATGGTCTGTAGTAGATGGATAAGACTGGGTACCTTATCTAGGTGACACTATGAATACGACCTATTTTGTAGATATTACAATTGTTGTAGAGTGCTACAAATGATCTGATCCTGATCATTCATGTAGAGACATGTGAGTGGGGGTATTCTATACAAAAAGGGTTTGTATAAGACCGGACCACGAAATGATTAGTCTTAGTATATAATGCCGTTGATAATAGAGACTTGCATTTCACCAAGATGACCATAGGTAACATGATCTAAATCCTGAGTGAGTTGTGAACACCTGCCTATGAAGGCGGTCATTTGATTTGTATGATAGAGTGTGACCAGATCGTCGACTCAATAAGCCTACCATTTTGGGGATCCGTCTGATTAGGGAGTTGGGAACACAGTTACACAAGACGAAATTTCCCTAATGTCCGGGTAAGTAGATAAATTGCTCCCTTAAGCGCCACACCCTCGCTTGGCTCGATAGGGGTTTGGTCATAGTTGGATTCTGACTTATTGTTCATTAGAGGGATCAGTGGCACTAAAAGAGTTAGATGAAACTACAAGGGTAAAACGATATTTTTAGCCTAGTTGTACTTACGAGCAATTTATGAAAGATCATCACACTATTGACTGGTTATATCCAATAGACACAAAAATATATCTATAGTGCGAAGAGTGCAGTTGTCGGTCTTTAGTGGAGTGATCGACTGTTAATGGATGTTGAATAATTTAATTAAAGGAGTTTAATTAATTATTCAATTATCATTGTAGCTTCATATAGGTCCATAAGACTCCCTCTGTAACTCAACAGGGATTAATGAGAGTCAATTTTGAATTAATTTGAATTGTTCAAATTAATTGAGAGAATTAACTATATGTGATATAATTAATATAATATATTTGATACATTATAATATAAAGTTTATTTGAGAGAAAATAAATATTTGAATATGATTCAAATACTAATTATATGGATGAGATTCATATAATTATATTTAGTATAAATGTGATTTATATTAAATATCATGCATTAATGAGAGAATTAAAAACTATAGGTTATGTGTTATATATGATATAACATATATATATAATAAATTAGTTATCATTTACTTAAATTTAATTTAAATTTTAAAATTAAAGAGAGGGAAATAACTCCCATCCCCTTAATTCTCTCTTGATCTAACCTGGTGAGTGGGGGGTTGGTTTATGAGACCTTCATCTTCTACGAGAAGCTTTACATAAGCAAATCACTCTCTATAATTTGATTGAGATCTTCTTCCTCTCTAATTTTTTTTCTCTCCCTCTCCCAAAATTCAGAGCCCACACACTCCTGAGGATTCTGTACACAAAAAAGAATGCATAAGGCTCCGCTTGGTGGTGTCTTCATTGGGTGTTTGTGATCGTGATTGATTGTGATCATTTTGAAAAGGGATTTTATCAAGAAGGTTTCAATTCTTCAAAGGTAATGTAATTTCTAACCTTAATTATCTTTCCTCTCTCAAGCATGCTGCAAATCTTGTGATAATGCATAATTGTTTTCTTTGGTTATGTATTTTTTGATTATGTGTAAATCTAAAAATTGGGATGATCCCACTTCCACTGTGGAATTCACCATTTCTTCACATGATTGGTGAAAAGAGCTATGTTTTTTATATTAAGGTTGTTGGATTACAACCTTTGTAGAACCAATTCTCAAATACCTTTTCCAATCTTTTAGATCCACTGCACAATCAAATCACGAGCAAGACACGACCACCGATCTTCTCTGCTATTCTCTTTGGAACAAGGAAGCTTATGGGAGCTTTAGTAATCTTGGAAAAAAAAAACCATAGAACTCTTCTCTTTCCTTTTTTTTTTAATCTTTTTTATGTGAATATGAGAGAGAGCTATTCTGTATATCTTAGTCTTCTAGGGTTCCAAATAAAATATGAGGGGAGTTAAATCCCTTCACCATACCAACCATTCCCCTACATTGTCTAATTAATTAATTTAATTTGGAATTTAAATTAAATCTAATTTGGCTTAAATAAATTAAATAAATAATTAATCAAATTAACATTTATTTAATTGATTTATTGAATCATATTGAAATACCCTTCTCTCATTACCTATAGTTTAATATGAATCTCATTTATATTAAATTTACTATATAGGTTTTATATGAACTAATTCATATTATTAAATATTTGAACAACCTTAAATATTATTTCTCACATTATATAGTTTAAAATTTGAATCAAACTTAAATAAACTATATATTATAATGTATCTATATACATTATATTAAATTGTATTATATACAATAAATTTCCTTAAATAATAATTTGAACATTTCAAATTTACAACACCTAAATCTTTGTTTAATCTCGTTATAAGCTAGCAGAGGGATCTTATGGGCCTATAGTTATAAGCACCAATGATATGAGATCAATTAATTAAACTCTTTAATTAAAGTAATCAACATTCATTAACTATGGAGCACTCCATTTTAGACCCATAGCTACACTCTTATGAACTATAAAATATCTATATATCTATTGCTTTTTAACCATTTATTGTAACTCTCATCCCTTAGTGTGTAAGGGAAGAGGTAAAGTCGAACCTTCTGGGGTTATGCAAGGGATGGAGAAAGTACTGCACATCTCCACAAAGCTGGTAAGATGGGCATGCAGGTCTTCACCTTGTAGACCTTCAAATTGCCCCGCATTTTGTATCATTTGAAGCATGACCGACTTTATCTCAAACCGTGTGTTCTCTTCAACCATTGGTCGTCAAATTCCCGGCGAGAATTCATAGAGATTGGGCGTCGCATAATTCCTCATGGGGATATTGTTGTCAGTAGCATGAAATACAGGGTCTTGGGCTGACCGATTTGCCTCTTGATTTCCTTCGGGTGCCTTGTTATTGTTTGCCATGTTGACTATTCTTCGCCTAGCTCTTTTCTAGCACGCCCTTGCGCAAAAAGTATGCTCAATCTTTGGGTCATCTTCGAATTCTGGATCAGTTCCAGTACTCATAAACCGTCAGCCCATTCTTCACGTTAAACAGACAGTACAAAGAGATCTGTCCTACAAAATACCACAAAAGTATTCAACACTAACCGTTACCAATCCCTGACAATGACGCCATAAACTTGTAAGGATACGAATGGACTGTTATGCTGTGTTATGTTATGTATCGCTTATACACACTACTGATGATGAAAATGATTCAAGTTCATGTTGCCATAAACTTGATGACATAAATTTAATCTCTTTATCTACTCTAACACATGGCTTGCGAGTGAAATGAATGATGTGCTAAATATGCGTTCAAGTTCTTTGCGATAAAGAGAATTTTTATGTGATACTACGTTTTAGAAACAAATATAGAAAGAGTGTCAACGTCTTGACACAGATCCTAAACGGAGATTGTGCTTGCCGGCGTGTGGAAGTGGTGGAGAGGAAAGCTTCCTTCTCATGCTTGGTTTCCTGGTAGAATTGATCTTTGCACATAGCTTTAGCTACGGGAATTGGAAGGATTCTCTGCTCGGAGACTCACCTCTCGGTCTTGTCTCGTGGTTCTCCCAGATCTATTCTGTAAGTCGCTTCAGACCAGTCTCTTTCTCAAAATCAGTATATGCACGTCTTTATGTATACATGTATATTTTCAATGAATTTGCAGAAGCTATTTATAGGCGAGGCTTGGCTCTTTGAATGTGTGGTCCCTACTGTATAGTTATGGTAGTTCTTGAAATGGCGGAATGGGAAATTCCTTCTGTTACGCAATCAACCTCGCATAATTGCAAGCTGTACACTTGTCAGAATCCTCCGCAAATGCATTGCTCTTTACATCTTTGATCTATTACCGCATGCGGTGTTATTTTTTATTACCGCATGCGGTTGAAATTGCGTTGATTGCTAGAGCTCTTGATCGATTATCGCATGCACCGTCATTGCATTGATCATCTTTTCGTTCTTGATTGATGGGCGCAATGCGACATAAATGCGTTGTTCATTTTATCTTTGAGCCATGAACACATGCGGTGATTGATTTCCTGCAAAACAGAAACTGAAAGCATTCTATTATACCATCGCAATGGTGTTAGTGGGTGTATTTACGACATTTCATAATTTTCGCATTTCTTAGCCAATTTATATACTTCGCAACTTTCCTTTCTTTTAGTCGCAATATCTAAATAAAACAGTATAAATAACTTGTATTTCTACAAATTATCAGTATTTAGCGACACCTTCTAGTGAAAGGAACAACTCAACAAAATGGCTTGGCCGAAAGGATGAATCGTACATTAGTAGAGAAGGTAAGATGTCTCATGTCAAATGCTAATCTACCAAGGAATTTTTTGGGGAAAGCATCAGAAATAACTACTTACCTTGTTAATAGAAGTCTTTCTTCAGCTATTGAGTTTAAAACTCTCATGAAAAAATGGACTGGACATCCACCAAACTTATATAACTTGAGGATTTTTGGGTGTGTTACATATGCACATTCCAAATAGGGAAAGTTAAACAATCATGCTAAAAGTGTCTTTTTCTGGGATACCCTAAAGGTGTAAAAGGCTCTAAACTATGGTGTGTAGAAGAAGGACAAAAGATATGCATCATTAGTAGGAATGTAACTTTTGATGAGACCAAGATGGCATTAACCAATAAAGAGAATAAGATTGCACAAGAGCCAGAGGCAACATCTGAAACTTATATTGAGTGTGAAGTACCTAGCCACACTTCAAATGAATCTGAAAATCAAGAAGATACAGAAGATAACTCTCAGATGGAAACAGTTCAAGCAGAAACTTCACAAGGAGATGATATTCGGACATATATCCTGGCTAGAGACAGTCCAAGAAGGCAGATTAGACCACCTTCCAGGTATGCAGATGTTGGTATTGTTCATTATGCATTATGTACTAAACTAGAAGAGGCATATAATGAACCACTAACCTTCGAAGAAGAGTAAATTCAAAAGAAAAACTTAAATGGCAGCGAGCTATGTAAAAATAAATAGATTATTTGATCAAGAATAAGACTTAGGAATTGGTGGAAAAACCACCTAAGTAGAAGATGTTTGGATGTAAGTGGATAAAGCTCAAACATGATATCCAAAATAAAGATTTACCAAGGTATAAAGCAAGACTTGTTGTTAAAGGATTCAATAAAAAAGAAAGGGTAGACTACAATGAAATTTTTTTACCTGTAGTGAGACACACCTCCATCAGAATGCTTTTATGACTGGTTACTGGGTATAACATGGAGCTGGACCAGCTGGATGTCAAAACAATATTCTTACATGAAGACCTGTATGAAACTATCTATATACATCAACCACCCAATTTTATAAAAGCAAGAATTGAAAATAAGGTATGTCTTCTTAACAAATCCTTGTATGATCTAAAACAAGCATCTAGGCAATGGTATCTTAAGTTTGATTCTTTTATGTTGTCATGTGGTTTTAAAAGAAATATGTTGGATCATTGTGTGTACTTTAGGCATGAAGTAGGAAGACATTCTATTTAGTTGTTGTTGTATATCGATAATATGCTGGTAGTAAGCATAGATATACAAGAGGTGAATAAGCTGAAAAATGATTAAAAGGTGGTCTTTGACATGAATGATCTTGGAGCTGCAAAGAAAATACTAGGGATAACAATTAATAGAGATAGAGATGTTGGTACTATGAGACTTTCACAAGAAGCATATTACCATAAGATGCTTAAAAGATTTAGAATGAATGAATCTAAATTAGTTTAAACACCTCTAGCATCTCATTTTAAGTTATCCCTTGAGTATGTCCCCAAAACTAATGATAAAAGTGATCAAATGCACGCTTTACAATATGCTAATGCTATAGGAAGTCTCATGTATCTCGTGGTCTGTACCAGACCAGATTTAGCTCATTGTTTAAGTGTTGTTAATAGATATATGGTTGATCCAGGGAGCTATCATTGACAAGCAGTCAAGTGGATTCTGAGATATGTTAAAGGAATCATTTCATATGGACTGTTATATACTAAACACTTAAGTAATCAAGAGGTTCTCACAGGTTTTGTGGATGCAGATTATGCAACTGATAAAGATAAGAGAAGGTCTTTGTCCGATTTAGTTTTCAAGTTCTTTGGAAACACAGTGAGCCGGAAATCATCCTTACAATTAGTGGTTGTTGTATCAACCACAGAAGATGAATACATGGCTCTAACTTAAGCATTTAAAGAATCTATCTAGTTGAATGAGTTAGCTGAAGAATTTCAGATTAGCTTGAAGGATGATTTGGTGATTTTTTGTGATAGTCAGGGTGCAGTTTTTTTGGTCAAAGAATTAAACCTTCCATGAAAGAACCAAGTATATAGATGTTAGATTCCATTTTATAAGAGATGTTATTGCTGAAGAAAGGGTGAGGATTGAGAAAATTCAATCATTTGAAAATGTTGTTGATGCCTTGACAAAATCTTTACCTGTACATAAACTTGAGAGCTGTTTGAAGGCTCTCAAGGTTGGTTCTTTATGAACTTTGTTATTAGGAAAGGTCCTAAATTTTTCATACTGTTGTATTATGTAGCAAGGTGAAGAATTGTTGTGGTTTTTGCTAGCCTAATACATTTTGGCTGTTTATTATATTCAGTGGGCTTGTCTAATTTCAGCTCATTAATTTGGCTTCTAATTGGGTTTGGTATACTCTTTGTAGTCTGCAGGGAATGAGTGTTGTTATTGTTGTTTTAGGCTCATCTTAAAGTTGTTTGTGAATGAGTTGGAAGAAGAATATTCCTCCACTAAATTTGTTACAGAAGGCAACACGGGATTGGTTGGTTGGTTGAGGTATGTCACCTGAATTCGTTTGTACTTCTAGGGATTTTATCGTGCGTAAAATGGTCCCAGCTGAAGAGTTTCTCCTGGTGTAATAAAAGGCTGGTTGATCAAGCATTCAGGGGAGTATTGAGTAAGCGAGTATGCTTGCATCGGGTAAGTGAGTATATATGCATTGAGTAAGCATTCATCAAAGAAGCACGTAAACGTACATCGAGTAATTGAGTAAGCTTTTAAGGGTAAAGCTTTCAGGTGAGTAGTGAGCAATGAGTAAGCGAGTGATGGAGCATCGAGGATCGAGTATGACTCTACAAATGCTGAAGCACTGTCTATTTAAGTGTTTTCTTCTTGTTGCTGTTATAACGAACCTGGTATTTTCTCTTCCAAAAGAAATTCCTCTGTAATCCTATTTTTTATTATCAATAAAGAAGATTGAGAGACCTTTCACAATAGATGTAAATCTCACCCTGAGATTGAACCGCTATAATTTCTATATTGATTGTTCTATCTTCTCTTCTTCTTTTATTTTTTATTCGAGTACTTCTGCTACGTCATCATTGAGCTGAAACGTTAGTTAGTACAGCTCAGGTCAACAAAACTAAATGTCTAAATCAAACGAAAATAATTGATTTGAACCAAATTGAACCAACTGGTTTGCCTAAATTTGATTTGAACCAAAACAACTTAATTGAACCAAGTGTATGAATTAAAACCTTTGAAAGAACCAGGTTTCACAAAATATTCTACTTCTTCGTATTAGTGCATCAAATAAACCCACGAAATATGTAGACTTATGATGGAGGGCACATATTCGATGAATTGCGCGATGACAACTTGGTTGTCAGACATGAGTGGCATAGATTTTTGGTGGTAGGAAACCCACAAACGGATCTGGTATCGGCCACGAGCAGAATCTTACAAAGAACGAACAGAAATATGAAGAACTTCTAGGCTGAAGACAGGAACCCATGAAGAAAAAAAAAACAATAACTTCTAGGCTGCAAACAAAGATCCTCATGAGGAATGAAAAATATCAATTAGTTTTAAAGAATCTGTTTAGCAGTGACTTCGGTTAAACCAAATCTCAAAACGACGATCCAATCATTCAAAATGAGACTATGTGGCCCCAACAAGCTTACCAAAATTCATCACGATTCAACGGTTGAAACTCCAACAATCAACAACTTTGTGGAAGTTGTCCCTGAAAAACTAAATTACACAGTAATTATAAATATTCTATTCAGCAATGACTACAGACAAATTAGACCTTCAAACGACGATCCAACCGTTTAAAATGAGACCCTATGTGTCCCCAACAGGATGACTAAACTTCAGAAAGATCTAATGGTTGAAACTTCAGCATTCGACAAATTTGTTAAAGTTGTCCTAAAAAAATCGAATTGCACTGCAGTTTTACAGATTCTGTTCAACAACGACTACGAACAAAATCAGAGCACAAAACAACAATCCAACCATTCAAAAGGAGACCCTATGTGTCCCCAATAAGCTGAACAAATTTTAGCGCGATCCAACAGTTGATACGCCTGCAATAGACAACTTTGTGGAAGCCATGCCTTAAAAATCAAATTGTACTTCTCTCCCGTGAATTTTTTGATTTTTACGTTCACGCTAGTTATCTTTAATTGTCGAACAAATGTGGAATTTTGAAACCCCAATGAATAGGCTCTGATACCAATTTGTTACAAAATTGACAATTAAAGAATACAAAAGAACGTAAGAAAAATAGAGAAGAACGACACAAAAATTTATGTAGTTTACTAATAATGTGCTACCGATATCATGAACAGATAGAGAACAAGTTTATTATATAGAATGTTACAAGATTACAGAATTACACAAAATTTCGGAATAAATAATACCTATAGAGTTGAGAGTTTATATAGTGCACTTATCTAAACTCTAAGTGGAGAAGGAAACCAATTAAATTATTAAATATATCAAATACCAATTCTAATTAGGTTTAGGTTTTAAGGCACTCCAACCGAAACAATTTGGAGTTTCTTGATGTAAGCAAGGGAATCAACACACAGTTTAATGGTGTAAAAGATTATAAAACATAGAAATTTAAGTAGTTATCGATTAAAATGAGTAAAAAATACTCAAAGCTAAACAAATTTTCAAAGAGAGCATTATACCGTTGTAAATCTTTAGTAGTGTAACAAAGAGTATATATGAACCATCATTCTTTTATATATAGAGAGTATATATATATATATACACACACATATACATGCTTTGCACTTATATGTGAAACGGCACAAAATCTCGATGTGTAATTTCTTTCACTCGAACAATTGCATTCATTGACATAAACTATACCTATTCGAATAGCACCTATCAGCAAAAGTTGCACCAATTCAAATTGCTGTGGTCCATAAAGACAAAATTTGGACAAGAAAAATAGAAAAAAAAGTCGTGCGTATAATTTTGTGAAAGGATGTGTGTAATTTCATATTTTAATCATTTATAAATAATTTTAAAATACGAAAATTATTAAATAAAAAAGAAACAATTTGATAAATAAAAAATAGTAATACAACCCAAAACAAACGTAAAAGGCGCTGAAAGTAAATTTGAAAAAGAATTATTAATAACTAATTCAGATGAGGGTATTATGGGCATATGTTTTAAAATGAGGGGCAAAAGAGAAATATAAAAAATCTCCCCCCTTCAATATGGTATGGATCTTTTTACAAAAGAGAAAAAATGTTAGTTTTTTAAACCTAGAAATTTTTATTCCAAAAAAGCACGTGTTTAAAAGATGGTGTCGAGGGTCATAAACAAGTAACTTTACAAACAATCCTCCTACTTACATTTTATTTTATGTTACTTTTTTTTTTTAGTATAATTAGACGTAGAAAATTCGAACCACAAATCTTATTAATAACACTTACATTTTAGTTGAGTTATGCTCATTTTTGTAATCTTTAGCCTGAAGTAATATTTAAATTTTAGATTAAAACACAATTTCGGTCCATTTACTTTGGGGTTCTAACTTTAATTTTGTACTTTAAATTTAGTTCTGAAAAATTAAAATTTTTATCAAATATTAGCAAAACGTAACAATAATTTTAACGTAAGAAAATACAATATTTGAATTCCTTTTCCAAAATTTATAGTAAAAATGTTAATGGATAATAAAAATGTTTTGAAATACTTAGCTAACAAACTAGTAGTAGATACTAAATTTAAGATTTATTAAAAATATAAGAATTAAAACTAGACATTTGAAAGTTGAACATATAAGAATCTAAAATTAAATAAGTCCTAAATCACATAGACAAAAATGATATATTAACTTCTTAACCTAAAAAATGCAAGAGATAAAAACTTATCTGGAGTTTGGGTATCGAATTTTCCTCCTTTGTACCTTAAATTAGTGAAGAGAGATGTAATTTCATATCATGTCAAAAACTTCTTGACCTAAATTTTATATAAAAAATATAAATTTATCTCCCTCACATTATTTAGACAACTCACCTTTAAAAAAGAAAAAGCAAAGTGAAAAAAAGGAAAAGGAAAAGGATAAGTTTCATCCCTACCTTTGTCACATCCTTGCATTGAATTTTATTGTGCACTTGCCTTTCGAGTTGTTAAGGGATGAAAGGTGAGTGCATATGTAGGTTTCTTTAAAGAGTTCTAAACTCTTAATTGGAAGAAATAAAATAATAAAATTTTCCACCACAATGTCGAGACCTACCACAATTTGAAGAAACTCAAAATGATATTAGTATTAAAAAAATTTCATAGATAGAAAAAATATTGAACTAATTATAGAAATAACAAAAATAATACTGATAGACATCGATATACAACCTCTATTCAAGAAGATTAAGAGTTTGCTATGTTAGGTAAATAGTTTATCTTATTTTTCTATCTTTGAAAATTTCCATACATTTCTTACTTTTCCTTCTTTCTTTTCTTTTTTCGCTTTTTTTTAATAAAAGTTTGAGAATTTATAAAACTCCAAATGCTAAACCATATGAAAGGGGGAAAATGTTCACTAATTAGATCATGTTTTTTTAAAAATGGATGGTATGTTAAGAAAACAACAAAACTTCAACCACTAAAATCAAGTTTAATTAGATTAATAATATAATCTCTATAGGTTTAACTGGCAACATTGAAAATGTTGGGAAGTAGAAGAAATTCAATCATTGTTGCTTATGTGACTCTAAGCTTTGCTCTTGGATCTCTTCTGTTGCCTCTTGATGAGGGTCAGCATGTTTATTCATTAGTTACTCTATTTTTTTTTTCTTTTTTAATATAGGTTATGTGTGGAAAATGGTTTTTTCTTTGGGGCCATTGAATTTTAATAAAAAAAAAGTTTGAAAATTGGGCATGTATCCTTAGGTTTTTCTTTTTTGCAAATATGGCAAAAAAACTTCCACCTAAAAATTTGATTACTATCTGATTTCTATGTGATTGTTATGTGATTGCTATCTGATTTCTATGTGATTGATATGTGATTGTCACATCTGCAATTATAAAAAAGTTGAAGTCATGACTTTAGTTTCTTAAATGTATTTGACATAAAATGCAATTTCTCTTTTTTAACCTTATGTTTATTTCATTTGAATCCATTTTATTTTCTCCATTAAGAACCACTTGAATTTCTTTTTAAAAAAAAACATATTTTTAAAATTACTTTTTAAACGTTGGTTTAGATTTTGAAAGCATTTAATAAACGGTAGACAATAAAATAAAGAAACTCATTTATAAAAGTGATATTTATAAGCTTTATTTTGGGACGGTTGTATGAATAGCAAAAATGAAAAAAGAAATTGTAGGCATGTCTCAACAATTTGTCTTTTGAAATTTTAGCAAAACACAATTTGTCTTTTGAAATTTTAGCAAAACAACGGCCCACCCAAACACTAAAAGACTAAAAATCCAAAATGCCCTCTACTATTAATATACTTCATTTTAGGTAATCATCTTAGTCTATGAAGCACATATACTTCATGTGAGGCAAAAAATCAGTATCAGACACGTATCGAATACCGATACTTCTAGATACTTCCCAGATATGTATCTGACACTCGATTTGACGTATCTATACTTTTAGATACTTTCCAGATATGTATCTGACAAGCGATTTGATGTATCTATTTTTATGCGTATTTTTTTTTAAAAGAAAAAAGACAAGTAACTCATCTAATCTTTTCTAATCTAAAATTAGGTAACCTATTTAAAAAGCTCAATACTTGAGTCCAAAACTAAAAGAAAAATAAATAAATAATGGACCAAACTCTAGAATAGAATAATCTAAACTCCATCTTCACATTTGAGTCTCCACAAAGTCCACCAAAATATAAATTATTTGGATATCTTCAACAATAAGTTTTTTGTTTATTTTCATACTTCTCTCTCTAATCTTCTTTTTCTTCTTCCTCTTTGCAATATGAGTCACTTTTCTATTGCATTTTATTAACTATTGTACTTCAACATCTTAGATGTTACTTTTTTTGTATTGTATTTCAGTGTTTGTATTCTATTTTGTGCTATTGTTATTAACTTGTATGCTAAATTTATCTATATCTTATACTTTTTTTTTAAAAAAATGTATCTTCAACATATCAGTATCCTCATTTTAGAAATATATATATTAAAAAAATATATATAAAAAAAATGACGTATCCTTAGACGTATCCGTATCCGTATCTTAGTTCTTTTAGAAATTGACGAATCGTCATATCCGTATCGTGTAGTCGTATCTGTGTCTGTGCTTCATAGATCTTAGTGATATACTAGCAATACATAATATATTTGAAATTTTATTTTTAATGAATATTGACATATTATTGATATACCAATATTATACGTGAAATGATTAAGCACATAAAAGTAATACACAATATTAAAGTTAAGCTCATGCACCTCAACAATTCTAAGTTCGTAAAAATAGAAAAATTAACAAAATAATCCCAAATGAAATAAAGATATATTCAAAATGTCTCTCATCGTTAAAGTGCATGATTGTTATTAGATATACTAATAATAGACTTGGAATATTGATTGATATTAGATATAATCTTCATACACTAATGCATTACTTCAAGTTTACTGATTGATATCTATTCACTTATGTCTTATATTTGATATACTACTAATAGACTTAGACATCTACTTATAAAACGAAACATGCATGCTTTACTTCAAAATAAGTTACTATATGATTGTTAATTATTGTTAGATATACTTCTAATACACTTAGAATAATTTTGATTGTTGTTAGATTTACTACTAATACACTCATGTGATCTTACTTGAAGTATTAACTGATTGATGTCTGATACAGTTATGTTATATATGTATACTACTGATAAACTTGAAATATAATGTTTATAGAACAAAACACACATGTTTTACTTCAAAATGAATTACTGATTGAATATTGATTGAATTTAGATATACTGTTGATAGTTTTGAGGCTTGATTAGTGTAAGATGTATGGTTGATACACTCATGTCTTACTTCACATACTCTATCATTGATATTTGATATACTCATGTATTATAATATAATATAGAGCTTAAAGTTGTTTGATATTTCTTATACTACTAATATACTACTGATAATATTGAAAGTTGATTGGTATATGATATATTGTTGATATACTATTGACAGTCTTGAAAGTTAATTAATGTGTATTAGTATATTGTTGATATAAAGTTCATATACTTAAAAATTGATTGGTATGTGATATATTGCTTGCCTACTAATGATATTCTTGAAAGTTATTTGTTATGTTATAATATACAACTGATATACTATTGAAATACTTATAAGTTGTTTGCTATCTATTATACATAAGGGTTGTTTGATTTCATCATAAAAGAAAAAAAAAAAAAGAAAAGAAAAAAAAGAGTTGTTTGATATGTGATATACTATTGATATACTATTTACTCAAAACTTTATTTAAGGTATCTCTTGGAACCTTAATGTGGGTGTTTTTTTAATTTATCTTAGATGGCCAAACAGAACGCAAACAATCAGCAGAATAAATCGAAAGCAGTAAAGAACGAACACCAAGATATATAGTGGTTCGACTAGTTTGGTCTACATCCATTTTGAGAACCAACTTGAATTAATTTTATTATGAGCAATAAGGAATTTACAATTACAGATAATCAACAATAATCACCAATTTATAATTTTAATATCCACTGATACCGAGAGAACCATACACAACGTCGTCTCTGACACCGAGAATAACTCGTTGAAAAACAGCCCAAAACAAGAGCACTACCCACCTCTGATCGGTGAACCACCACACACAGACCCACAACAACTCACGCGCCGAACCGAAACCCACTGGAACCAATGCTTGCTCAGATTGGCGAATCCACGCTGAACCGGAACCCACTGGAACCAAGGTAACCACCCAGATAGAATTGAGCCTACCTGTCACCCACGCTCACGCCGCGGTTGCCTCTCCCTTTAGCTTCGCGTTCTAGCCGACGCGACTCTTCAAGCCTTTTATCAAAAAAACCGGTTGCTTTTCTCTATTCACCAGTTAGCCGCTGCTTTTGTTTGGTTTTCTTTTCACAGACGACTGCGTTTCTACATCCCCCAAAGAGTCATGATTTTTCACCCTAATTTTGGAGAAGATGGATATAATTAAAAAACCGCCATTTGCCCATAATTACCAAATGTTATTGGGCCTTTAATTTCACCAAAAACCCAACAAAACCCACGTAAATACCTTGTTATTTTCTACAAATCTCCTTCATAACAAGAATATTTAAGTGTCAAGCTGATTTTTCAATCTTTTTATTATCTAGATTTAATATTCAGCCCATCTAATAGGTATTTAAACCTATGGACTGGAAGAACCTTGGTTAACATATCTGACAAATTCTCAACTGTATGAACCGCGACCAGTTCAACATCTTTCTGGGCCATAACTTCTCTAATAAAATGAAATTTGACATCGGTATGCTTAAATCATTCGTGATGAGATGGATTCTTCGTAAGATGAATAGCACTTTGGCTATCACAACGGACGATAAGAATGAACTCCTGCGACAACAACTCACCAACTATCCTTTTGAACTACATTGCCTCTTTCACAGCTTCACCCACTGAAATATACTTTGACTCAGTAGTAAACAAAGCAACAACTAACTGTAGAGCAACCTTCCAACTGACCACGTTACCAAACAAACGAAAAATGTGACCTGATAAAGACCTTCTTCAGCGTAATCTGCATATATGAAGCCTTCCAACAGTGCTGATTTATCACAATCCTTGCTAAAACACAATGATACATTGGCACTACCTTTCAAATATCAAAGCACCCATTTAATTGCATTCCAATGCTCCTTCCCAGGATTTGACATAAACCTACTTATCATACTTATAGCATATCCCAAGTCAGGCCTAGTACAAATCATAAAATACATAATAATTCCAACAGCATTACAATAGGGAATATTAGTCATCTCAAACCTTTCTTGTTCAGTAACAGGGCACTGAGACAAAGAAAGCCTAAAATGAGATGCTAAGGGTATCAAAACTGCCTTACAACCAGACATATTATACTTCTCAAGCAGTTTATGCACATAAGTCTCCTGCGAAATGGTTAACAAACCTTTTTTCCTGTTTCTTTTTACATCCATGCCTAGGATTCTTTTTAGTTCACCTAAATCTTTCATCTAAAATTCACTACTCAACCATTTCTTGAGATCACAGATTTCAAAATAATCTTTAGACACCAAGATCATATCATCTACATACAGAAGTAGATAAATCTATGTACCTTTCTGAGATAGTTTCCAGTACATGCAAGCATCATATGAGCTCTTGTGAAACCCCTGCTTCAGAATAAAGGTGTCAAACCTGATATACCACTGTCTCGACGATTGCTTCAGTCGATAGATGAACTTGTGAAGACGACAAACCATGTCTTCCTTTCTTTTCACCTCATAGCCCTTAGGTTGTAGCATGTAGATCACTTCCTCCAATTCTCCATGAACGAAAGCTGTGGTGACATCCATCTGTTTAATAAACATATCAAAGTGAACAACAATAGATAAAATTAAACGAATGCACGAATACCTCACTACCAGAGAGAAAATCTCATGAAAGTCAACTCTCTCCTTTTGAGTGTAGCCCTTGGCTACTAGTCTAGCCTTATACCTAGGCTTGCTGTCACCTCCTGTACCTGGCTTGATTTTATAAATCCACTTTGACTGAATGAGTTTCTGATTAGGAGGCTTTGGAACCAATGACCATGTCTGATTCTTTTGCAATGAGAACAACTCTTCTTCCATAGCATATTTTCATTTTTCCTTCGAATCAGATACAATAGCCTCATTAAAAGTAAGAGGCTCTACTTCAATACTGCCAGCTGCACAAATAAGAGCATAAACAACTAAATTAGCATAACCATACCTCGTAGGAGCCTGACTCACCCGCTGAGCCCTGTCACGTGTAAGTTGATATTTCTGTAGGTCACTACTACTTGAGCTTTCTTCACCGAAAGCTTCTTCATCAATTAAAGTCCTCTGTAGTTAAGGCTATCTACCATCAGAACTGGATGACTGATAACTAGATTCGCCTGAACTAACTGATGGTCATTCTTTAAAATCAATTCTGACCTCTGCCTCAACCTGATCAACTGTTTGCTATTTCTGTTGCTCTTTGACATGAAATGACATCTCTGTTTATTAAAGGTCACATCTCTGCTGATAGTATATTTATTTCTGCCCTATTCCAAGCACCAAAGGTTATATCCTTTAACACCCTGAGGATAACCAATAAACATACATTTCAGTGCCCTCTTATTCAGCTTCCCTTCCTTAACATGAGCATAAGCTGAACATCCAAACACTTCGAGATGATCCAAGCTTGGAGCTTTTCCTGTCCATATCTCTTGAGGAGCTTTTCCTGTCCTATTTATGAGATAACAGGCTGCTTGGGCAGCTTCCTCCCAAAACTTCAAGGGTAATGAAGCATTTGTCAAGAGACATCTTGTACACTCCATAATTGTTCTGTTGAACCTCTCAGCTAAACCATTCTACTGTGGAGTGTACGTAACAATGAAATGCCTTGTAACTCCCTCAGATTTGCAAAATTTATCAAAATTATTCACAAATTCTAAACCATTGTCTGTACTCAGATACTTTACCTTCTTGCCTATTTGGTTCTTAACCTGCTTTTTCCATTCAAGAAATTTCCCAAAAGCTTCATCCTTCTGTTTCAGTAGATATATCCACACCTTCCTTGAAAAATAATCAATGATTGACATAAAGTATCTCGAACCTCCCATAGAAGGTACCTTTATAGGACCCCACAAATCTGAATGAACATAATCCAAAATTTCTTTGATAGAATGCTTCCCTTTCCCAAATTTCACTCTGGTAGACTTTTCCATTATGCAATGTTCACAAAATGGGAGTTCAATGTCTTTAACTCCTCCAAGCAAACCTTGTTGTGAAAGAGCTTGAAGAGCTCTTTCACCCATATGAGCTAGTCTGTTATGGCATAACATAGACTTATCTGTTTCTTTCCTAGATGCAACAGCAGCATTACCTAAAACTGCAGTACCCTCCAACACATAAAGGTCATTCCTCAAGGTCCCCTTCAGTTTAACCAAAAAACCCTTGATAATCTTCAGAACTCCATTCTCAGATTTATAGGAATAACCCGCTCTATTTAATTCTCCTAGAGAAATTAGCTTTCGTTTGAGTTCTGGAACATACCTTACATTTGTAAGAATTCTGCTCATTTCATCATATGTTGCAATTCGAACTGACCCAATTCCTTTTACATCACAAGCACCATTATCACCAAGCAAAACTGATCCCCCATCATTTTCCTGAATGTCAATCAAGAAATCCTGATTAGGAGTCATGTGAAACGTGCACCCTGAATCCATGATCCAAGCATTCTGAATGTCCTTGTTGGACACCATCAAGACCTCTGTTGAATCATACCCATCAGTGACATTTGCTGCACTAAAATCCCCTGCATGCTTGCTACTTGATGCTTCCTTGCTCTTATTCAAAGGGCAAATTTTCCTAAAGTGTCATTCTTTATGACATAGGAAACAATTTTTGGTTTTTCCATTTGATTTTGACCTGGATCTCGACTATTTTCCTTTTTCGTTCTTTTTCTCACTTCTACCTCTGGCCATGAGTAACTCTCCATCCTTGCGTTCCTTTTTAATCTCGAGGTTTCTCGTTCTCAAGGCATCCAACACTATATCCATGGACAATGAATTCCATCCATATTTAATAGTTGTTTTAACTTCTCGATATGATTCAGGCAAAGAATTCAGAAGAATAACTACTTGATTTTCATCCGACATCTTCTCACCGATGTTATTGAGATCAACTATAATCTTCTAAAATTCATCTAGGTTTTCTTCTAAGCCTTTATTAGAGTCCATCTTATATCCGAAGAATTTCTCTTTTAGATATAATTTATTTGGCAAGGACTTAGTCAAATAAAGACTTTCTAATTTCTTCCATAACTCCGCTATAGTAGTGACCTTGTCTACTAGCCTAAGCACTCCATCTGACAGATACAAAATTATCGTCGAATAGGCCATCTCCTCCCTATCCTTTTTTCGACTTCTGTAATTGTTGGTGGAAGGTCATTTTCATCTAAGATTTTGGCTACCTTTTGTTGTACCAGAATAGCCCTAATCTTTTTCCTCCATAAACCGAAATCACCTCTCCCATCAAATTTAACAACTTCGAACCAACAAAAAATATCCTGAACAAAGAATATGCTAGCACATTACCACTTGTGAGAGGTTTTAAACCTAACTTAGATGGCCAAACATAATGCAAACAATCAGTAGAATAAATCAAAAGCAGTAAAGAATGAATACCAAGATATATAGTGGTTCGACCAGTTTGGTCTACATCCACTTTGAGAACCAGTTTGAATTAATTTTATTATGAGCAATAAGGAATTTACAATTACAGATAATCAATAATAATCACCACTCTGTAATTTTAATATCCACTGATACCAAGAGATCCACACACAACGTCGCCTTTGACACCAAGAACAACCCGCTGAAAAACAACCAAAAACAAGAACACTACCCACCTCTGATCGATGAACGACCACACACAGACCCGCAGCAATTCACGTGTCGAACCGAAACCAACACTTGCTCAGATCGGCGAACCCACGCTAAACCAGAACCCACCGGAACCGAGGTGACCGGCCAGATCGGACCGAACTCCTACATGTCACCCATGCTCATGCCACGGTTGCCTCTCCCTTCAGCCTCATGTTCTAGCTGGCGCGACTCTTCAAGCCTTTTATAAGAAAATTAGATGCTTGTCTCTGTTCACCAATCGGCCGCTGCTTTTGTTCGGTTTTCTTCTCACAGACGGCTGCGTCTCTACATCCCCAAAGAGTTACAATTTTTCACCCTAATTTTGGAGAAGATGGATATAATTACAAAATTATCATTTATCCATAATTACCAGAATGCCATTGGACCTTTAATTTCACAAAAAACTCAATAAAACTCACTTAAATACCTTGTTATTTTCTACACTTAAGCTAACAATATATTATTCTCAAAATTAGATGCTATTAAAACTCTAATTAAAGCCATCATATTGCTATAAAAGTGTGTCAATTAAATGATATACAAAATATTCCATTGATACATATTATCCAAAATAAATTTTTAAAAAAACAAAAACCTAACAGATCACTAATTTAGACTAAATCGAAAGATTTTTTTTTTAAAAAAAAAATGTTGTAAAAGGATTTTATGGTGGGATGGGTCTACGGGTTAGAGAATGAAAGGAATAAGGAATGAATGGATATGTGGGACGAGATCTAAGGTTGTGGAATAATTTGGCAATTTAGGAATAGAAATAAATTGAAATTTGAATTTTAAAAATAACGTTATATGTGCAAAATATAAAATATGGTTGACATGCTTGCAATATTATATTTCTAAATTGCCATCCATTATAAATTCCCTTTTATTTTAACAACTAAAAGTTAAAATCTAATGGGTTAGTCTCTTTTGAGAATCATTTTGTTTTTATTTTATTTTTCTCAACATGACTTTTATCTAGTTATTGTTTTCTTGATTTAATTATTACCTACCTTTTAAAAAAGTTATAAAAATTCTATCTAAAATTTGAAGAAAAAAATCGTTGGTAAAAAACTTGATTTAAAATTCAAATGTTTTGATTAGAAATGAAAAATCTTATCAATAACAAAAACGTTATCAAAGAATAGTTAAACAAAGCATAACCATTCGATTTAAATGTGTTCTAAGTCTAATTTGATATGTAAAATAAGTAAATTAATCTGAAAAAGCAAAGAAGAAGAAATTTATCCTACTTTTTTTTGTAATAAATCAAATGGCACATTAATATATGAACACAATGTTTTTGTCATCTTATTTTCCTTTTCTAAAATGGCATAATTTTACTATGTTATTGAGCTATAATATTTTTGTAGAATAAAAATTACTCTCTTAAACATTTTGACGAAAATATTGAAATCTAAATTTAAGTAAATGTCAACGAAAAAATTGAAAAAATGAAAATGTCCAAGAGATATTTCTAACCAAAAAAAAAAAAAAGAAATTATAGAAAAACAAACCGTTTTTTTTAAAAAAAAAAGGTTAAAAAAATAAATAAACATTTTTCACTTGTAAATAAGTAAAAATGCTTATTATTAATATTATATTCATTTCCATTTCTTTTATTAATGAAAAATATCAATTTATATCCTGAAGGGGATGGAATCTTGATGAAAGCGTGTGATCGCATTTTTCGATTTCTTTAAGAATTAAAAATACAAAAACTATAAGAAAAGGTTAAGCATCATACATTTATCTATCCACAAATGTAGCAAAATCTTCTCCTAGGACTAGTAGTCTTCTCGTGATAGTCTTCCTTTTCCGCGAGATCTTCTCTTACTATGACTCTGGCAATGATTCGACTTGCGGGAACCAGATCTTGAAAGAATAGTGAGAATGGGAAGAAGAATTTTCTTAGAACTTTTCTAAGAAAATTGGGAAAAAGATTAAAGTGATGTTTTAGAGTAATCATAGACATTATTCTTGTAAAGAGTGTTGAAGGCTCGCAATGGCCCTATTTATAGAACTAGTTACTCATAATTGATAACCTTTGCAAGATTTATAATTTAGATATTTAATAATATCTAAATAAATATCTGTCTAAATAATATCTCATATAAATCGTTTAAAATGTTTAATCATATTTATATATTTATCTATTCCAGAATCTTTATTTTGAATCTCATCCAAATTAAACAATTAATTATTTGAATTCAGTTAAAATTAATTAATTAATTATTCAATTTATTTAATTCAAATCTTATTTAAATTAAACAACTTAATTATATATATTTCATCCAAATAATTAATTATTTGAATCATATTCAAATAAATTAATTCTCCCGTTATCTATTTAATCCAAAGCTTACACAAATTAAATAATTTATTTATTTATATGAATTTCATGTAAATAAATAATTAATTATTTGAATCATATTCAAAATAAATTAATCTCCATATTACAAGTTATAATTTGAATCTCATTCAAACAAAGTCTATAACAAATCATGTAATTAATTGTATCCAATATAATTAATATTTTTCATCATAAATTTGAACCTTTCAAATTTCTCTTTCAACATAGTTGATCCTTGTTGGTTCGTGGTGAGCTAGTAAGGAGAACTTATGCACCTACAAATTATAAGTTATTCAAGGTTAACTTTAATTAAATTAACCTTAATTCATTAACCATAGGGCAAACCACCATAGACCTATAGTTGAACTCTTATGCACTATAGGACAAGTTGTATCCATGGATATAACCAATATAAATAAGTTGATTCTTCACGAGTTGTTCATAATTACAGTTGGATTAAAATGTCCTTTCACCCACATAATTACCTCTTTTCCTTTAAGTATCACTGATCTCTCTAATCAACAATTTGTTTATTGTCCAACCATAAACTAAGTCTATCGGGCCAATGAGAGAGTGGAGCTCATTGTTCAAGACTCAATATCAGCACTTAAGGGAACTAGTTATACTTACCTTATGTAGAAAAGAGTGAATTCTATCTTGTGAAGTTATGTTCCTAGCTCCCCATTTAGTTATGCTCCCAAAATGGTAGGCTTATTAAGTCAGCAACTTGGACCACTCTCACTCATGTAAATCAAATGATTGATGACAAAAGTTCATAAATCACTCAGGATTAAGATTGAGTCGCACATGATCATCCTATGAAATATTAATCTCATCAATTAACAGATTAACAAAGAGAGAGTAAATATTTTGCGATTTAGTCTAATACAAACACTTTATATAGGATACCTTCATTCACATGTTCCCATATGAAAGGTTTGGATCAAACCATTTGTAACTATTACAAAGTGGACTGAATCCAAAATGTTACCAAGATAAGGTGCCAAACTTTATCCATATATTATAGACCTTTAGATTATTTCTTGAACATAATTCACTCGTATGTCAACTACATACATATTCAAGACTTCATGTAATAACCTTGGATTTTTTTTCCGGTTAATGGAATTCAATATTACATATTAATTATTAAATTAATCAACTAATAAAGTGCAATGCTTAAGGGCATAAATCCCAACAATGCTGTAATTTGCTCCATAGAGAATTTTCCTTGAACTTTAGGAATCGTAACAACTTAAATCATGAACTAATAGTTGTATCTAATTAAATCCTGAACTTTTGTAAGTATATCAATTTATACCCTTCATTACTTCAATTTAAAAAAATTTGTGTGAGACTTATAACTGATATTAATTGAACCCCTCAAAGTTTGTAAATAAATCAATTAAACTCTTAATCTATAATTTTTTTTTTGAAAACCGTCAATGTATTTACTTTAATCGTGTATTTTGTAAAATCTATTTTTGAAAAAGTTTGAGAATTAATGCATGGATCTTCAAAGGTAATTATTATGAATGTCATAAATTGATTGAGTAATGAATATTTAAGAGTTTAATTAATTCAAATTATAAGTTTCACTCAATATTGGTCAAACAAAATCCAGAAGAATATGTAAATCGATATAGTTATAAAAGTTTAGGGTTTAAATTGATATAATTATTAGGTAGGATTTTAATTGTTATACCTCTGAATATTATATTTAAATTTGACATAAAGTATATAAAGTTATCTCTTTTCATCCCAAATTCTCATCCTCACTTTTTTTAGACAACTAGCTTTTAGAAAAGAAAAAGAAAAAGAAAAAGGAAATTTTCATCCTTTTGTCACAATCTCATAATATTCATCTTAGTGCATGCCTTTCATGTTAAAGGATGAAAGGTGAGCAAGTGCACCTTTAAAGAGTCCTTAACCATGGGAAGAAATAATAAAATTCTCCCACCATAATCTTAGGAGCTGCCACAACATTTTATTTTTTTTTTTTTTTCTTTTGAAGAAACTCAAAGCATGCTCAAGTATTATTGTTATTGTTATTATTATATCTTTTTATTTTTGAATTTTCATATCTTTGTTTTTACATTTGTAACTCTTACTTCTATTTTTCCCTCTTTTTTCAATGAAAATTTGAGAATTTATAAAATGTTCAATAAAGATGAAGATAAAAAGAAATCTAAAAATTATGGGATAAAAAACAACTAAATTAAAGTTGAATTAATTAAATCCATATAAAATGATGTATATATGTTGAAACAGGTGACATTGAAGATGTTGGAAGGTAGAAGAAATACAATCATTGTTGCTTCCCTTGTTGTTTCTTTGGTTCTAAGCCTTGCTTTTGGATCTCCCCTGTTGGATACTGATGAGGGTGAGCATGTTTATGTTTACTTAAGTATTGATTAGTTACTTTTTCTTGTAATATAGGACATTTAATTCCTAGCAATTTCATTATTTTTTTTTTAATTAATTTTACATGTTTTCTCCTAATTTATTTACAAAATGGTGGTAAAGAAACACTTATAAGAGCATGAGAATAATTTTTATATGGTTAAACTGATTTTTTTTCATGTTCAAAAGCACTTTTGTCTGAACATATTTATTCCTTTTTTAAAAAATATATATATAAAAAAATGAAGCATGTATTTAATTATTTAAAATCAATTTCATTTTTGGCTTTATCATTTAAGACACACTTTACCGTCAATCAAAATTGATTTTGAATGATTCCATGTCATGTTTGAGGGGTCAAAAATATTTTCAAAATAACAAAAGTGATTTAATTAAATAATTTTCAAAATTGCTTTCAAACATTCTCTTGACTTCTCAATTATTGGCCAAAATCTCTCTCTTTTAAACTAAATCTTTAAATTTCAAAATTTGACTTAGATTTTGGAAACATCTATAAAAATTAGATAACAAAACAATGAAACTCATATAAGGAAGTAGTGCTTTGCTTATAAGCTTATTTTTTTTAGGAAAAAAAAAAAACAAATAATTCACTCTCTACTTGATGACTATTTTATTTTAATTTTTTCAAAAATTAAACTTATAATTTAGTACCTACTTTTATCTAAGTTTTTCTTGCATTAATACCTTTAGCAGTATTTAAAAAATAAGAACAACTTACTCAAAAAATTGTGAGGATACAAACTTAATTTTTTTTTTTTTTTAAAAAAAATACTGAATGAAATCTTGTCTAGACCTAATAATTTATTTTAAATGTGATTGTATTCAAATTTATCTTAAAAATAAGTAAACTTAACTAAATGACATATTGCACCTAATGTTTTTTTACCTGTTTCTCTTTTACCAAAATGATATATTTTTATTATGTCATTAAGTACTAACTTGAGATTACACAGAGGAATATATAAAGCATGTGCTAGCAACAATCGGAAAGAGAAATTGGAGTACTTATAGAGATTTATGCCAGTCTGCGAGGGTCAGTTGTGATTGCACATATGAAAACAATACTATCTGCCACATTACCTATATGTATGTTATCTCTCACTTCTCTCGACATAGGACCAACATATATACACATACATACATATATATTCTTTTCACTAGTGAGTCAATTTTCATTTGAAGTTGTCGAATTCATCAACTTATACATTCGATTTAAATTTAGAGGTGCACACTTGAACAAATTAAGGGAAAAAAAAAAAAAAAAAGTCCAACCCAATAACAATGAAAAGTATGAAATAGTCTTAAAAAACGTGCAACCAAAATTTTAAGATTTTTGAAATCTACACGTTACTAAGATATTGATACATATCACTAATATACTTAATAAATTTCATTATTGATACATCATTTGCATAAGGTATTATACATATCGCAATGACAAACTAATAGGGTATGTCTCACTTCTGACAAAGTACCATATACATACATTCATATCTTTTTTTTTTTTTTTTTTGCTAATAAGTTGATGTTTACTTGAGGTGGTTAGGGTTCATCAAATTACACATTAGATTTAATTTAGTGCACTTACAAGAATGAAAAAAAAAAAAATGTAGCATTGCAAATAGAGTATCATTGTTAATTGCAAGTCTAGCAAAACTAGAAAGAAATAAATTAATTATCAATGCATCATTAATATAGAGTATCATCCTTATTTTAGGTTGGATTGAGTTAGGTTGAAGGTATTTTTGGACCAATCCGAAAATTCGGATTGATTGAGTTGGTAACCCAAATGACCCGAATAAAATCTCTAACCCCAACCTAATCCAACCCTTAAAATTTGGATTGGATTGGATTAGGTTGTCGAATTATAACTTATTTTTCTTTATAATTAAAAATATGTAAATTTATATACAACACATGACTAATAACTAAAATCTCATAAAATTCAAATTCTAAATACTAAATATATATGATATTTATTGCAAACTTTAAACAGAGACAAATAGCATAATAATTTTAAAAGAAAAATATTAAAAATTCACAAATTAATCAATACAAAACAATCAAACTTTAAACAAAATGAAATTTCAGCTTGAGTTGGGTCAACCCAAATTTTTTTTAATCAACTCACGATCCAACCCAACCCAACAAAATTAGAATAATTTTAACCCAACACAACCCAAGAATAAAACTAACATAACCCAACTCTTACATTTTAGGTTGGGTAGTCCAAATTATTCTGGTTGTCGTGTTATTTGAACACCCTTATTACATATCAAATTTAGGCAATATTGATGTTAATTTTGCATCAAGACTTTATTCTGTATGAGATAATATAAGATTTGGATAACTTTTTTTTTTTTAATACATTTTTGATGCATTTAATGTATTTTTGTATGATATATTTTCATAGATAGAAAAAATGTCAAATCATTTACAGAAATAGCAAAAAAATACTGATAGATACTGATAAACTTCTATCAGCATCAATGATAAAAACGGATAGAAATGATAAAAACGGATAGAAATCTATTATTGATAGAGGCTGATAAAAGTCTATCCATGATAGAAATTGATAGAAGTGTAAAATGATTAAGTTTAGCTATTTTGTTTAAATAGTTTCTCTTATTTTTCTAATTTTTGAAAATTCTCCTTTTTTTTTTAATATCATACATCTAAATTATATTTAAATAATAAGGAAAAAAACAATTTTTGTAAATAAGAAATAGAAATGATTACCAAATTCATTCATTCCTATTTTTAGTTGTTAAAAAAAAAAAAAAATAGAAAACAAAGAAACAAGAAAGTCCCCAACTGCAGGTTCTGAAATATTTATTTGGGAAATGTAGATATCTGTCATCGGAGGGTTTGGAAGGGATGCTTCCATCTCAGTTGATGTCTAGACTGCCCTACCTTCAGTACCTGTCAGTTTTCTCTTTCAATCTTCAATGGATTTTTTATTTTGTCTGTCTCATCACCCTCCATTTTTACTTCTTTTCCTTTTTCTTCTAATTCAGTGATCTCTCTGATAACAATTTAAGCGGCGAAATCCCTCCGGAATGGGGCAACTCCACCAAGCTTGTCTCTCTGTAATCTCTCACTTTCTGCCATATAAATAGGAATCTACCCTGTGTAAATTCGTAATTTGGAGAAGAAATGACCAAAAGCCTCCGAGTAAAATAGAGGAATGTCATTAGATTAAATATTATCACCTTATTTTACCTTATATTGATTTTTTGTTTTATTCTAATATCGTAGCTACCTGAATGGAAATCAGTTGACAGGTCTCATTCCAAAACAGATTGGAAACATCACCACTCTTGAAATATTGTAAGTTTTCCGATATGGAGGTTGATTTTTCGTCTCTAGGTTTTGGGTCTAATTTTTATTTAATTTCTAGGTATCGAAATATTAAACATTTAGTTTTCAAGTTTTGAGTTTGGTTTCAATTTAGTTCTTAGATTTCAAAATGTTACCATTTTACGCTTGACATTTGAGTTTTGTTTTAATTTGGTCCATATGTTTCAAATTTTACTCTCTTAATAACTTCGATTATTCACTAAATACTAATTTTTTTATCTTTAGTGTTGATTTATGTTAATAAATTAGAAATGATTAAAATAATTAATTAATTAAGTTTCACTATTTTTTTATTAGTTTTAAAATCGAAATTAAAATTTAACTTCACAAATATTTTTAATTAATTAACATAAATTGACATCAATGATTGAAAGTGAGTATTTAATAAAAAAATTGAAATTAAAAATATAAAATCTTGAAGCTTAGAGACCAGATTGAAACAAAATACAAATCTCAAAGATAAAATTATAACATTTTGAAATTTAGAGACTAAATTGAAACAAAACTCAAAATTTAATGTCAAAATGTGTAACATTTTAAAACCTAGAAACTTAATAGAAAGTTCCCTTATTTTTTAATTTTGAATAAGGTTTTTGAAATAAATTAAATTAAGTTTGGTAAATATTTATTTATACGCGTAGATACTTGCAACAAAATAAGCTACAAGGAAGCTTACCTGCGACACTTGGAGATTTGGTGAACCTGACAACATTGTAAGACCATTTGATTTTATCTTTGTTTTAGTTTCTTTTCCTCTTAATTAATATTGTGTTATCTATTTTGATTAAACCCATTTAGTAAACTCCATTTTTTTCATTTCACCTTCATCTCTCTTTTTCTTCTCCATTTTTTTTTTTACTATTTTGTTGTTTCGAGTTTTCGAACTTATTTTCAATTTTAACAATTTTTTTTTTTAAATTTTCAATTAAACTTTTAATCTTAATGTTGATAGTACAAGCTCTATGCCAATTGAACTATACTTTTATTGGTATAGTAGCTTTTTTCCTTACACTTTCTTGATGTGAACAACATTTTATCTAACATTTTGGATTTTTTTTCTTGCATTTTCTCATTACAAGAAAATTACAACACTTTATTTTCAATAAGTTGGAATTTTTTTCTCACATCTAATTCTTGTGCAAAAAAATTCTATCCTCAATTGTTTACGTGATTGAATTTTCTCCATTATTTGATTAACCTATCCATTCCACTAAGATCAAAAAAATATAAATTCAAATTCGTCTCTGTATCCTTTTTCACTTTTTCTCGTGCACAAAAAATTTTAGTAAGAAAGTGCAAAAAAAAAATAAAAATAAAATAATAATAATAATAATAATAATTTACACAAATTAAAAAATTTGTGGAATTTTTCGCACAGCTTCTCGCTACGAGAAAATGCAAGAAAACTTACACAAATTCAAAATTATCGCATTTGGTTTCTAAATAAAATTAGGCGAGTTTTTACAATGGCTAAAAAATTGATTTTTCTTAAGCTTGTAAAACATTTCCCACCTTCTCTTTGGGAGAAGATTGTGAGAATATTTATATCAACAATTTTTTAAGCTTTTGAAAAAAAATTTGCACCTTCTCTTTGCAGGATTTTTTTTCCAACTAATTTTTTAAGCTTTCGATTTATTTATTTTTGCACCTTCTAGTTGTGCGAAAATATCTATCAACCAATTTTTTAAGTTTTCGGATTTTTTTTCTTCACATATCTTCTCGTTGCAAGAAATAGTTTCACTTTAATTTTCAATGTTTGCTAGCATATGAAAGAAAAAATGGATCATTCAAACCCCATTTAGTAACCATTTCATTTTTTTTGTTTTAAAAAGTTATATTTTAGATTTTTGACGAGCTATTTTAGGTTTTCTGTTTTGAAAAAAATAAAAACCATACATGTATTGATTACCATTTTGGTTTTTTATTTTAAAAAAAAACAAAAAACATGCTTGGTAATTATTTTTTTGTTGTCTGTTTGTTAAAATTGAAATAAAAATATGTTAATCATTTTTTAAAAAAATAATAAATTAAGTTTGATGACTTATTTAGTTTTATTTTATTTTATTTTTTATAAAAATAGAATTAAACTATTCTTACAATAACTTTTCATCTGAAATACATACTTATAAAATTATATCTTTATTTTTAATTTATGTGTTTTTTTAGATCCATATAAATAAAAACATTATCAATATTTTATACGCATAGATTCATCACAAATAAAATGAAGAAAATTAATAAACATAAACATATAGTCAAAATGTTAGAAAATAGGTTCATTTGGAATGCAATAATGAAAATAATTAATCTAAACCTAATGAATTTACATTGTATACTTAAGACAATTTTGTTTATTCTATGGTACTCACAACATGTAATGAATAATTATTTCTTAAGGATAAGACAAATTACTAACATGTGAATGAACACTTTAATTACATGATTCGACAAACTTATAATTTGTAAATAATTTTTATATAAAAGAGATGAGAATTGGAGTAATAATCCTTATGTTTGTATGTATTTTTAGACCGATAAGAAAATCACATATTTAAAAACTATTAGCATTTTTTTAAGAAAATATACACTCTTCCTTAAGATCGTGTCTACAAAAAACACACAGAGTTTTGGTTTTCTAAATTTTAAAATAATAATAATAATAATAATAATAATAGTAATAATAATATTTGTTAGAAAAAAAACGTAGAGGACAAATATGAAAAATGAGATATATATTCTATTCAACTAATCATGCCTTTATATAGGTTTACAAACATAACCATAGGAATGTCAATGGTTTAAAGCTATAAATGTTATCAAATGCTCATAATTCACATAACTCCTATAACTCAAAAATCACTATTGCTTACAAAAAACTAAAAGTACAAAACCCAAAAATCACACTAAATGTCACAAATAAAGTTTAATAATAACAAACATTTCAACAATATTAGTGACCGTAGTAGTAACAACAATTAAATTTTTTTATATTTTTCAACCAAACTTTGAATTTTGAAATAGTTTTGAAAAAATATTTAAATTATTCTTGTTAAAAAAAATAAAATGAAAATTGATATGGAATTGACATGTATAACAAGAAAATGTTTTGAAAATTATTTTCCATTTAGTTTCATATAATAGCATTTTCTAAGATTTGAAGCCAAAATCTCAGGAGACAAAAACAATTGTTACTTATTATATATTTTAATAACCACTATACCACAAAGAAAATCTGAACAAATGTCCAAACTTATTGTTAACCCTAGTAAAAAATAAAGTATAAAAAACAAATTATATATATATATATATAGATAGATTCGGAGGATGTGAAAAGTGTCATTGAATGAAATTAGTCACCAAACAAACTTTTTTTTTTTTTTTTTTAAAAAAAAAAATAAAATAAAAACAAAAAATAAAAAACAAATTGGTTACCAAACATATATCTTGAATTTTGTTAGTTTTTTAGATATATTTCTTATATATTTTTGTCCAAGAAAAAAAAATACAATATTTAATTTTCAATGTGCTGTAATATTTAATTATACTCATGAATTAATTTGGAAAATGTTATTTTGCATGCATAGGAACTTAGAAGTCAATCATCTATCAGGAAGTTTACCTACAACACTTGAAAATTTGGTGAAGCTGGAAACATTGTAAGGCCATTTAATTTTATCTTCTTAATTTAATTAATCTGGAATCTTCTTGGTTTTTCCTTTTTCTCTGTTCCAATTGCAAACATATTATTATTATTATTAAGATATCTTGGCTCGAATAACTTTACTGGAAAGCTGCCGGCATCTCTAGGAAAGCTAACCTCATTGACCTCAATGTGAGCAAATTTAAAACGTTTTTAATTAGTGTCCATATTAGTTCCAATACTTATCTGTATTGACATTTTTCTCTCTTTTTTGTTTGTATTGCAACATTAATGCAGTAAAATCAGTGACAATAACTTTGAAGGAGAAATACCAACTTTCATTGAGAATTGGACAAATGTTGTGAGCATGTGAGAGATTCTATACTTTCTCACTTATTTAAATTTCACCATTATTATGCATAACCGAAGTATTTTTTTTTTTTATTGCAACAGAGAGGCTCTAGCAAGTGGATTGAGTGGTCCTATTCCTTCTCAAATTGCTCGTTTGACCAAATTAACCGACCTGTTCGTAAGCACTTTTGATTTCGTGGTTCTTTTATTTCATAAAGAAAAAAGAAACATAGGGGATGAAAGAAAGTTGAGTTTTGTTTTTTCCTTTTCATACACATGCAGAAGAATCAGTGACTTGAAGGGGAGTTCAAATTTTCCACCTCTTCAGTATTTGAACGAAATCGAATATCTGTAAGTGTCTCTATATCTCTTAATAACATGTTATTAATATAGCACCTGAACCAATTAATTTTGTTTTTGGTTGATTGCAGAATATTAAGAAGTTGCAATATCACTGGGTTGTTTCCCGACTCCTTAATTGGTTCATTCATGTACAGCAACAACCTCATTTATATGTCCACGTTCCCCCGCTTGAAAACTTTGTTAGTATCACTTCAGTAATTGGCCTATAATTTAACTATATGAATACTTTTTCGATCATGCATGCATACTATATTAATTAAGTACAAGTTTTTTTTTCCCATCAATACGTGATAGAAACTAAAAAAGAGGTAATCTATCACACAATCGTTCTTGTTATGCACAATGTTACAACAATACAAACAACTTAGAAAAAATACAAAACCTAAAACAATAACTGAACACAGAGGTAAGCTTAGTGTAGCTCAGAGGAGCCTAGGAGAGAGTTCAAGAGAATCCATGAGAGAGCCTAAGAGAGCTTAGAGAGAGCTCAATGGGACTTGTGAGGTAAGCTTAAAGGAACCTAAGAGAGCTCAGAGGAGTCTAAGCCTAGAAGCGAGCTTAGAATAGTATGAGTCGAACTTAAAAGGAACCTAAGAGAGTTCAAAGGAGCCTAAGCCTATAAGAGAGTTTAAGAAAGTATGGGTTGAATTTAGAGGTGCCTAAGAGAGCTCAAAGAAGCCTAAACCTATAAGAGAGCTTAGGAGAGTATGAGATTGAGCTTAGAGAAGTCTAACCCTAGAGGAAGGCTTAGGAGAGTTGAGCTCAAGCTTAGAAGAGCTCACAGAAGCCTAAGTCTAAAAGAAAGCTTAGGAGAGTCGAGCTTGGTTGAGCGATTGTGGCTAAAGTCGCGCATATTCATAACGGGCAAGTCTTTAATAAGATGTTGAGAATTTAACTGATGCATTAGTTACAATAATCGCTCAAATATTTAACTCGACGGTTTCAAGCATTAAAAAGGAGCATTATGACCCTCAACATCGGTTACATTTTACTTCCATATAAAAATGATCAAGACCATTAATTGAAGGTATGTAAAATATCCCTGCTATTTTTCTATTTGTCTAATTATTTAGAAACATAAAACGGCTTGAACGTCAGAGTATGTGTGATTAGACACCACACCGATGTTTATTTACTTTTTTCTTGCAGGCATTCGGACGAATCTCTCCGAAAAAAAAAAAAAAAAAGTTCACGGTTAATGATTTTTTGGCATCGATATTTCGGAGAAATATTTAGTTTTCTCTTATTTTTCGAAAGAGGACCTAATGATGGGTAAATATAATACAAGAGATATTCTAACAAATGGAACGAAACATTTAATAAAAAAAATTAAAATAACTAAGGCAACCATCCTATACAAAAATCTACAACAAGCATTACAAGAAACATCCTCCTGTCAACGGCTATTACAAATACAACCTGAGAGACAAAAGGTACAAAACCCTTAAACAAAAATGGTCAACACAGAAACTCTAACAGAAGTGGTTGATAAACTGTTGTGTTGCCTAGAATCTCTTATATTTTCATTTTGAAATTTGTAGTAATTATCAAATTCTCATAGTAGCAAACACACTTTGTTGGTTGCATGCTACCATTCATTAAGTTAAATTACATTACCTTACCATTTGATTCAAATATTTTGCAGAGACCTCAGCTTTAACCAAATAAGTGGCCACATTCCTTCCAACTTTATGTATCTTAGAAGAGTAGAGAACATGTAAGAAACTTTAATTATAATCTTGTGGGAAGCTAAACAACTCAATTTGACAATCTCTACCAATGATTAATGAAATTCATATTATTAATTATCTTGTAGTCCTACGGGAAACTTATGTCCAATAATATAAATTAATGGGGTAACAGTATAGATTACTGATTACAGATTAATATGAAATATTAAAAGTGATTCACTTCAATGTTCTTTATATATATATTGTAAATATCTTTTATTTTTTATTATTAACAAGTAGAGTTGTTATTTGTTAATCAAAGCTGGCTTCTTGTTTATTTTTATACATACATACATACATACATTTATAATTAATTTCATATGTTGTTCTAATTGTCTAGTGAAGGGAAAATTCTCCATACCAATATTTTTACAACTTAATTTGGTTTAACAATAATAGTTGAAATTATAGAAACACATGGCTTGATGGAAAAATGTTGGAATGCTATGCAATAAATTGAATTCTAACACTGCTTACTGGGAATAAAAGGCCTTTTGTCTTCTATATTCTTTTTAATTATTTAAAGCACAATTTCTTTTTAAATTTTAAAGGATTAATTGTGTCAGTCAAAATCTCCCTCTAGAGTGCAGCCCCAACTCAGTATTAATGAAATAGTTTATGTTGAGAAGTAGTATCATAATATAGAACACTCCCTAATGTGCAGGAATGTCGACAATCATATTGACTTGTGCTAATATTTACATGTTTAGATTTTTAACTGGAAACTTACTAAATGGTCCAGTGCCTAATTGGATGCTAGAGGAAGGAAACAACATGTAAGTTTCTTTTTAGAAAATTTACCCTAGGATTAGTTTCTTCCATATGTTATATTGTTCTTGAATTTAATTATCATATACGTCTTTCAACAGTGATCTCTCTTACAATAATTTTGATCATCCACTATCTTATAGCTGTCAATCAGGAAATACGTAAGAGTGCCATTATTTTTTTTATTTTTTTATTTTTTTTAACCATATTGTCATTTATATTGATATACTTTTTAAGAATATGATCGTTTCTCATGCAGGAACTTGTTTGCAAGCTCGAGAACAAAAAATAATTCGTAAGTCTTAGATATTTCTTGGGTGTAAACATGTAATTGATTTGATGCTATTTCACTTAAATAAATAGACACTGCATTAACTAACCGACATCTTGTTGTATTATCAGTAAACTTGTTTCTTGTCTCGACAACAAATCTTGTTCTGACAGTAAGTCAAAATTCTATTTGCGCAATTTCTTTGTTCTTTTAAAATTTCATAAGTGGCAAAAAAAAAAAACAAATCAAGAGATCATGTCACAAAAGGAGCAATTGTATTGTTATTTTGTAAAATTAATAAATATGTTGATACTGTTTGCAGATTTGTATGGTCTCCATATAAATTGCGGTGGAAAAGAATTAATCATTAATGCTACTAAGTTTGAAGGAGATGAAGATTCAGGCAAGGCAGCAGTGTTTGTCTCAAGTAAAACAAATTGGGGATTCAGTAATACTGGTCTATTTTCGGATGATACTAGGTGTCCAGCTGACTATACTCATAGGAATAATCGTACCAATGGTCTATATGAGACTGCTCGAGTTTCCCCAGTATCTCTTACATATTATGCGTATTGTCTTGTAAATGGAAACTACAACATAAGCCTCCATTTTGCAGAAATTGTAAATACAAATGATACAATTGTTGGCCGTTCTGGAAGACGCATTTTTAATGTTTACGTTCAGGTAAACTATGACCTTTTGTTATCCACTTGGTAGACATATCTTCTCTCAAAATGTATTTACTTCTTCAATATTCAAGCATAAAAATTTTGTCATTACTAGCTCAAAAGTCCCTTAATTCATATCTAACATTGCAGGGGAAGCTAGTGCTGGAGGATTTTAATATCGTAAATGCTGCAGGAGGTGTGCTCAAACCTATCATAAAACCATTCCAAGTTGCTATTACTAATAATACTATAGAGATTCGATTCTACTGGGCTGGAAAGGGGACATATTCCCTTGAGAGTGGAGCCTATGGCCCTCTGATATCAGCCATTTCGATCGAGTACGGTAGGTTGATTCTTATCATAGTCATTCCAACCTTAAGACGTTTTAAGAGATAATATCATATATTTTGTATTTCTAGTCTCATGCTTCATATGACTGGATGCTAGTTCATCTCTTGTTCATCATTTTATTTTACTATAAATTTATGTAATTATTATCTGTCTTCAATTGAAGCCGACTTTGTGCCTCCATCAAAAGCTCGAAAACTCTTACCAGTAGGTGCAATACTTGGAATTGTGGCTGCAGTTGCCTTTAATATTGTTTCAATCCTTGGAATTCTATGGTGGCAAGGTTGCCTTGGACGGAGAAGCAGACTTAGTCAAGGTAATTTAATGGATGTAAATTTCATTGGTTAACTTGTGGGCATTGTGTTATAAACTTTTTATTCTTTCATTTACACACGCTTCTTATGCAGATCTCGAAGGTCTAGATTTACAAACTGGTTCATTCACGTTAAGACAAATCAAAGCTGCCACAAATAATTTTGACGTTTCTAATAAGATTGGAGAAGGTGGTTTTGGTCCTGTTTATAAGGTGTTTTCACAATTCAACACAATATCAATCTCTTCCTTGTGATATTTGTATGGTTCTGATGTGAAGTTCTTCTGTGAGAATGTAGGGTTTTCTCTTGGATGGCACTATAATTGCAGTGAAACAACTTTCGTCCAAGTCAAAGCAAGGAACCCACGAGTTTGTGAATGAGATAGGCTTGATATCTGCTTTGAATCACCCACATCTAGTTAAGCTTTATGGATGTTGTACTGAAGAAAAACAACTTTTGCTAGTATATGAATACATGGAAAATAATAGTCTTGCTCAGGCTATGTTTGGTAAGTTTTTTATTATGTGCTTAAAAATTATGAACGAATTTTGTGAGTATTGACCAAATTAATTAACGTTTTATGAATTGAAGGACCGAAAGAAAGTCGATTGATATTAGACTGGCCAATAAGGCAGAAAATTTGTATTGGTGTAGCCAAAGGCTTGGCTTATCTTCATGAGGAATCAAGATTGAAGATTGTTCACAGAGATATCAAAGCGACTAATGTATTGTTAGATAAAAATCTCAACCCCAAGATTTCAGATTTTGGTCTTGCCAAGCTTGACGAAGAAGGAAATACCCACATAAGCACACGAATTGCTGGAACTTTGTGAGTAATTTTGAATAAACTGTTATTTTTTGCCAAAATTGATCCAGCTAGCTTTTGAATCTTTGAATTCTTCTATAAATACAATCTCAAATTAGTTATGTCTAATATCTCGATTTTGCAGTGGTTATATTGCGCCAGAGTACGCAATGCGAGGTTACTTAACTGATAAAGCAGACGTTTACAGTTTTGGCATTGTGGCCTTGGAAATAGTTAGTGGAAGGAGCAATACTACTTATCGATCAAAGGACGACTGCTTTTATCTGCTTGATTGGGTAACTTAACTTTCATTCTTAGGGGCATTTAGTTTTTTTTTTTTTTTTTTTTAATTACATTTTATCCGGTTATGTCGATTGTAATCTTACCGGTATTCTTGTTACTACTTTGGTTAATAAATAACCATTTATGCAAATTACTATGGTTTCAGGCACTTGAATTAAAAGAAAAAGAGAGTTTAATGGAGCTAGTTGATCCAAGGTTAGGGTCCGATTTCAACCAGAGAGAGGCAATGATCATGATAAATATTGCTCTGCATTGCACCAATGTTATTCCAACAGAAAGGCCTAGCATGTCTTTAGTGGTGGGAATGTTGGAAGGCAAGGTTGCTGTGGAGGAGTTGGCTTCACATCCAAAGGAGTCAAGAGCAAAGATGAGTGCAATGTGGACCATTTTGGAACAGAGTTTGAAACGAATTGACAATCAGAACCAAGAAGAGATTATCTCTATGGACATCTCAAATGCCAATTATTCTTCAACATCAACGAGCAAAAATGTATTATGAGTTTGATTTTGTGACTCTTGAAACTACTTCTACAACTGCTTGTAAAGCCTTAAATGATATGTTGTGATCATCTCTAGATTTTGATTTTCTATTATATGCACAATTTACATATCTTCCTTCCAAATATAATGTAAACTATTTATTTCTATTGAGATGACTCTTTTCTTATTAATTACACCAAATTCGACAATCAAAATTTCATTAAGTTTTGTGTGCTAACAGATTTAGATCTTGGATTTTCTTTATTTTCACCGATATCCATTGGCAAAGTAGAGATTCTGAAGAGTGAGAATGATATATATTTTGAAGACTTTAATATAATACCAATAATATATATTTCATTTTAAATAAGATCGTTATATACTATCAAACAACAATTAAGATAAACAGCTACAAATTAAGTCCTTGGACCACATGCATTTAAAAGTTAAGGGATCAAATCATCCGCTTACCATATAAAATATTAGACAATATCATAATTATTATATGGGTATTAAAAGTTCTGGTTCGAATCATAAACAAAATTTATTATGTACAAGGTCTCGTAGTCGTAAAACTACTAATTGTAAATTTATTTATTATATACACATAAATATATTGTATTTGTGGCAATAAATTAATCAATTGAAATAGAGAATATAAACAAACTGAAGATACATATTAGATTGGAAGCAGATTGCATATCAAACTTAACTATTGTAGATAGGCAACTAGGGGCCATATATCATTTTGATACAGCTTAATTTCCCTTTTCAAAAACTCCGAGAGATGGGTTTTACACATCTTGGCCCTTGTGTTGGGTTGGGTGGTTTTAAATATCAAATCCAAAATTATGTTTGGTTTAACTATTATCAATATCTTGAGGTTGTAATCACAACTTCATGGATTACAATTGTATGGATTATCAGTGACCTCTGTTTCAGAACTAGGTGGAAGCCAATTGGAGGAAATCGAATTCCATAGCTCAGCTTCTCTCTTTAACAGAGGTCTTCTGGGGAAGAAATTCCAATTAGAATCATTGTCAGAAAGATTAGAATTAGATGAAATAGCATAAAGGCGAGGATCCTGCGTGCAGAGAGTACCATTGGCGTTCCAATGTGATGCAAAAACAGTGTATTCGATGACCCATTTGATGTTGCCCAGCATAGCCGCTTGGAATTTAGAAAGGACCTTTTGCACTGACGAATTTGCATCAACAAACTGCTTATCTATAAAAGAATAAATTCCTGAATTTATGTCTAAATCTCGTAGCCAAAACAAATTATTCATAAATAAATAAAGTGTTTATGTTACAATTCCCCCACTTGTAGTTACTAAAGAGTGCACGTGTTTAACAAAGGCAGCCACTTGTCAGGCAAGAGTAGGAAATTGCATGCATTAGGAGAAGAAAACAACCTCTTTAACAATTCTGAAACTAGAAAGAGAGAAAGGGAAAGAAAGACGGGAGAAGATGATGAAGAACCAAGTAGCAACCCACTGTTAGTGGTTCCGAAGAAATCGTGATTCAGTTAGTTTAATTTATAACTAACTTTATCTTGTAACGGTCTGTTGTTGGTATGTGTTATAACTACCACTGATCATAAAACAAATAAAAGTTTTACATGATTTCTATTTTTTTTGTAAACAAGATAAGTTGTACGCAATCTTTAAGTGAAAAGAACGTGAATCTTTTCGTGGACATAGGCATATTGGCTGAACAATGTAATCATATGTATTTCCTCTTCTTCTCTTTATCTTCTTCTTTCGTTCGACATCAATCTTTCTGCAAATCACGAAAACACAATCTTGTTATCGAATTGTATCAAATTCCAGAGTATCGAGTTGAATCGTGTATCAAATTTCTTCTATCGAGTTAGAGGTTTTCTTCTTCGAGTTACTTCGGGTAAAGATTAAGACTCATCGAGTAGAGTCGAGTATCGATCAAAAAGAAATGTTCACAGTGTGGGTAGGTAAGTCCTGTTAAGAAAGAAATGTTCACAGTTAACTCATGTAGCTCAATTAGAGCGAAGGATGACTTGTTAGACGGGAAAAATAGCTAGACGACACTAAAGCCAAAGACGGGATTTTAGAAGAGTTTAAAGGAGTTTAGTAGTGGGATAACCTCCCTTTTTAGATGAGGGTTTGTGCAATGATCCAGTGGGGAACGAAGGAGTTCCAAATATTGTAACTAGCAAGTACTTATATAGAACCAACATGTTTATGGTTGTTGAATCCTGGTGTTATGCGAGAAGCCAGGATTATTTGAGTGGTGAGCCTAGTCACAACTAAAAAAAACAAAATTATTTGAGTGGTGGAGCTTTTTATTGAAGAGAGAATAAAGTATGGACACTAATACCCAATCTTCTATTGATTTCTTTCCCAAACTTGTCTTGAGAAATATTACAATATCACTATATATAATCTCACAAAGTGTCTTCTTAAATTTCTTCAATAAATCACTAATAAAAGTAAATGAAGAAGATTACAATAATCAAGACAGAATTTCAAAAGTTGCAGTAATTCTTGACTCTTCGTTACTCAAACTGCCATAACTTTCCATAGAAATCACCAAACGACTTGAGACTTGAACCATCAGAAAGTACACATCCGGGCATCATAATCCATAGGTCGCATATTTAATTTAGACATCGTTTGACCTTCCAAATGCCTGCTAAAAACCGCCTAAAAACATGACAATTTGAGTTTAATACTCAACCTAACATTCTCATGAACAACATTCAACACTTTCTCATCTTTCTTAATTCTTATGCTTGTGGTTTCTTGGGCCGACTATAGCAGTAGCTGGAATAACCCTACTGTGGTCAGGTTGTTAATGTCGGTCCTTTTCTCACAGTTTTTATCTTCCTCAGATAATGATGGTTCTTTGATAGATGTGTCGCCACCAGAAAATCCTTCCATTGGAATAGGATTCTGGTTTGGTTAGTGTAACTCGAATTGTTGAGGGGATATTGCCACATTTTTTATGGACCAATACTGTTTCGAAATTGGTTGAATTCGTCAAATTTAGTCGTCGCGTCTCTGTTGAATGTACCATGAATACGTGGGTCGTCTCGACTGACCAGCCATTTCCCGGTGGTTTATGTTACAGTATGTACCATGAAACAGTCTTATCTTCTATAGCTAATGTTAATGGTTGCTGGTATGAACCCAGTATCGTTGCTTATGATTTTGATCATCGCTTCAACCAGATTCGACTTTCTCCAAGTGCTTCGTGCAATCTTCTACAAAGCCTCCATGAGCATCTCTGATTTGGACCAACGTGTCCATAATCCAAGCATGTAATGGAACACCGCGAAAGCTTGTCCACCTCCATAACTAAGAGTGAAGCAAGGCGAGACATGGGCGAGACATGCAAAGTAGACTCCATTTTTTTGAAAACATAATAACGACCAACAGTAACCCAGTCATGATCGCCGAAAATGATGGAGTTAGCATGCAATTAATGGAAGCAAACAGAATCATTAAACACTCTAACTCATCAATTTTGGCAAAGAAAAAAGCATGCTCATAAAATAACAAAGAGGGTTTAAACTTATACCTTTGAAGACCTTCTTCAATCCACGAAATTAGTTTGAATATTTACTACAAAAGGATGTAGACTACCACTTGATCTTTCTTACTAAGCTCTTGGATCTTAGATTGAGTTGTGAAACTCAAAATGAGTTGAATTTAGGGAGGAAATTTAGGGGAGAATTTATTTTTTGCAGGAACTTGAAGAACTCTTCTTCGATCTCTTTTCTTAGAAAAAATCTAGTTTGCATGAATGTTTTCTCAACTCAATCTTATGAGTTTTGTCCAAGAAACTCATGCACTGAGATTACCTAGCCTTAAGACAGCTTCTCCTTCTCCAATTTAGTGGAGTTGAGTGGAAGATCAAGGTGTTCATTAAGTGGGAAAATCCCACTTTTAGTGGATTTCTCCAAAATCCATATTTCTCTTTAATTTTGAAATTCATTTCAAAATTAAAATCATATTTCAGTTTTAATTCTTTTAATTAAATTAAAATTTTATTAATTTTACAAAAATTAAGTTAATTAATTAATTTTTCAAATAAAATTAATAATGAATTAAATAATTTAATTAATTCTATTAATTTAATATCAAATATTAAATTAATTAAACATCAATTCTACTACCATGAATTTCTATCCATGAAATTAATATTTAAATCAAATTTAAATATTGTTCAATTGTTCAATTTTGTTTAATTAAACAAGTAATTATATCACATATAATTACTAATTCCCTTAATTTGAATTTTGAACGTTTCAAATTAAACCAATCATTTTATTCTAAGGTTTATTCCGTTTATGAGCTAGTAGGGGAACCTAATGGACCTACAAATCAAGGACCCCAACAATCCGAGATTAACTGGTTAAACTCTTTAAACCAAAATTGACCACCATTCGTTAATTCCAGGTCACTCCATTAGAGCTCAGAAGTTACACTCCCCTCAATGTAGATATATTGTGTCTACTAGATATAACCATAATTAGTAAGTTAACCATTCACAGGTTGTTTATAATAACGACTGGGTCAATAGCTGTTTTACTATCCCACTAATCTTCTAATGAACAATTGGTTTATGATCCAATCATCAAGAAGGAATCCCTCTCAGGCCAATGAGAGGGTGGGGCCCTTTGTTCAAGACTCGGAGTCAACACTTAAGGGAACAACCTCTCTACTATGCCTAAAAAGTGAGTAGATGTAAATTTCATCTTGCACCCTATGTCCCCAGCTATCTATCCGAAGTGAAATAGGAGGCTTATTGAGCCGACGCTGTTGAGTCAACCCTCACCTATGAAAATCTAAGGATAATCTCAAATAAACAAGAGTTCATAGTTAGTTCAGGATTAAGGTCAAGTTACCTAGGTCATCGTTTTGAAATAGTCAATCTTAAATAGTAAACAACGTTATAAAGTAAGAGTGACTTATTTCTCGATACGGTCTTATGCAAACTCATTGCATAAGATGCCCCTACTCGGATATCTCCACATGAACGATTCAGGATCACATCGTCTGTACTAAATACAAAGTAGGTCACATCCAATAGTGTTACCAGAATAAGATACCCAACCTTATTTATATACTATAGACCGTTTTGGCTATTTACTTGAACTTTATCCATCTTTATGTCTCCACATAAAATTTGAGAATTCAAATAATAGCCATGAATCTTTAGTTTATCGGATTTAGTCTTTACAAGTGCAATTTACATATTCAACAACAACTATATTAAATAAACTTCAATAACATATTTATTGCATATAGAATATGTTTAATAGTACAAACTGTGGGTTTTAGGACATACAACCCAACAAACTCCCACTTGAGTGGATTTAAATATATACAAATTTATACAATGTTGAGTAACGAGAGAATAAATACAATAAACTAAGGCATCAGATATCCAGTATTTCTCCCACTTGTCCTAGTTCTGTCTATTTCGTAGTCCTATTCCTACTAGGTGACCCCCGAACACTTTAACTAGAAGAGCCTTTGTAGATGGATCAACTAAGTTATCTTTTAAGGTTATATGTGTGACGATCACATTTCTTCGGTGTACGATCTCCCAGATGAGATGATATTTACGCTCAATGTGCTTTTCTCACTCATGGCTTCTAGGTGTTTTAGAATTTGTAACTGCTCCATTGTTGTCACAATAGAGGGTGATGGGTTGATGCATATTTGGAACTACTTCCAAATCAGTTAAGAAATTTCTAAGCCATACTACTTCTTTGGTTGCTTCTCATGTAGCTACATACTCAGCTTCCATGGTAAAGTCAGCAATACAACTTTGCTTGATATTTCTCCATACTAGTGCTCCTTCATTGAGAGTGAATATTAATCCTGAAGTTGATTTATTAGAATCCACATGGTCTAAAAATCATAATCAGTGTGTTCTATAAGGATCAGATCCTTAGCACCATACATAAGCATATAGTTCATTGTTCTCCGAAGAAGCTTGAGGATGTTTTAAATGGCAGTCCAATGATCATATCCAGGATTGGACTAAAATTTGCTAATGATTCCAATTGCATAGCGTATGTCGGGACGTGTACACAACATGACATACATTAAACTCCCAACTGTTGATGCATATGGAATTTCTTTCATAACCTCAACCTCTTGAGATGTCTTAGTGATGGAACCTTTGAAGGTCCTCGAGCAGAAGTGTGGAGATCGATCCAAAAATTTATTTTCACATAATTAAAATTACAAAGTACAAATGTTATGCATAATCATAAATTTACAGCATGCAAACAAAAAAGAAATGAGAGAATTATGGTGAGAGAGCTAACCCTTGAAGAACGGTCTTCTTTGTGTATCCTCTTCTCCAAAAATCACAAACTCGAAACTCCACAATGGATACCACCACTTGATTACCTTAGTATTTTTTGGGTGAGAATTCAAGAATTTTGTGGGCTCTGGCTAATTTGGAAAAGAGAATTTTTTAGAGAGATAAGAGGAAATGATGGGATTCAGATTTTCTCATAATGTTTCTATGGAACTGTAATCTCTTTGTGAAACCACACCAGGAAGAAGAAGAAGCACCCATTTTCCCTTGACCCACTAGCACGTATTAGAGAGAAAAGAGGGGGGAGAGAGTTACATCTCCCTCCCAAAATGATTTTTAAAATAAATTAAATTTATTTATTTTTATAAATCAATTTAATATATAATCATATTATAACTACCTTGTCATATAATATATATTAAACTATTTGTTATATCAAATATAACACATAACCTATAGTTTCTATTCTCTCACCAATGACATTTAATATAAATCTCATTTATATTAAAATTAATTATATGAATCAAATTCACATAATTAATATTTGAATCATATTCAAATATTGATTTCCTCTCAAATAAACTTTATATTATAATGTATCAAATACATTATAGTAATTATATGATATATAATTAGATTAAATTAATCATATCACATATAATGAATTCTCTCAATTAATTTAAACAATTAAAAAATCCTACAAATTAATTCTCATTAATTCTCGTTGAGCTACAGAAGGGACCTCATGGACTTGTAGCTTGAAACTCCGATGGTATGTGAATAATTAATTAAACTCCTTTAATTAAATTAGTTTAATTAATTATTCACCATTCATTAACTGTCGAACACTCCACAAAAAAACGACTGCTACACTATTTGCACTACAAATATATTTCTATGTCCATTGGATATAATTAGTCAACAGTACAATGACCTTTCACAAATTGCTTGTAAGTACAGTCGAGCTAAAATTATCGTTTTGCCACTGTAATTACATCTAACTCTTTAAGTGCCACTATTTCTCTAATGAACAATAAATCATAGCCAAACTATGACCAAATCACTCTCGAGCAGAGAGAGTGTGGTGTCACATTGTTCAAGCCCTAGAATCATCCCTAAAAGGAGCAATTTATCAACTTTTCTCGACGTTAAAGGAAGGAGTGAATTCCTTCTTATGTAGCTGTGTTACCAGCTCCCTAATCAGACTTATTGATTTAGCGATCTGGCCACTCTCACCCATACAAATCAAAGAACCGCCTTTATAGACAGAAGTTTACAACTTACTCAGGATTTAGGTCATATTACCTATGGTCATCCTGGTGAAATGTATGTTCTATTATGAACGGCGTTATATAATGAGACTAGTCATTTCGTTGTACGGTCTTATACAAACTCCTTTGTATAGAATATCCCTGCTCACATGTCTCTCCACATGAATGATCAGGATCAGATTATTTGCAGCACTTTACAACAATTGTAACATCTAAAAAATGAGCCATACTCGCAGTGTCACCAAGATAAGGTATCCAACCTTATCCATCCACTACAGACTATTTAGGTTATCACTTAAACATGATCCACCCGTATGTCTCTACATACATGTTTAAGCTACAAGATAACATTGGATGTTAGTTTATTGGTTTATGGGTATAATGCAACTAAATGTCAAATAAAACATCATATATTTTATTAGATAAATAAGATGTTTATACAATACAATTACAAATTATAGGATCCTACGAGATTTAGGGCATCAACTCCAACAATTAGGAGACTGTTCTTTAGACAAATGAATTTCTTGCCTGAAAGATAATATACCTTTCTTGGGATTTTGTATTTTATATTTAGACAATATATTTTCTATATAAGATGCCTAAGATAATGCTAGTGTTTTGTTCTTGCGGTTCCGAACTATTTGGATCCCAAGAACATATTGCGCTTCTCCAAAATCCTTCATTTAGAATTTCGTGGCTAGCCATCTCTTGAAGTCAACTAGAAAATCTACTTCATTCCAATGAGTAGAATATTTTCAACATATAGAACCAGAAAAGCTATAGTTTTGTTGACAATTTTCTTGTAAACACAAGGTTCGTCTGATAGAGTAGACTAACATGTAGTGGAACAAATCAGAATCAATAAGCACTCTAATTACACTTATTTTGAGTTCAAAAACATGCATTAAAACAAAAATTCAGAGAAAGGGTTTCAAGAACTACAATCTTTGATGAATCTCAGCAATACCAGCTTCTTTCTACGAATTGGATCTTCGAAACAATAGAAGACTACCACATAGACCTTGTCTACTATTCTCTAACTTGAATTAAGAGGTGGAATCTCTGAATTTGAGCTGGATTTAGTGAGTTCAAGAGATGTTTTGAGCTTGAGAGTTTTTTCAGAATTTTCAGAAGAATTGAGTTTTTCATCCCATTAAACTAAAAATGAACATTTTATATATTCAATTCAAGTAAGCACTTAGCATTAATGCAATTTGACACTTCAAATTGCATTAATGTTAATGCTTAGGTGTTCAATTTAGTGGATTAATCCAACAAAAGTTAGATTAATCCACTATCAATTATTTTTAATAAAATCAATTTTTTCACACAAGAATTAAATGAAATTTCATTTTCATACAAACAATTTTAATTAAATTCAATTATGAATTTCAATTTTGAAAAATGATTTATTTAAATAATAATTTAATATCAAATATTAAATTAATTAAACACCTAATTAATAAATGAATCCTATTCATGTAATTCAATATTTAAATCAATATTTAAATATACTAATTTCTCCAATTTTCGTTTAATTTGACTAAATTAAACATTTCAATTATATCGAATACAATTGATCAAACCCTAAATTGAATTTGAACATTTCAAATTCAAAAACCTCAATTTTGATTTGAATAATTCATATCCTCTAAATTCACTAATTCAAGATAAATTTTACGAGTTAGTAGAGGAACCTTATATACCTATAGATTATGAGCTCCAACGATTTGAGATTAATTGGCTAAACTCTTTAGACCGAATTAATCAATATTCGTTAACTACCAAGACATACCACTATAGCTTGACAGTTGCACTTTCCTCACTGTAGATATATTTCTGTCAATTTTTAACCATAATTAGTAAGTCGATCTTTCATAGGTTGTTCGTATTTACAGCTAGGTTAAAATTATCATTTTACTCCTGTAAATACATTTTGCTCTTTAAGCTCCCACTGATCCTCCATTTGAAAATTTTGTTTATAGTCCAACTTATAAACTATGACTCTATCGATCATGAGATGGTGGAGCTTCATTGTTTAAGACTAGAAATCAGTGCTTAAGAGAACAACCTATATGTTAACCCTAGGTCGGGTAGGAATGAATTTCATCTTACAAAACTATGTCCCCAACTATATATTTGATCTTATCCCCAAAATAGAAGGCTTATTGAGCAGTGCTATTGAACTACTCTCACCTATGGCATTGGATCATTGTTTGGCGATGGCGGTTACTACACTATATGTTCTCTTTAAAAACTACTCTGACCTTGATGTTCTTTTTAATGTTTATATCTGAAGACTTCGTTTTTTTCTGATTGGTTTGCACTAGATTTGTTGATGTTACAACATTTGCTAAGACTTCTTTAATGACATTTACTCATGTTTGATTTTTGGTCATCAATGTTATGTCCTTAAAAAAATATAAGTCAAAGGGGGATTTTGTTGAATGTTTTTTTTATTGGCTTTATATTTTTCTAAATACCCGGTGGTTTCTGTAGTTGTCTCAAATGTAGTTTTAACATCAGGTTTTGACAACATAATATTTTCCTACAAAATACTTTCCTAATCTAGAAATATCTAGCAGATTGATGTAGTCTGATATTTTCTTTATTGTGGAACGACTTATTTTCTCCTATTTGGGAGATGTTTCCTTTTCTGGATTCATCTATAAAAGAAGTGTCTTGGTATTTTTTCTGATGAGCATTTTTATTACGTCGATTTGTGTTTTTCAGAGCAAGACTTTTTTAGTACTCCGGTCTAAGTGTTCTACATTATTGTCTTGCTTATTGCGCACTTTATTCTCTGGGGCAAGTTTTTCATCCGTTGATTGCAATACTCTGAAGATTATTTGGGCGTAGAGGGAGCTTATGCCTTAACTATTAGAGAAGAGATTCTCAGTCTTAGGGAGGGCCTAATACTTAGCTTCAGAGAATCGAGTTCTCCATCTTAAGGGGATCCTAAGGTTCATCAGTGAAAGAAGTTCACTATCTTGAAGGGAAGATATCACCGCGAGAGGAGTCTCATCACTAATATCAAGCTCAGGGGGAGCTTAAGTATATTTGAGAGGAAGTCTGATACTTAGGGGGAGCCTAGGTGACCTGGAGTTGAGCTCTACGTAAGCCACTATAGTAATTGGTGTATCATAAATAAATACTTGAAAGAACTCTTATACAAGAGTACCTCTGAGCGGAAGCGAATCTTTCCAAATACATTGTGACAGAATTACCACATTTACATTCACACAAACAGATATGCATCAAACTAACAAATTACCGGCATACTTGAAGATAAATAAACAAGAGAAGGAGTAAACTCACTAATTGAAGACTCTTTTCACAGCAAATCTCGCTTTCTCCATGAATGGAAGCTCTCACTCTCGCTGGAACATCTGACTATCATTCAGCAAAACTCCAGTCGTCAGCCATAAAAAGACTCCTCACGAATAGATGAAGAATGGGAACGACACCATCACTTAGAACACTTAGTATTCTCGGAGTGAAAATCCAAAGAATGGCTCTGTTTAGATTTGGTAATGAAGAGAAAGAAAAGAATCATATACAACGATCAAGCAAGTGGGAGAAAGGCCAGTTTATCGTATAGACAAGTTTAGGTGAGGTATACAATCGTGTAGGAAAAAGTAGGCGATCATCTAAACGATCATTTAGTAAAAGCTCGGTGCTAAGCGATCATTTAGTAAAAGGTGGCTGATCATTTAGTAGATGCGCGCGCACGTGTAAGCAATCGTTTAGTAAAAGTGAACTATCGTATAGTCTCTCAATTGCAAACACTTCATGAGCAATTAACCATGTTTTTTCCAAAATGAATACAGTTTTCATTTTATTCTCCAGTTACAAAAACTGAATGGAACTTCCCACTAATGCGTGGTTACGGAGAAAACGGCTGCCAATTATTTCATAACTGTCCAATTAATTAATAATAAATATAATCATATTATATTCATTAACCTATAGTTTAATATCATATATCAACCATACTGTTTTCTCCTGCACTAGATATAAATCATATTTATATCCAATTCCTCCAATTAATGTATCTCATATATAAAGTCAGTCATATCATATATAATTAACCAGTTCCATTATATCATATATAATCGAACTCCCTCTTGTCAATTTGAATATTTCAAACTAACCCAAAAACTGATTCTCAACTTGAATCAAAGCTGCCAAAGGGACCTTATGGACATATGGCTCGAAGCTCCAACGGTATGTGAATAGCTGACTAAACTCTTTAGCCACGAGATCTACTGATAACTGACATAAATACCATTTATTATGAGACTTTTATTTAGAATTATGAGGGCTAACAAATAGAAAACGCGGTGATAATACTTAGAATTTGTGAAAATTTGAGTTTTACGTCGATTAGCACCTAAATCCTCACCGACCCAATATTATGCGTTACTCCGTGCCAAAGTGTCTATTTTTGTAGCTATCGTAGGAATCAAACGCGTGCATTGGAAATAAGCACTCGCAATCAAACGCATGCGCTGAAGCCATGCAAACGCAAAGATAAATGCATACGCTAAAAACCGAGCTATTGCGTAGATGAATGCATGTGGTGATCGCATGCGTCCATTGCATGGAAGTTGCGACAATCAAGCGAATGTGATAATCACTTGGAGGTTGCAGCCACGGAGTGATAGCCATAATAGAAGATCGCAAGATGGGTAGAATGTATTGATACTTCAGTTGAATCAAGCTCGAACGCATACCTTGGGAGTATCAACAAGATAAGACGATGTGACATTGCCCATATCGCGACAAAAGCAGCAGTGAGCCATAATGCAATCATGATAGTTGTTGGCTTTTAAACTCTATAAATAGCCTTTTGGACCTTCATTTCAAGGCATTCGAACTTCTATCTCAAGGTAGAGGTTTGCGATCACAAATGAAAACTTGAGCAAGATTTTCAGTAAGAATTCTTCATCTCCACGAACCAGACCGAGTGACGACCGGAGCTTTCGCTAGAGATAGAGCTCGAGAGAGATATCTCCACCATTCAGCCATGGCACCACCGGCAGCCTTGACGCAGAGTCCTTTGTTTCTCCTCTAACCTCTGTATTGTATTACATTTTAGCTTAAGATATTAAGACACTTTGTAATCAATGCATATCTTGATTCCTTCAATTCCATCTTCTTCATCATCTTTATCTTTATCATCGTTTACTTTCAGTGTTTATTTATCAAGGCGATCGCATACTTAATCGTGTAGGCTAGAGATAGGACGCATGTAGCAACCCACCGAGAGATGTGCGTTGTGCAAGTATAGTGAGTTAATCCTATTTGCTTGGTGAAAGGCTGTAGCAACGCTTATCTATGGTTTGTTGCAATGCTTGTCTCTAAGTTAAATAGCCGCGTTTAATTGCCTGAGAAGGTAAGAGATGGAATGCAATAAAGCAAAGTATGTATTATTCCTAGAGATAGGCACAATCTTATGCTCGACGCAATCATCCTCTATAGAGATATAGTCATGCGGTTGACCACCGAAAGGTGTGCGATGCGTTAGTGTGACGAGCTAGGATTACTCGAGCGATTTAATTTACTAAACATTACTATGCGTTAATGGTTATTGCGTATCTACCTATTCTTACCACAAGTCTTCTATTGCTCAATTTGTTTAGTTAGGAGTAAGAGTAGTGTATAAATCCATTAAACTTCTTTTTATTTTTATTCATCGCCTCAAATGCATTGCTTCACAAACATTATTGAGTGACAAGTCCTTGTGTTCGACCTCGGATCACCCAAGAAACTTGCGTTCGCGTGATACTTGGCGTGAGCATAAGAAAACTTGTGATAGGAACGCGTGGTCATTGCACGCCAGATTAACGCATTTTCATTCCGACGCATGGGCGTAAACGTATAGCTTAATTCATGTATAACGCATGATTGCGTGCGCAACCCCAATCTCATCAATTTTCTATCCAACATCCACCATTTATTAACTGTCAGGCATTCCACTAAAGACCAACAACTGAACTCTCCTTACCATAGATATATTTCATTGTCCATCGAATATAACCAATCGTCAGTACAATAAACCTTCATAGATGCTCGTAAGTACAGCTGGGCCAATTTATCGTTTTGCTCCTGTAGTTACATCTAACTTCTTATGTACCACTGATCCCTCTATTGAACAATAAAACATAGTCCTACTATGTGTGGACACCTCTCGGGCCATGAGAAGGTGTGTGGTGCCACATTGTTCAAGCCCTAGGATCAGCCCTTAAGGGAGCAATTTATCTACTTATCTCTGCTTCAGGGTAAGAATGAATTTCATCTTGTGTAGCTAAGTTCCCAGCTCCCAAATCAGACGAATCCTCAAAGTGGTAGGTTTGAGTCGGCGACCTGGCCACTCGCACCCATGCAAATCAAAGCACCACTTTCAATGGTAGGAGTTACCAACTCATTCAAGATTAAGGTCATGTTACCTATGGTCATCCTAGTGAAGTGAGCTCTCTGTCATGAACGACGTTATATAACGGGACGTTAACATTTCGTGGTTAAGTCTTATACAAACTCTTTGTATAGGACACCCCTGCTCACATACCCCCACACAAATGATCAGGATCAGACCATCTATAGCAAGTCACAACACTTGTAACTATTCTACAAAGCGCGACGCATCCGTAGCATTACCAGGATAAGGTTTCCCTTCTATATCCATATACTATAGACCATTTTGGTTATCACTTAAGACATGATCCACTTGTATGTCATCATATACATGCTTAAGTTACATAAAGACAAGCAGGGATTTTAGTTTATTTGTTTGTGGTAAAGCAAATCTAATATAGATATGTTGATTCAGATTTTGCAGGTGACCAAGACAAAAGGAGATCATTAATAGGTTATCTATTTTTATATGGTCCAAATTTACTATGTTGGAAAGCAAATCTTCAGTCAATCATAGCCCTATCGACTACTGAAGCAGAATATATGGCATTATCAAAAGCTATAAAAGAAGCATTGTGGTTAAAGGGGTTGATGAAGGATTTTGGTATCAATCAAACAGTAGTTAAGATCTACTGTGATAACAAAGTGCCATTCATCTTTCCAAAAACCTTCAATATCACTCAAGAACTAAACACATAGATATTAAATATCACTTCGTAAGGGACAGAATAGAAAAAAGTAAAGTCAAAGTTCATAAAGTTCATACCAGCAAGAATGATGTTAATATGCTTATTAAACCAGTTTCAAAGCTTAAGCTCTCCAACTGTCTTGGTCAGATCGGCTTCCAGCTTCCTAAAAAAGGGTGAAAACAAGTTAGATCTGGAAGGAGAAAAGCTTGCATGTTGAGCTTAAGGTGGAGATTTGAAGTATAAAATAAGCTCAAGCATACAAAACAAATCTTCAACAGCTTATTACATTTTTATTTACAGTTCGTTATGTAACTACTTGTATCAGCTAAAAAGTATAAATATGCATCATTTAGAATTTCGTAGTACAATTTTTCATAAGCTTACAAGAAAGCTACAAGATCTGTAAAGAAAAGTGGGACTTAGCTCTTGAAATAAAAGTTCTTCTCTTTCCCGTGGATGTAGGCACTATATTGCTGAACCACGTATATCTCCGTGTAGATCTTCTTCTCTTCTTTCTCTTTATCATATTGCATGTTCATCTTCTTTTTCATTCACACAACAAAACTCACGCAAATAATCAAGAAAGAAAAGGGTTAGAGAGAGGTTTCCTCCGCTCCTTGATCGGCGATGGTGGTGGTTCTCTTCCCTCTTGTTCTTCTTGGCACCACAGCACAGCTCTAAAGATCTAAAACTAAGACTAAGCTAAAAATAAGACTAAAAACTGAGAGTTGAGAACTTGGAACTAAAAAAACTCCTTCATCTGGTGGGATTTCTTCTATTTATAGGCGTCAGTCTTCTCCAACTTGATGATGAGCAGCATTAACTTCCATACCTTGGTCAGTCACCTGACACTCATATGCTTTTCAGACGCCAACCGCTGCAGGTGCCCATGCTTGCAAGTGGTGATTTGACACAAACAGCCTGAATCAATGAATCTTTCTAGCGTTGAATCCCTCCGACGCATGGCCCAGGTGTTAGACTTTGCCTGCAAAACTTTTCTTAATCATGCGTTAGCCTCTTGTTGAGATCCTACAATATCATGCGTTAGTGCCGCAGTACTTTAGCAATAAACATTATTTTGCATGAGTTTGATAATGTTCGAGTAATTCCATGCATTTCTTCTAAAAATGATGAGATTTTATTATTAAAGACCCTAATTGTTCCAACTTATGAGCCACAATAACTTATATTTCTACAAGTTATCACTGACTCACATACAATCTCTCTTTCTTTATTTCTCTGTCAATTTCAATGCCAAGAATCCTTCTAGATTCCCCTAGGTCTTTCATGTCAAACTCTTTCTTTAGAAGCATCTTGACTTGCCCCAACTCTTCTTTGGAACTCCCAGCCAGTAGTATATCATCTACATAAAGGAGTAGATAAACTAGTTCTTTGAAGCTTTTAGAGTTTGTATACACACACCAATCATAGGAGCTTCTCTTGAATCCTATTTTGGAGATTACTTCATCAAAGTTGTCATTACCAACACCTTGGTGACTGCTTGAGTTCATAGATTGATTTTTTTAGTAGACACACCAAGTCATCTTCTCCTTTCTTCACATACCCTTGAAGTTGCTTCATATAGATAGTTTCATTCAACAATCCATGTAAGAATGATGTTTTCACATCCAATTGTCTAACTCCAAGTCCTTTTGAACAACTAGGGAGAGAAGTAGCCTAATGGATGTGTGTTTCACAATAGGAGAAAAGACCTATGTATAATTAATTCCTTCCTTACCCTTTTGCAACTAGTCTTGCCTTGAATCTAGACTTTTGGACCTCTGAAATATCTTCTTTGAATTTGTATATCCACCTACATGAAATAGGTTTGTACCCTTTAGGCAAAGGCACTAATGTCCATGTATTATTAAGGTTAAGAGACCTCCTTTCATCATTCATTGCCTCAATCCACTTTCTAGCATCAAAGCTGCTAGTTGCTTCCTCAAAACTGGTGGGTTCATTGTTGCTTAATGAAATTGCAGCACTCAATGCAACACTAGCAAAGTCAGATTGTAAGTACCTTATAAAGGGCACAATGGTTCTCCTTGTCTTGTCCGTTGCTAAGGAATAATTTTGTAGGTCTTCTTGTATCTCTACTTGTTCTATTGACACAAATTCACTTGTCTCAACAGTGTCATTGCCTTCATCTTCTAAATTATGAGAAGAAGTAGAAGCTCTCTGATCATTTTGAGGCTCAACCTCAAACATTCTACTATTGGTCTTAGACATAGGTGTAGATTGTTTCTCGGACATCATAAACATCTCATTTTCTCTTAACACAACATCTCTACTGTTAACACATCTCTTTTCAATAGGATTCCAAAGTCTATATCCTTTCACTCCAGGTGTAAGCCTAAAAACATGCATTTGACAACCTTAGGTTTCAACTTACCTTGGATTTTATGCACATACCCTACACACCCAAACACCTTCAAGGACGAGGGGGAAGGGGGCAGGATCGGTAAGAGGCGAGGTATGATACTGGGCCAATACTGGGCCAAAAAATAGAAGCTTACAATTTTTTTTTTTATACATTATGTGTCAGGCAAGAAGAGAAAAGGGGCTGGGCGTTCGGTCGGAACTAGGAAGGGGCAGGACCGAGAAGGGGGCGGGATCAAGTGGGGATCGGAAAGGTTCTTTACTATTTTTACCCCGGTCTTTAGTCCGGCCGAGTATGATATCAGGCCAAAAAAAAGTAGCTTACAATATATATTCTTTTTCTTTTTAAATATCCTAACTCATTGTTGTGTTATGTTGACTTCTAATTTATCTATTTCATGAAAAATGTAGGTTATAATGTTAGAAATGAAGCTTCATCCTAATAATCATTTCCCTGCAGCCCTTCCATGTCGTTCCCATATAGGAAAGGTTATCCCTAAAATTTAAAAAAAAAATAACTTCGACACAATTAGCCATGTTTAGACAAACATGGTTTGCTCCTCTCCTTGACACAAACATCATCTTCAATGGACAACTGATTCATTATATTTTTCTTCGAGGGACTGAGGAACCTAGAAGAGATGTTATTAGTTTTAATCTTCTAGGAAATAAGGTATCATTCAGCCAAATAGAGTTTAACCTTATTACAGGACTGAAATATCAAACTAAAACTGTGAGGGGAGAAAACTATTTTGTTAAACTTGGAGCAACGCCGATGTTGTTTACATGTCCTTCAACCTCTCTAGGATGCGCCGATATTGTTTACATGTATCAGCATGCATCGGAAGCAACGAGGATTAATAAGCATTCTAATTTATTAATTTTGGCTGTAAGTAAAGCATGTGTATACAATAATAAGAGGGTTTGAAGAAATACCTTTGTAGAACCTTTATAATCTCGATTCTCAGCTGCAAACTTCTCCAAATCTTGCTGTGGACCACCTCAAGATATTCCCCACTATTCTCTTGGAGCTTTAGATTGAGTTGTTGGACTCAAAATAAGCTTGAATGAAGAGAACTTGGAGAAAAACTCACTACAACAACCCATTTGAAGAACAACTTCTTCAAATTGAATTTTTCAACAAAAAACTCTATTTGTGCATGCCCCAATTCCACTTTCATCTTCTCTATTTATTGCAGGACTTTTATGCAAAGAAGATAGCTGCATGAGATGCAGCTCATGCTTGGAATATTGAGGCCAAACTTAAGTGAGATTAGTGTGAGTTAGTTCATGATAGTGGAGAAATCCCATTTCTCAAATTTGTGTTCTTTCCAAATTTTTCAATATCAAAATTGATTTACAAAATTCATTTTAATTTGAGAATCGAAAATTTTATTAATTTGATAAAGATTAATTTCATAAATTAATTTTTCTAAATAAAATTAATAAATAATTTAATTAATTCTAATTAATTTAATATCAAATATTAAATTAATTTTACACAAATTCTACCTTCATGAATTTAATATTTAAATCATATTTAAATATTAACTAATTCTCCAATTCCGTTTAATTCTTAAAATTAAACGTGTAATTATATCTCATATAATTACCAATTCCCTTAATTCTAATTTGAACGTTTCAAATTAACTTATCACGCTACTTTAAAGCTAATCCATTTATGAGCTAGTAAGGGGACCTCCGGACCTACAGATCATGAGCTCCAACGATCCGAGATTAATTGGCTAAACTCATTACACCGAATTAACCCCCCATTCGTTAACTAATGGGTAACTCCACTAAAGCCCATAGTTGCACTCCCCTCACTGTAGATATATTATGTCCACTCGATATAATCATGATTAGTAAGTTAACCCTTCACAGGTTGTTTGTAATAATGGTTAGGTCAAATGTTTGTTTTACCCCCGAGATTACCTCTTGTTTCTTAAGTCTCACTGATCCTCTAATGAACAATTGATTTGTGATCCAATCAACAAACCGAGTCTCTCTCGGGTTAATGAGAGGGTGGGGCCCCTTGTTCAAGACCTAGAGTCAACACTTATGGGAACAACCTCTCTACTATTCTTGAAAGTGGGTAGGAGTGAATTCCATTTTGCACTCTATGTCCCCAGCTATCTACCCGGTCTTACCCCTGAAATTGAGATTTATTGAGTCAGCACTATTGAGCCAATCCTCACCTATGCAAATCTAAGGATAATCCCGAATAAACAGGAATTCATAGTTAGCTCAGGATCAAGGTCAAGTTACATAGGTCATCGATTTGAAATAGTCAGTCTTAAACAGTAAACAACATTATAAAGTAAGAGTGACTGATTTCGTGGTCCGATCTTGTACAAACTCATTTGCACAGGACGACCCCACTTTTCATGCCATAATATGTACGAATTGGGATCACATCGTTTGTAGCACTTTACAACTCTTTGTAACAACTACAGAATAGGCCGCATCCGATAGTGTTACTAGAATAAGGCACCCAACCTCATTTATATACTATTTATCATTTTGACTATTTACTCGAACCTGATCAAGTTTTATGTCTCCACGTAAAGTTCAAGTACTCATGTAATAGTCATGGGTCTTTTTAGTTTATTGGATTTCTAATAAACAATACACATATTCAATAACAACTTATTAAATTTTCATAATAAGTTTTATTGTTTACAAACCACGAGTTTTAGGACATAAAACCCAACAATCTCCCACTTGGACTAAAACTCTAGTGGTAACTTATATATCAAAATATATAATATTGAGTTTTTGAGTTTTATAGAGAAATATAATAAACTAGGCATCCTATACCCATGGTTTACCATTCAGTATCCCATACCCGATATTTCTCCCACTTGTCTTAGGTTATTAACCTAGTATTCCTAGTCTTACTAGGTGATTCTCAAAGACTTTAGCCGAGAGAATCATTGTAAACATGTCAGTGTACAATAGACTTCTTATTAAACTATATGGGGAATGCATCTTATAATCAATAATGACCAGGAAGTCTTACTTTCCTCCCACTACATTGAGGTACTCTTAACTCTTTGAGTAAGACGCATCTAACCTATCTAAACAACTCTTGTTTAACAGTGTTAATTCAATATCTCTTTATTGATTTTATGCAAGTTTTATGGAAACAAATAATAAGGTGATCTGGAACACCATTCCAATAATAGGAATGATATTTGAGAAAACAATCTAAGGCTACAAGAAAGTTTATCGCTCGATTTCAAGTTATATCAAATAGATCTAGAAAACTTTAAACTTTCTATATTTTGATTTAATCGAAGTATTTTGGTTTTATTTTACCTAACAAGTTTTGTACGCTGTGAACGTTTCAAGTGTTCTAAACTTATTGTTTAGGTTAAATAACTACTTGTCTTAATTGATTTCTAGCCATTTAAAATATCTGAATATTTACAAATGGCCTTTAATTAGGTTGGTTCTTAACAGAAGTTGTTATGAGATAGAACAGACATAATTTTAGAAAATGAAAATTTCATTTACAACAAAAATATATACATTTTGTTCTTTATAAGATAACAAAAGCAGGTAAAATTATCATCAGATAGCAACATCTCCCACTGGTTAAACTAAGCAAGCGGTCTTCAAGAACTAGTTTGCCTGTTTTGCTTTCTCTACTCTCTTCTTAGCAAGGTATTGAGGGCAGTTCCTCTTCCAGTTCTCTTCCTCGTTGCAGTGGAAATACTTTCCTTTGTTTGCAGCATTATTCTTGTCTTTTTTCCCAATGGGTTTCTTCTTCCCTTTCCCTTTGCTCTTCTTAACAGGAACACTTTTACTCTGTAAAGATGAAGCAACATCATACTTTTTGGAGGACATTCCTCTCTTCCAACAGTAGTAACGTTTACTTCTGATTCAAGATCTCTAGTTCTCAACATAGTTTGGTAAGCATGTAGCTCATTCAGCAAAGTAGTCAAACTGTATTCAATTTTATTCATGAGTGCATTCATGCAGAACTGTAGAAAACTCTTCGGAAGAGATTCTAGAATAAAACTGATTTGACTTCTCTCGTCAACAACAGCGCCATTTACTTCCGCCACATTAAAGTGGGCCGTCATGTCCAAGACATGTTCAGGAATAGATGCCCCTTCTTTCATGCGGCAGTTGTAAACATAATTTATAACATCATGCCTTAGGGAGAACGGCGGTTGCCCAAACATCCCTCGTAGAGATTCCATAATCTCTTTGGCAGTACTTATATCTTCATGTTTCTTTGCCAAAACATCAGATATGCTGGAAAGGATATAGGCATGGGCTTTATCATTCGCCCTGATCCATCTATCATATGCATCCCGAACAGTTCGATTTGCGTTAGAACTTGGAACAGCGGACAATCCTCTGTTAAGACGAACCGTAAATCGTCTATCACCAATATAGTATTCAAATTTGATTTACAGGTTACATAATTATCCCCAATCAGTTTATCAGACACCAACGATTGTACTAGTGAACTCGTCATTCTGAAATTATAAACAAATTTTATAAATAAATTGATTTTTAAACTCAATCAAGTTTTAGCAAAGTAATAATATACCCAAGATTATTTTTGCAACAATACTACAACAAGACATTCTTGACTAAATACTATCTTCATAATAACTCATATTCCGATAGTCATTTAACTATCGTTTTTTGTCAGAAATTACCAACTCTTTATTAATCTTGTAAGTGTAACCCTCTGTTCTTAGACTTTAGAAGTCTGATCCTAATGATACTCCCGAAGTTGGAAAGTCAAAGTTGAAACCGACTTTAGAAATCCAATCCATTTCTAGAGTTTGAGTTATTCTGAATCCTATGTTAAAACCTTCCAAGGGGATAACCATCATTAAACAACAGCGAAGCTGACTTAAAGACGATAAGCAGGCGTAACATAGGAAGCTCACGATTCAAACCAATAGAAGAGACCGTAGGATATGTTGACACATATCCCTCATTCGCTTTGGTCTTGATCTATGACGAACACTTTCCGAATGGAGGTTACTTCTAAGGTGACACGAAGTGCTGCACAGATCTCACGGTGGGAATGGACGTGAGAATTGAAATATATCATATATTTGATTTTTCAGTGAACAACTTCCCCTCATTCACCATGATCAATTCACACAAACACTTTCCGAATGGAGGTCACTTCCAGGGTGACACGAAGTGCCGCATGAATCTTTCTGTCTGAACATCTTGAGAACGTGAAAATTTTAAAATCGAAACATTACATTTGATCTTAAAGTGAACAACTTCCCCCATTCACCAAAATCTCAATTCATGTAAACACTTTCTGAATTGAGGTCACTTCCAGGGTGACACGACGTGCCACATGATTTTTTGATTATGAACTCTTAGAGACGTGGAGCTAAAAATAATGTAAAAGTAAAAAACATGCAAGATGAAGCAATTTGGATCTAAAGCACTCTAATTATATTAATTTTAAGGATTAAGCATGCTTGTTCAAAACCGAAAAACATAGTTTGTAAAGCAAACCTTGATATAGCTTAAAATTGAAGCAATCCTCTAGATGTTTCTTTTATCATGAATACTTCGTGGACCATCGCTAGAGTCTTTCCCGCTATTCTTCAGTCTTAGAACAGATTGTGGGATCCAAGAACGTGATGAATTTTAAAGGAAAAAAGGAGTTGGAGAGAACTTGGAGCTAAGTATTTTGAGAGGAAAATTACAGCTTCAAAAGCCAGCTAAATCAACCAAATTCTTAGCATCTTTCTCCTATTGAAAGAAGAAATCATGCACAACAAAATCACCTCAAAGTGACAACAAATTGAAGATTAATTATAGTAGGATTTGAGGTGTTTTAAGAGGTGAAATGTGAGAAAAATCCATTACCTCAGATTCTTGAATTTCTAAAATTAAAAAATTTAGATGAAAATTAATTTTCTTAAAATTAATTCAAATAATTAGTTTTAAATAAAATTGATTTTAAAATCAATTTTAAATAAAATTATTCTAATAATTAATTTTAAATAATTATTTAAACGATTTAATTAATTATATTAATTTAATATCAAATATTAAATTAATAATTAACACCAATGTCGATCATGAATTATTAGAATTAATTTTAATGATTTTATTGCTTTGATTTTACAAATTGGTTCCCTATTCATGTGTACAATTTTGAAATATTTCCAACTCTCCATATTTTAATTCATAGTTAAACGATAAGACGTTAGGTATATCGAATATAATTAACACTTACCTCATACACAAAATTTGAACGTTTCAAATTTTTTCATCACACGATTCTAAAGTTTGATCCGATATGAGCTAGCAGAGAGACCTAATGGATTTACAGCTTATGAGCTCCAATAATCCGAGATTAATCGACTAAATTCTTTAACCTAGTTAACCAACATTCGTTAACTATCAGGACACTCCACTATAGCCCAGTAATTGCACTCTCCTCACTATAGATATATTTCTATCCACTCGATATAACCATGATTAGCAAATTGACTATTCACAAGTTGTTTGTAATTATGGTTGGGTCAAAATGACCATTTTACCCCTGTAATTACATCTTGTTCCTTAAATCTCACTGATCCTCTAATGAATAATTGGTTTGTGGTCCAACCACCAAATCGAATCCTTTTCGGGCTAATGAGAGGGTGAGACTCTTTTCAAGACCCAGAATCAGCATTTAAGAAAACAACCTATCTATTATCATTAGAATTGGGTAGGAGTGAATTCAATGTTGCAGGACTAGGTCCCCAACTATCTACCCAGTCTTATCTATAAAATGGTAGGCTTATTGAGTCGGCAAACTTGGGTCACTCTCACCCATGCAAATTAAAGGATAATCCCGAATAAACAAGAGTTCATAGTTAGCTCAAGATTAAGATCGAGTCACCTAGGTCATCATATTGAAATATTAGTCTTAATGGTAAACAACGTTATAAAGTAAAAGTGACTATTTCTCGGTCCCTTCCATAGGACGCCTCACTCGCATGTCTTCACATGGACGATTCAAGATCACGTCGTTTGTGTCAAATACAAAGTGGGTCACATCCATAGTATCTCCATAATAAAGTATCCAACCTTATCCATATACTATAGACCGTTTTGGCTATTTACTCGAACTTGATCCACTTTTATGTCTTCACATATAGTTCAAGTATTCGTGCTATAGTTATGGGTTCTTAGTTTATCGAATTTAGGGTTCTTAAATGCAGTTTACATATTCAATAGCATCTTTACTGAATAAACCTCGATAAGACTTTATTATAAAATAGATTCCATTTATTGTTTACAAACCACGAGTTTTAGGACATAAAATCCAACACATAATTACAGATAGTTGCAGAGGAAAATGAGGAATAATGTACATATATATATACACCCCTGAACTTTGGCGCTTGATTCCCCATCCTCGACCTTAGCCATCTCTCACCCCAATGAAAATAACTTATATACATATATAGATATAAGCGAGATTGGTTTACATATACGTATATAGGTATAATAAGATCAATATATATATATATATATATATATACACTTTACAAAAACCATAACTTCAATGATCAACCCTTTTCTAATTATCATCTCAATTCCTTCATACTTTAATACATTTCTAAGATATGAATGTTGTAATATTTAAGTTGAAGGCTAGACTACAATATTTGTAATATTTAAAATTTAAGTTTTAAAAATCATGGGATTGAATATATTAACTATATATATCTTTGGACATAAGATATTATTGATTTCATTGGGAAATTTATAGAGTTTTATTTGAATAAGAAATATGTTGAAAATGACCCATTTAATATAGAAATTTCTATAGGGTTAAGAATAAATTTTAAAATGATTAAAAAATGAACAAATTTAAAAAACAAACAAAGAATTTCCTCCCATGGGATCTTGATCCTCGCAAATTCCCTATAGGAAATTTTGAGGAAATGGGGATTGAAATAGGGATCACAGATGGGGCCGAGCAATCCTTCCTTGGCCTCGTCCCACCATAGACATCTTTAATTCTTGCAAGCATTGTATTAAAAAAAAGGAATAAATTGGTGAATCTACCGCAACCAATAAAGCTTATAGTTAAAATTGATACAATTATTGAGTCTGAAGTTTAAGTTGATACCATTCTATAATCTAAGAGTGTAATTTGATTTTTTTTTTTCCAAAAAAGATATATTATTTGTTATTATTATGTATGTTTTCTAATTAGACTTGTGACATTCAATGCAAAATTCATTTTGATTTTGAATAATTAAACAAAACAACATTTCTTTTTGAATTCTAGAGGAATAAATAGGGCCTTAATCACAAAGTGATGGTAAGTTTCGCTTGATAGCTATTTGATTTTAGATTTTCGATTTTTAAAAAAATCATGTGTTGTTTTATAACTTATTTACCATAATTTTCATTTTTCAAAGTGATTTTAAAAAATATTTAATGGTAGATAACAAAATTGAAAAAAAAAGAAAGAATAAGTGATAGTAGTAACTATGAGATTAATTTTAAATAATCAAATACAAAAAAGAAATATGATTATCAAATTGAGTCCCATTAAGTGTATGTTTGGTAACGTTTTCGTTTTTCTTTTTACATTTCTTATTTTTTATGAATTCGAAACAGGAATATGTTTGGTAACTAATTCATTTTCTTATTTCTTAGGAAAAAAAAACAAAAACAAAAACTTATTTGACAATCATTTCTTGTTTCTTGTTTATCGTTTATTGTATTTTTTCTCTCTAACATTTTCTCTTATTTTATAGTTTAAATATAATTTAATTTTGTAAAATATAAATATAAAACATACATTAAAATATAAAAAATAATTATCAAATGCAAATAATAACTAAAATAATCTACATTATCAAATACAAATTAGTCTAAATGCAAAATTAACAACAATAATATTCCACTTGAGTCATTCGTCTTAAATGATGTTGACTCAAGTCCTGATCAATTATATTATTATATAAATATTATGGTCGTAAAATATTAAACTTAAGCTAAATGAATGTCTTATGAAACAAAATTTGTATCTTATAAAATTCTAGTTAATTTCAAATGTACTAAAATATTAAAGTTAAAATAATATATAATTATGCATATGGCAAATTTTAAAACTCAAAATTTAAAATAAAAAATTTAATATATCTATATACTGAAAACTTGAAAATTGAAAACTAAAATAATACATAAATCTAAATATTGGAAAATTTTAAACTTCAAAAATAAAATAAAATATAAATATAACAAAATAATAGATAAACATGTATATTATAAAATTTAAAACTTAAATTTATTTAAAATAAAAAATTAATATATATATTGAAGATTTAAAAATTGGAAATTAAAGTAATATATAAATCTAAATATTGGAGAGATTTAAAATTCAAAATAAAAATAAAGTAGAAATATAGTAACATTTATGTTTTTAAAAATAGCCAAATTAATAAAAAATAAATAAATAAAATATAAAAGGTGGAACAAAATAAAAGAGATATGAAAAAACTGAAATAAAAATGCCTTTGTAATTTTTCAAATTTTTCATTTTTTTAGAAACAAAAAACTCAAAATTTGAGAAATAAGAATCGAAAATAGAAAACATTAAAATCGGACCTAATTTTCCTGAAAAATTTTTAGAAAATTTTGATTTTTTTAGGAGTCTTTTTAAACTTAAAAAAAATATTTAAAAATATTTAAACTTTATAGAAAAAAATTCTATTTTTTTTTTAATTTTGATTTTTTTAAGACCTAAAAGTACTTGTACTTGTACTTTTAAATTTAAATTTCTTTTTTTTTTTATGAAGTGTAAATTTTTTTTGTGAATTATCTATTTATATTTTTTAAAAAAATAAAATGTCCTTTTTTTTTCTAATTATAATTTTATGTTAATTCCTAAAACATTTATTTTATTTTATTATTATTTTTTTTTGGGACAGATATCTCAAGTCCCAAAGTTTGGCCGGCACACTTCCATCTCAATTCTTCTTGTTACCTTACCTGAAGGAACTGTACGCACTTGTAATGTCTCTTCTTTGGGTAATGGAGATTAGGGTTTGTTTAATCATCATTCAATTACTCGTTTCATTTTTCTTTTAACCCAGCGATCTCTCTCGAAACTATCTAGCGGCGAAATTCCTCGCGAATGGGGCTCTTCCAACCTTGTCAACCTGTATTTACGCTCCCTTTCTTTCCCTCTGTGTGCGATTGCCATCTTTTTCATTCACATTATTAATCCAAAATGTTGCAGTTCTCTGCTCGGAAATCGACTAACGGGTTCAATTCCAGACGAGATTGGGAACATCACTACTCTTAAATTAATGTCTACCTGTGATAACTATATCAACCACAAAGATCAAGATATAGCAAGAAGACCAATTTGTAAGTTACATAAACAATGAGGAACTCATGGTTTTGGTTTGTGAAAACTTTCCCTAAAATTATGTCTCGTTTTCATTCTTTGATAATAATTGGTATATCTAACATTTCTGTGCAAATTTAGTCTTGAAGTTTGAACGGTTTGTCTATTTACATTTCTAACAGTAGGAAATTGGATCCTTTTGAATTTATCTTCCTTTTTTTTATGAAATGTAAAGTTAGGCTGAGAGGATTCATTTGATATCAATGTTGATGTCATTTGTGGAATATTGATGTGACATATTTGTTAGATCAATCTTAATTGAGTTTTTATAATGTGACAATTCATGGAGTAAGAAGAAAGTCACGATTATTTTATTATGTTATTAGAGTAAAATTCGATTTCTATTACCACAAATATTAGTGAAGCAAACAACTGCTCATATTTCTAAAACTATAACCATATCGTTGCAGTTATTAATAAAATACTGTCTTAATTTTATTCAGATGTGTTGAGAAAATGTTCTGGAATTCATTGAATAATTTGCAAAAATATAATTGTAATTATATCTTCAAACTTTTGATTGTAAAATTTATACTCATCAAATTTATACAAGAGTTAAAATTGAACTTTCAAACTTGCATAATTATAATAATTGTGTAAGTTTGAGGATTCAATTTTTATCATTTGGGATCCAATTGCTACAACTATTAAGTTTGAGAGTTCAATTTTAAAGTTATATAAATTTGAGTGTTCAATTTTTGTCATTCAAAATTTAAGGGTCTAATTAGAATTAGAATTAGTTTTTTATGCAATTTATCCAATTTTATTTAATTCAACCAATAAATATTTTAAATTCTAAATTAACTTTTATTCTTATTGTAATTATTGATATTCACATTGTGCTTGAAACATACAGCGGTAAGAACATGAGAATCAAGGAAAAAGGAAGGGGAAAAAACCCTCCTTTCTGGCAGTGAGTGATCTTCAAGCTAAATTGTAAAAAATAAAAAAAAAACAATACCTACGAAGTATAAATAGTGACAGATCATTTAGTAAAAATAAATGTAATGAGTGAGGCTTGATCCTAGATCTAGAGAGGATAAGAAAATAAATTTACCTGTAAGCTAGTAAACAGTTTTGTTATTATGCCAATTTATATATATATATATATAAAGAGCATAAAGTTGTCTCAAGCCTCCAGGCCATATCAAAACCGTCCCTGAGTATAACTATGGAAACTAAATCATAAGCATGGTGGGTGCTTTCTTTATATACTGTCGATTTAGATGGTATATTAAAGATGTCGTTTTTGTTCTGAATGATTTTTTTTATAAAATGAATTCTAAATAGTAATGTCGGTAGAAATTTTATCTTTTAATTGCACATTTGCAGTATGGAAATTAGTTAGAAAACTTGTTGTCATAGCTTGAAAATTTATTAGTTTAGTCATTTAAGTTAATGTCCTTTGCTGTCGGTGGGTGAGAAAGAAAATAGTCCAGTTTCAATAAGAAAAGTCCAGTAATATTTATATTCAAAAAATAAAATTGAAAAATTATTTTAAATGAAAAACTGTTGAAAATATTTTTAAACATAACAAAATATTATAATCTATTAATGATAAATAAGAGTAGTCTACAATATATATCACAGACAACGGTGACATTTTGCTATATTTATAAATATTTTTGTTTATTTTACTATATTTGGAAATAGTCCTAAAATTTTCTCCTTTTATTCTAAATGTTGACTTTTATATTATAAGTCAAATAAATAGTTTTCAAATTTTCACTTAAGACTTTGAAATAATTTTTAAGTTAAATTAACGAAAAATTATATCTATATTAAACAAAGTTTTTTTTAAAAAAAAAGGAAAAAAACTTGAACAATTAATAACAAAAAAAATTTATCAAACAAAAAAGTCCAGAAATATTTAAGGACATATGGACAAGAAGATAGTTATTATAGTCCTAGATTAGTATAGTTATGTTGTTTGGGGTGTAGATTATTTTAGTTTGAATTATAATAATATGTATTTGAAATATTTTAATTTGAGAAAAAATAATAAACATTGTAGTAAAAAAAATGATGAATGTAAAATAGTTTAAATAGTAAAAACTGTAGCAAATAGTAAATACTATAGTAAATGAGAGTTTTGAAATAGTGTTGACGGTAACTAATTGAGGATTATAAAATAGTATTTCCCATAACGTAGATCTTATCCCAAATGCCCTCTCAAAGATTCTAAGTAGATAAAAAAAATGTCAATGAGCGTTTTCCATTGCATTCAAAACAAAAGGACCCACCCTTTATAATATACACTTTTTTACTTGAAATATTATGTCAATTTTAAATAAAATATGGTTGGACATATTGTCAAAGTTGGATGCATATTATTGATATCTTGACTTGAGATACAAAAGAGTTGACTTGTCCTTATCTTAGAGACATTAACTCATCAATTCAATTAATACATTTCTTTCTCACTCTCATACAACCATTGATTAGTTTGGAGATAGCAAACACTTTTTTTCTTATAAAAACAAAAAATTTTGTATCAATTTTTACACTCAAAAGGTAATCAAGAGATCATGTCTTTCATTGTACCTTCTATTCTTGTTGTTCCTTTCTTCATTGTTTTTTTCTTTCTCACTATTCTTGCTTTTCAAGTTCCTCAGTTGCCTCCCGATGAAGGTAATATTATATCGTTATCTATGTATATATTTTTATAATAGTTTAAAACTTTTTAAGTATCTAAAAAGAACATGTTTTGAGTATGCTATTATCATCATATTTGTTACGAATTCTTCTTAGGTTTATATATTACTTTTGTCTCTTTACTTTTTGATTTTTTTTTTTTATTTTAGTCATTTTAATTTCAATATATTCATTTGGTCTATGTGCTTTTAAGTTGTTTATTTTGAATACTCGTACTTTCAATCTTGGTTCATTTTAATTCTAAAAAAGTGACCATTTTTGTCTCTTAAAATGAAATAAAAAAAGAAAATACACAAGCTAAAACAGTTGCCTTTAGAAGTATCATGACCAAAATGGATATTTTGAAAGTATAGATAGATAAAAAAGAATGATTTGAAAATACATAGATTGAAATGAACAAAAAAAAATAGGATCAAAGTGTATTTAAGGTCCTGTTTGTGAACTATTTGGTTTTTTGTTTTTGTTTTTGAAAATTAGTCATATTTCATCCACATTTTTTTTATAATTATTTGCATCTTTTTTAAGTACAATGATTGAATTCTTAGTCAAATTTCTAAAAATAAAAACAACTTTTTGAAAGTTACTTTTTTTTAGTTTTCAAAATTTGGCTAAGTAATAACAAAGGAATAAATTTGGAGGTGGTGATAATGTTAGTATACTTAATTTTTAAAAACAAAAACAACAAACAAAATAGTTACCGCACGTAGCCTAAATCTTTTTTTAATGATAAAAAAAGGACTCATTTGAATGTTTGGACATGAAAATATTATTATCAATCAAAACAATTTATGTAAATTGAAAATTGATGTTGAAAATTGAAAACCCAAAAAAAAAAAATAATAATAATAATTAATAAAAGAAGATTTGAAGGTGGATGTTTCTCAAGGTTTGTTTGTTCCTATAATATTTTTATATTGACATTAAAACTAAAACTGATGAGAATTTGGGATGAAAATTAATTTTGCAGTTGAAGGGTTGAAATATGTGGGGAAAATATTAGGAATAGATTGGAATTTAAGTGCAAATCCATGCAGTCCAGAGTTTGCTTGGGTGCCTGCGGATCATCAAAACGACCTATCGGCAATAAGTAATATCACATGCAACTGTGAATATCTTAACCATACCGTTTGCCACGTCACTCATATGTACGTCTTATTTATTTATTTATTATTTTTATTTTAATATAACTCACTTTTACACCTGACTGTCGCTTACCTTTTAATTTTAGAGAAATTATTTTAAATTATAAAACTACTGAAAATATTTACAAACAATAACTAAATATCATAGTTTATCTGTCAACAAAAATTATAAGACTATTATTTATATCTATCATGATAGATAGACAAAGATAATAATCTATCACGATCTATCGCAGATAGACAGTAAAATTTTACTATTATTTATAAATATTTTATTTTATTTTACTATATTTAAAAACATCCTTTTGTTTTATTACGTTAATAATATTTTCATTTTATAGATTGGTTATAATGTAAATTACTATTAGGTAATTTGTGTTTTTGTTTCAAATAACACAATTTCACCGTGCATACAAAATACTTTTTTATTATAATAATAAATAATGTTATTAAGGTCGGTGGCCATTATCCATATATGGACGCACACGAAGCTTTTGATAATTAGAAAGTATCAAATGATTTCAATCTTGCATTTATTTGAAGGAAAAATAAATAAATATAAGAGAAAAAAAATACACTCATGCAAAGAACTCGATGTACTATGTTAATGAGCATTGATGTGTATGCGTATATATAAGTTAAAACAAAAAATCTCACAAAATTCTAAAATTAAAATCTACACTCAAAACATACTAAAACGACAAATAGTCCAAAAGAAAAGTATTTGACTATTAATACACATTCTACTACTAATATAGGATACAACTTTGATAAAACATTTAAGTTCTAAAATTCTTTGGTGCTTCCATTATTCTATTTATTCTTACTATGATCCATATACCTAAATTAAAGTGTACAATTTTATTTGTTTTAGATATACAAATGTCAAACATTTAACAAAAAGGAGAGTAAGAGAGTATTGAAGACGAAAGAGGAGAAAAAAAATGGAAAATTGTAAAACTAGTATGCTTTTTAGAAATTCATAAAAATAGTTTTTCTCGGTCCATTTCGAACAAGATCGACCACCGAATTAGTTAAAAAAATCAACTTTTTCTAACTCATCGATTTTTTTGGGTCTTCTCGATATATCTCGCCTGATTACACATCGAGATTTGTTAATTCTTTTATGTAATCTTCCCAGATTTTATATCAAATCTTATATTATTTTCAATTTTCTCCAAAATCAGTTATGTTTACTAAATATTATATCAAATTATTATATAATTGTTCAAATTTTTAGAATAATATATGTTTTCACAATTATATGAATTTCTAGAATTTCAAATGGGTTTTTCAAGTACCAAAATAGATTTTTTAAATTGATTCAACATTTTTAAATTTTGGAGAATATCAAACATTTCGAAAAATTGGATAAGATTTGAGATATACATAGAATCTTGATGTTAATCCTGTTCGAGATTCCACGAGAAAGCTCAAATATATGAATTTCGATGTTAATTATGTCTGAGATTTCACCGAGAAACCTCAAATATATAGAATCTCGGTGTTATTTTGCCTGAGATTATTATCAAGATGCACATAATCTGGCGAGATGTATCGAGAAAACTCCAAACAATCGATAAGTTGGAAAAAATTGATTTTTAACTAAAATCTCGTGGTAAATCTTGATCGAAATGAACCGAGAAAAACTATTTTTACGATTTAAAAAAAATGTTAATTTTATAAGATAAAAACTTAAACGTGTTATTTCTTACAATTTTTTAAGAAAGAGGGGAAATAGAGAAGAAGAGAATTGCTAGATTTTGTTCATATAATAGTAATGATATTTTTCGAATTTTTGTTAAAGATGAGGGATATTTTTGAAAATTTCGAAAGTTGAAATATATTTTTGATATAAAATACTAACGGTTTTCGTATAAAATTAACGGTAAGTGATATTTTTGAACTGATTTTGTAAGTTATTTTTGAAAATATTTTAGCCTAAGATATTGTTTTTGTTGGGAAAGCAGAGTTCTGCAATCGCTGAATTTGGGAGGCACACTTCCATCTGATCTTTCGAGGCTTCCTTACCTGAAAGTACTGTAAGTACTTCCTCTCTCTTCACTTTGCAATGGAGTCTCTTCACGTTGCTGGTTTCTTCCACTACCCAACTTTCATGTTTCTTCTAATCCAGTGATCTCGTTCGAACTTATATCAGTGGCCAAATTCCTCCACAATGGGGTTCCACCAAGCTTTGCAAAATGTATTTTCTCTCTTTTTCTTCTTCTCTATGCCTCATCATCATTGGATTTGCATCCAATGTTAATCCAAACTTTTGCAGTTCCCTACTTGGAAATCGGCTCACCGGTCCCATTCCAGAAGAGATTGGAAACATCACTACTCTTCAAGAATTGTGAGTTCTAATTAATTACCACATCTTTGATTCTCTTTTCTATTCTTAGATCATTTTAACATGATGTTATAATTAATTATACCTACACAGGGTCCTAGAATCCAGTCACCTCTCAGGAACCTTGCCTTCAACCCTTGGAAATTTGGTCAAATTGGAAAGATTGTAAGACCTAAATTCCTTGCTGTTGTTATGTTATAGCTTGATTTTGATTCATACTTGTAAGTTATTGTTTAGACTTCTTGGCTCTAATAACTTCACTGGGGAGCTGCCGACGTCTTTGGGAATGCTAACCTCTTTGACCCAGTTGTAAGATTTATAAAATTTTTCAGTCTTCGGATTATGTTTCCTACATTCATTCATACAGTCGTTTTTCTATAACATAAGTAGCTTATTGAAGTATTGCAATTATGCAGCCGAATCAGCGACAATAACTTTGTAGGACAGATACCCAGTTTCATTCGGAATTGGGTAAATATTAGTCTAATGTGAGAACTCTGTATTCTACGCTCAATTCTAACTCTTCTCTTTAACCATGAATCCTTTCTCTCTAATTTAATTTGATTGTGACAGAGTGATTCAAGGAAGTGGGTTGAGTGGGCCTATTCCTTCTGAAATCGGACTTTTGAATGAATTAATCGACATGTTAGTATGCAGTTTTATTTCACGGCTCAATTATCTCAGGAAAAGAAAAGAAAAATATATATTTTTTTCTCACTCATACTCGTGAAAATTTCAACTTGCAGGAGAATAAGTGACCTGAATGGAGCTTCATCACCCTTTCCATCGCTTAATAATTTGACCAACATAAATTATCTGTGAGCAGCTCTGTTCATTTCTAACTTGTTGGAAGCACCTTAGCTAATTAATTTTGTTTTTGATTTTCTAACAGAGTGTTGAGGAATTGCAATATTACTGGAGTGCTGCCTGATTATTTGGCGAAGATGACAACTTTGAGGATCCTGTCAGTATAAGTTCATTATATCACTTTTTAGTTTCTTGCTCATATATTTTACCTTTTAGCCACAAATATTAAACTATTCCCCTTGCTGCATAGTATAGCTTAGTATTTGTAGCTTTTCTTTATCAGTCCAGATGTATTTTGGCATACTGTTTCTGTTATTTCTCAGCTTGTGATACGGCACCGCATGTACTGCCACTGTTCTGTTTATATCACTGTTAACCTCAGTATGCTTTAGCTGAGTGTATCTCATTTTTTTTTCGTTGATTCTTTTATTCTTTATGCTATTTTTCTAATTGGAATTATATCTAGACTTTCATGTCTCACATGAAAATCTAAAAATTTATCAGAACGAATGTCAAGATCTGTTATTCACTCTAGATGTTGAAAGGTGGAAAAGAGCGGCACCATGTGATGAGTTAGTCCTGAAAGAAGCAATAAGAAGCTTATGTTTTTTGAATTGGGAAAATATAATCTCTTTTTTTTTCCCCCTCTTTTTATTAGATTCTTTTGCATGGTGACCATGAATCACATAGGCTGCTAGTAGTGAATATTGAGTGAGCTGCCTGGTATTAGGTGTGTTAAGAGAATAGGAAGAATCAAAATAGTTCTCTTTCGATCAAAGACTAAAAAATAAAATAGTTAGTTGATCCTAGTAGCAATGCATGGGGCTGATAAGTCGGAAGTTCCTTTTAATTATATTTATGACAACTTAATTTGCGCTCACTTTTTCACTTGCAATCTCTTGCAGAGACCTCAGCTTTAACAAAATAAGTGGGGAGATTCCACCCAATTTTCATGATCTTGCAGGGGTGCAAACAATGTAATAAACTGTTCGCACAAATTCTAATTATAACTACATATAGTCATTCTCTCATGGCTTTGCTATATAAATGGGAAAACCTTATAAATGACTGTCTCACTATGCTATATTTCAAGAGAACTGGTTGAATTTGATATGTGTTAATAGTTGGAAACGAGCAAATAATATTATCATACGTTTTAACTCCTTGAAACGGTTAAATATATAAGCTAAAATTCTAAAAATCAAGGCATGTTGTTGGATATTTTTCGGATTTGTTAAACAAGACACAAGAAGCCTAGTTTTTACTAGCTGATTTATTCTAAAACAAGTGTTGCACTTACGTCGGCTAACCTAGAGTCACTTAAGTCTTTAACCTTACATGAACATTGGACCATGAGATCTTGAAGACAGGAGGGGACCGAAATCATAATCCACACAAGATATTAAAAGTGCATTTATAAGACCTCCCTCTAGGCTCTACTCTACATCGTTATGTGTGCATAACCAGCAATATTATAGATTGTATTTCCCAATGACATTAGAATTTACATTGTGAGGTTGCATCTTCATGTTAGAGCTCCCTGATACAGAAAGGTCATCACATCAATTATACTCATTTTTCAATATTTACATGTTTAGATTTTTAACTGGAAACTTGCTAAATGGATCAGTGCCTGGATGGATGCTACATGATGGAGAGGTCATGTAAATTTCCCATGGACTTTTTACCCTTTAATAAGGTTTATTGAAATGATAAGTTTTTTAAATATACCTGTTGTGAAGAGGTTTAATCATATACTTCCTTTTTCAGTGATCTCTCTTATAATAAATTTGCACCACTCCCTGCGGATACAAATTGTCAAACACGAAATATGTAAGAACGTTTTTATCTCTCTTCTTTCTACTTCCTGTAATAATTTCCTTTAGGAGATACAAAGTTTCCTTTCCTTCCTCAGGAATTTCTTTGCAAGCTCTTCTCTTGACAATGATTCGTAAGTTTAAGTTTTCTTGGATATAAAATTTTAAAATTTCTATATTTTGTTGCTATGTCAATTATATTATTCTGGTATACTGACTAGTATTGTTTTATCAGTAAGCTGGTATCTTGTTTGAGGAAAATCACATGTGGACAAGGTGAGTTGGGATATGACATTTTCATGTGCGTGATTGTAGCAACCTTGGGAGAGGTTAGGAGAATGATGAAAAACTAAAATGCTTTGTCAACTAAAGATGGTGGAAGATGGTCTATCCATTGAAAAGCAGCAAGAGGCATATGTCTTTTTTTTCTTTTCTTTTCTATTTGTAATATCGATAAGCACGCTGATATTCTTGCAGTTAAGTACCATATCTATATAAATTGTGGTGGTAAGGAAGAAATCATCAATGGTGTTACGTTTGAAGGAGATGAAGATACAGGCAAACCATCGCAGTTTCGTTTAAGCCAAACAAATTGGGCATTTAGCAATACTGGCTCTTTTTTGGATAATCATCACCGTACATATGACTATATTGCCGTCAATTCATCAACGTTGTCTATGAAAAATTCTAAACTGTATGAGACTGCTCGACTTACTCCACTGTCTCTGACATACTATGTGTACTGCCTAGCAAGTTCAAACTACACGATAAGCCTCCATTTTGCAGAAATAACATTTACTAATGATAAAAGTTTTACGAGCCTCGGAAGACGTGTATTTGATGTTTATGTCCAGGTAATCAATGATTTTTTTTTTTTTTTTTGAATATTTCCTCATTACAAGCTCAAAATCCCGTAAATTGAAATCCAAACTTGCAGGGAAGGCGGGTGCTGAAGGATTTTAATATTGTAGATGCTGCAGGTGGTGTTGGTAAAGCTTTCATACACAAAATTCCGATCTCTGTTACTAATGGCACTTTGGAGATACGATTTTATTGGGCAGGGAAGGGGACAACTGTAATCCCTTCAGGGGGAGTCTATGGTCCTTTGATTTCTGCCATTTCAATAGTTTCGGGTAAGTTGAGTGACATGTTAATTTAATTCTCTTCTGGTTTATTTTTTTCACATATATTATATGATTTCATCACAGTATACATATTATCTATCAGTAATAAAAGTTTATTCCCGTTCTCTCTCATGAAATTGCTGTTATTAAATTCTACAGTTACATATATTAGTTTCTAATAGTAATAGAAATTAATTCTCTATCTGCGGAACTAAACTAATTCTTCTGTCCAACTTCATAAATTATTGAGTATATTCCGATAGAAGAACTAATCTTTGGGAAGATAAACATTAGATTGGATCATAATAATAATCTTTTAAGTCTTAGGTCCTCTTCAGTTTATCAACTTGCCCACCACTGCAACTCATAACATTTGTTCCAAAGTTTGTACTAACTAATACTCAATGAGCCATAATTATATAAAATATAAACACTATAAGTCTGTCTAGTGGTATGAGGCAAAGGAAGGAAGGGAAAGAAAATTTGGAGGTAATGAGTTCAAATTCCATAATTGCCACTTATCAAGTTGTTATGTGAGATTAGATTAGTTGGAGAGAATTAAAATGGCCTAAACATTATATATATGTTTGTCATATCCTCCCATATTACACCATAGTTCTCAAAGAAACCAAGTGTTTCAACGCAGTCTTTTTATAGCCCTTCTAAACTAAAGTGTTAAATTTGTATATTATTGAATAATCGACTTTATTTAGATTACATTAAATTATCAAATATATAGACTCTAGTAGACCCAACAAAGGAAACTAACCTAAAAAGAAAATATTAATATGGAAAATACAAATTAGAAATAAACTCTAATTTCCTTTTAACACTCTCTCTCAAACTCAATGTGATAGATTGGTGAACAACTTGAGTTTTGCAAAGATAACTTCTGAAACAAATCAATAGATTTGGGATGGAAACAAAAACTCACGAAGATCGAAAATAGAAAGTAAGCTAGTAGATTTGGGATGGCAATATAAACCCACGAAGAACGGAAACAAACTTCTGGGCTGAAAATATAGATTCTCATATCGAGATCTATAACAAAACCTACAAAAACTTCTGGACTGAAAGATCGAGATCTAAAACAAATCCCACAAACGATCGATTTGCAAATGGAACAAAGACTTTTTGTGCAAAAGAAGATGTGCCATAATCGTATAAACCAAATTGAACCAACTTAAATCACATCAAATTGAGTGAACCAAACCAATTAAACTAATTGAAACAAGCTTAATTAACCGAAACAAAACACGTGTAACTGAACTGAACCAAACCAAGAGGATCGAACTGAATCCATCGTCTAACCGAACCGGATCGGAACGATTAAATCGGACCGATCAAACCGAACTGATTGGAGTTTCAAAAACCGAGAAGATAAGAAAAATAAACAAATAGAGAGGGAAAAAAAAACTTGAATCAACACCGACGCTCGAAAGATCAAGATCAACGGTGTGAGATGAAACAGAAACAGTCAAGGACGTCGACGGCATCAATGACAGTAAAGACTGAAGTAGTGGCGACACAAATCGGTGGAAGATTGAAGAACGGGGTTGGATGACGCCAGATCTAGGCCGAGACGCGGAGGAAACGGCGTGAGGCGGATAGATAGCGACGGACGCAACTGAGAGTCGTAGATCTGAGCGGCGCGACATGAACGAAGGACTGAGGGAGAACTGGGATCTGAACGCATTGGGAATGCCGGACGGGGAGGAGCTAAGCAGCGATGAGCAAATCTGACAAAGAACGGTCGGATGCGGACAGCTGAAAGGGCGAGACGACCGGACGACGAGCCATAACTGAAAAAAAATGCTTAACGGCTGATTTGTGGTTAACGGAGGAGGCTGTACACCAGATCGGTGGTGGATAAGAGAAAACCCTAATTGACGACGGATCTGCCTCTGTCAACGGCTGTTGACGGAGGCAGAGATGGGACGTGGCGGCTAACTGGGGAATTTTCTTCTGTTACCATATTAAATATATATATTATTAAATAAATAGAGTACATTAAATTACAGAATATGGTAGTTAAAAGGAAACTAACGAAAAAAAAAAAAAGAAAAATATTAATACGAAAAATACAAATTAAGAATGACAAGTGTTAGTTTAGATTCAACGAACTAATGCAGTCAAAACCATAACTGACCTTCAATGGTTTCAAGGATCTATTATAATTTATACCTACTTTCCCACGTTAGAACTAGAAATAGGATGCACTTTAGGCTGTTATTTGCTATAAATACTTAGGGCTAAACTACAAACCACATTTATTCTTTCAAAAATTGCTATATTACCTTTTAATTTTTTCATAAAGGTTCCAAAACTATCTTTAAACTAGAAGTCTTTAGATGAAAATTTGGAACTAAAATGTGTATGATGGACTTAAAAACTGCCACACCATTTTAGGTTCTAATTTTCCTCTTACATTCTAAGAATTTTGAAACATTTACGAAAACATGTGTAACCTTTTTTTTTAAGCATAAAACATGTATAACTTAATGTCTCATAAAGTTTTTAATTAATTAAAAAAAATTTAATAATCAAGTATCAACAAAAAATTAAACACGTTCTTTTAAAGGATTTAAAGAGTTGGGATGTAAACAGATTTCTCAATAAGTTTAATAATAATTATCTTATCTTACTATTTTTTAAAAAAGTGGATTAAGGGGAAAATGTTATTGAGTTGGTCGAAAATAATAATAAAAAATGATGATTAAAGAAAAAAACACTCACAGTGTTGTTACGGTATTATTAAAAAAAAGTGTTACCTACTTTTTTGAATTGTTTCAATATTTATTATTGATTAATTAAAATTAGAATTTACATTAATAGAATTATTTATTATCTTTTCACATTCTCAAATCCCTACACAATATATACATATTTAATAAGATGTTAGCATATGAAAAAAAAAATGATCTCTTTATCTCTATAATTTAATTTTTAAAATTTATGAATTTACCTTTAAGTATATTTAATGATGAGATTTCAAAGGTTTTGTAACTTGACCTATAATATATATTTAATAATAATGGAATTTTCAAAAGTTAACTAAATTTTATTAGTTAATTTTTAAAAAGGTCTAGAGTACGTTGAAATTAATAATTTAAATGACATGCATAAAAGTAAGAAACAAGAAAGAGGCAAAAAGAAGATTTTGAATATTTAAAATTTTGTCAATCTTATTCACAAAAAAGAATTATAAAATTTAATGACTTTATTTTAATTATATAGATATAGATAATTTTTTGAGTTTCAATAATTTCTAACCTTTTACAATCATATAAATAACTATTTTTACAAAGCATAATGAACGAGCATGGGATGCATACACAAACTCATTTATAAAAATTTGTTCTTAATACACGATAAAATAAAGTGAGAATTCTATCAATATGATAATATAATTGAAAATATCACGCACAAATGCACGTGTTAGTTTTATATAATTATTGTCCCTCTTTTCATGATGCAGACTCTGATCCTTCAGTTGAGCCTCTAGTAGAAATTCGAAATAACTTATCTATCGGTGCAATTGTTGGAATTTCGGCTGCAATAGTCTTATTTATAATTTTGGCTCTTGGAACTTTATGGTCGAGAGGATGTCTTGGAAGGAAAAGTAGACATCCACAAGGTAATTTAGATGAATTGTTTTTGGTGGCGAACTTGTATGTTAGGATTGATTTTTAGGATTCAAGGTTCAATATCTTATTTAGCCAATATATAGTCTCGAGTTCAGTGAGCCGGATGTTTGATTCCGTTTCTCTTGGGTATAGGCCCTATCCAGCTATACTTTGTTTATTATCATGACAATAGGCTTCATTCATTTTGACTCTTCCTGTGCAGATTTGGAAGGTCTAAATATTGGTCCATTTTCTTTAAAGCAAATAACAACCGCGACGAATAACTTTGACACTTCCAATAAGATAGGGGAAGGTGGTTTTGGACCTGTTTATAAGGTGATATCACTGATTTGCTATTTTGTTTTGTTCGTGAACGTTTCTTTTGCAGATATCTTAGACCATATGCAACGTAAATTTTCTTTCAAAATGAAGGGTATCCTCTTAGATGGCACCATGATTGCAGTGAAGAAACTTTCCTCAAACTCAAAGCAAGGAAAACGTGAATTTGTGAATGAGATAGGCGTGATATCTTCTTTACAACATCCATATCTAGTAAAGCTGTATGGATGTTGCACTGAAGGTGATCAACTTTTGCTAGTTTATGAATATATGGAAAATAATAGTCTTGCCCGGGCCCTATTTGGTAATCTTTGTTTTCTGGACTTTATTATAACCAATTTTTATTAGTATTCTTAATGCATTTCAGCGAGCTGATTAATGAAAGTATTGACCATCTCTCCCAATATAATAAATTGAAGGACCTCAAGAATGTCAATTAGAATTGAATTGGCCAACGAGACAAAAAATTTGCATTGGTTTAGCCAAAGGTTTGGCTTTTCTTCATGAGGAGTCAGGATTGAAGATTGTTCACAGAGACATCAAAGGTAGTAATGTATTGTTAGATGAAAATCTCAATCCAAAGATATCTGACTTTGGTTTGGCCAAGCTTGATGAAGAAGAGAATACCCACATGACCACTCGGATCGCTGGAACATTGTGAGTCATTATGATTAATTCGTTCTTTCTGCATTATCCAAATAATTTTTTTGCTGTTTTTTTTTTCCTATTTAGCGTCTAAAGTCTTGTCAATATAAGTATAGTAATTAATAAATAGTCATTTATGCTTTTGTGGATTAGAATCCACCAACCCCAAGCCTAAATCAACATGAGCAGCTCCTTGGAACAGAATATAATAATAGTTATTTGATGTCAAGAAGTTTAATGGAGTTGAAATTTCTTTGGCTTGCTGCAATTACTAATAGACATTTTTCTCCTAACACCATGAACGCTGTTTGAAGTTTTGGCATTTAAGTTTATTGATCCTACAAATGCTAGATAGCTAGTATTTATGTCTAATATCATACTTTTGCGGCGGATATATGGCTCCAGAATATGCAACACGAGGCTACTTAACGGATAAAGCAGACATTTATAGCTTTGGTATTGTGACATTGGAAATAGTTAGTGGAAGGAGCAACGCTATGTATCGGTCAAAGGATAAGTGCCTTTATCTTCTTGATTGGGTAACTTGATTTCATTTTTGTACAAGTGTAGCTTTACTTTTTTTTGGCGTTTAACCTTGTTAACCACAAGGAACTCAGACTTATATGTGAATTTTAACTCGGGTCCATCTTGATATTTTTTTGGTTGACAATTGCAATGAAAATTCATCTTTACCCTTAAACTATATTTGTTTTTCCATTTACTTCTTCCGCTCACTTCAAAACCTAAGGAGGTGTTTGGGGCAGTGAGTTGGTTATTTATAGTCAGTAAGCTATAATAGTTTATACAGATTATTTTAGTTCGGGTTATAATAATCTATGTTTAAGGTGCAATTTATTTTAATTTGGGTTCGAACTAGTAAACATTATCACAAAGAGGAAAAGAAAGGATGAATAGGAAATAGTAAATACGATAACAAAAAGGGATTTGAAATAATAATATTGTAGTTTAATGGTAGATTATAATAGTTAGAAATACCAACTATTATAATTAGAGTTATAAAAGCCCATTCCACCCACTTGAAGTTGGGGGCAAACACCCTAAGTTTCTATTTATTTCACATGATCCTGAGATCAACGAATATAACTTGAGGAAACATTGGGAAAGGTAAATTAGCTAACCGATGCTTTGATGGCACTTGGCAGGCACTTGTAGTGAAAGAGAAAGGCGATTTAATGGAACTAGTTGATCCAAGGTTAGGCTCCAATTTCGACCAAGGCGAGGCAATGGCAATGATCAACATTGCTCTTCTATGCACCAATGTCTCTCCTTCTGCTAGACCCACTATGACCTGCGTAGTGAGCATGCTTGAAGGTAAGGCTGCAGTCGAGGAATTATCCACAAATCCAAATGACTTGAGAGAAGAGATCAACGCAATGTGGACCATTATGCACCAGAACCAGAAATTGACTGACAATGACATCCAAACAGAGAGTGCATCGTCTTTGGACATTCTATGTACCAGTTCTTCCACATCCATTTAGACCACAAATTTGACTCATTTCTAATGTTTTGGATAAGGTATGTGGTATATCTAAGCTTTGATTTTTTCTCTCTCCTTTATAGGTTTGATACTATTTTGGTCTTAGTATTTTCGGTCTCAACTCGTCTCTGTGTTTTCAAAAGGTTCATTTTAGTTCATGTACTTTCAATTATTTTTCATTTTAATCCATGTTCAAAATATCGGTCTTGGTCCCATACTTTAAAAAAATTGACCATTTTTATCCATGTGTTGCAAAATCTTAACACATCTTTTATGCACGACTGAATGGACTAGAATGATCACTTTCTAAAGGTGTAAGGACTGAAACAAACGTTTTGAAAGTACAATAACTAAAATAAGCAAAAGTTGAAAGTATAAGAATCAAAATTGATGTTTTGAAATTATATAGAGACTAAAAAGAACTAGAGAATAAATGACCAAAATAATATTTAAACGTATTACGATGGAAGCTTAGACATACATGTACCATATTCAAGACATTGTAAATGCAGTTTCAGAGTCCAGTTTCTACTCTAAATTGATGTCAAAGAATTGATACCACTTAAAATATAGGAGAGATTAAATCTTCTTCTACTTGATTCTAGTAGAATATGTTTATAAGATCTGCAAGCTACAGTTTCTCAACAAGGCAACTCTTGGTTCCTGTTTACCAGGTGGGATCCTCCAAAGGCCATGCTATTATTATTGGCTTTAATTTTGTAGAATCCATAGTTCTGGTGTGTAAAAGCATTCCTTAAAATTGCTATCTACTTTTTCTGTCTTTATTAATAAGAGGTGTATCTAATATTACAATCGAAATTTTAATTTGAACAAAATTTGTATTTTCTTGTTTGTTAATTCAACTTTTTGAATTTTTTAAAATTATGTAAAAAAGGATAAGTTACACAAAGAAGCTATAATTCTGAGGAAAAAAAAAACTTTCAAATATGTGATGGTCTTCTAGCATATTCATATAAACAATTTAATCAAATAGTTGATTGAATAAACTAATATTTGTGTAAAATTAAGGATCACAATAGAAACAAGAATATGGAGAAAATATAACATAACAATAATATATAATAAAAGAAAATAACAAAATATAAATTAATGACTGAGAGTTTATAGAAATGATATTGAAGTTTAGAAATCACTCTTAATATCTCACCAATGTGCATTTCTCTTAAATCTATCAAATGTCACTATTTATAGATAACTTGGCAAATATGAGGTGGAATTAAATGGAAACTAAGAGTTTGTAATTGTAAAACATATGAACATCATAAATGCACATGGGGTTAGTGGGAGAATGTCATTTGGGCATCTATTACATATAATACTCCCCTTAGATGCTAATTAAATATATGAAATATGTTTTATTAAAATCTTACTAGGAAGAAACCCAATAGGAAAAAATCTCAAAAATACATATTTCATATAATCTAATAATTCTAGAAGAATACAATATATTTTTTTCCCTAATGAAAACATCGTCGCCGTATTCAATGTTGTGCACCAATTTTTTAAAGATTGCAATAGTAATGACTTTGTAAATAAGTCTGTTAGGGTATCTTTCGAACAATTTGTTATACAGTGATGCTGTTTTCTTGAGTATAAAAAAAATTTGGTTGTTGGGTTTCCTTTCTTTTCTCATGAAATAGTGGATTATTATTATATGTATATTCATCATTATATTTGTAATATTTTGTAATTTTTTTTTCTTATAGGTTGATACTTTGATATATGAAGACCTTATATTTGATTCATAATTAAGAAGAATAATATTACACTATTTTAGTCTAATTTTTTAGAAAAAAAAAACCCTAGCCACCATTGTAAAAATCTAGCCACCACCGGAACCCTAGACGTCGAAATCATCGACACACCCTGCTTCTTAACGGAACCTCTACTGTCCTACGATCATCCGACGTTTCTATCTAACCTTTTGCTGGAATCGCCGCCATTGTCGGCAACCTGTCGTCCGAACCATCGCTTGTTCCTCGACCCGCGTCGTGCTAGATTCATTCTGCCACTCACTTGCGTGGTGCCAGATTTGGTTGTGTCCACTCGTTTGCCCAGGCAGTCCGCCAGCCATCTGGTTCTATCCACTGTCTTCCGCCGGCCACTGGCTGGACCTTGCAATTTACCCTAACTTTAGATCTAGCTGTCGTTGCTGTCTCTCTCTCTGTGGCACTCTCTCCGACGGTCAAGGTGCAGTTTACGTGTTTTTCAGGTTCGTGCGCCAATGCAGTTCGCATGTTTTCAGTTTTTGGTTGGTTTGGATTTGGCAAAACGCTAGTGGAAAAGGAGTATATAAATCTCACCTCGCACATATATAGATCTGATTTGGTTCAAATACAGTGGTTTGGAATCAGATTTGGTCCAGATTTTAGTTTCGTTCATCTTAAGTATGGCTAGTCTGATTTATGGTTTGATTTGGTTTGGTTCTATTCATATTTGTGGTTAATTCAAAGTTTTTTTTTTTTTTTTTTTCTAACGTGGATTATTTTTTCTAATCAAATTGTTGTTGGTTGTTGATTTAAGTTACCTCGTTATGGAACAAATTCATCAACTCCTGATACTGTTGCAAACCAATTTTTCATCGGGTAATCTTTGTATTTCCTTGGCACAGGTGGAGTTATCCACAATTTTTTTCTAGTAATAGTTCATCTCCTTGGATCATTGATTCAGGAGCTATTGATCACATAACTGGTTCATCTCACATTTTTTATACATACTATATTTCTCATGAAAATAATAAAACAAAATTAAAATCACCAATGTGAAGAAAATTTTCGAAAAAGATCCTTTGAGCGCGGAAGCAATATCGACCCAGATTCCATTTTTCATTGAATGTAAGTTTTATCGTAAACAAGAACAAGATATGCATTTACTTAAATTACAACATGCTTTAAAAAAAAATACTTAGGGTTTCAAAAACTTTTCTTCAAAAACTCTCTCGAACAAAACATGAACGAATCACATTCTCCACGCGGGCCTCCTTCTTCAAAAGGGACACCACCATTTGAGAATCATTTGTATTCTACTTTTCTTCTCTCTAAATTTTTAAGTGAGTACTCTTTTCTCAATTTTTTTCATGAAGATGAAAATCTCATCCACCATTTTTTCACACAACCCACATATATTAATTGAGAAAAAAAATAGGGGGAAATAGGGGGAGGGAGTTGTATCTCCTTCCCTTTAATTAATTTTAATTAAATTTATATATATATATATATATCTGTCTCTTATACACATCTAGATGTGTATAAGAGACAGATGTTAATTATATCACATATATAATCAATTTAATTAATTATATCATATATAATTAATTCCCTCAATTAATTTGAACACTTCAAATTAATCCAAAACTAATTCTCAATTAAATCCCTATTGAGCTACCGAAGAGACCTTATGAACATGTAGATTGAAGCTACAACGGTACTTGGATAATTAATTAAACTCTTTAATTAAATTACCCAACATCCATTAATTACCGATCATTCCACTAAAGATCGACAATTGCACTCTTCGCACTATAGATAAATTTTTGTGTCTTGGATATAACTAATCAACAGTATGATGATTCTTCAGAAATTGTTCATAAGTACAGCTGGGCCAAAATTATCATTTTGCCTCTATAGTTATATCTAACTCCTTAAGTACTATTGATCTCTCTAATGAACAATAAGTCATAGTCTAACTATGACCAAGTCCCTTGGGCCAAGAGAAGGTGTGGCCACTATGTTCAAGACCTAGAGCATCGGGGAAGGAGTAAATTTCATCTTGTGTAACTGTGTTCCCTGCTCCCGAGCCAGACGAATCCCCAAAATGGTAGAGTTGTTGAGTTGGCAATCTAGCCACTCTCACCCATACAAATCAAAGGACCGCCTTCATGAGCAAGAGTTCAAAACTCACTCAAGATTTAGGTCATGTCACCTATGGTCATCCTAGTGAAATGTAAGTCTCTATTATTAACGGCGTTATATAAAGAGACTAATCATTTCGTGGTTCGGTCTTATACAAATTCTTTGTATAGGATACCCCTACTCATATGTCTCCACATGAATGATCAAGATCAGATCATTTGTCGCACTTTACAACACTTGTAACACCTACAAAGCGGTTCGTATCTGTAGTGTCACAAGGATTAAGTACCCAATCTTATCCATCTACTACAGATCGTTTAGATTATTATTTAAACAAGATCCACTTGTATGTCTCTACATACTTGTTTAAATTACATGAAATAACCTCGAATATTAGTTTATTGGATTGAGTATATGCTGATAAAATAACACTTATTTTTATCAACAACAATATATTTATACAAAGTTTACAAACTACGAGATTATAAAGAGATTTAAGACACCAATCCCAACACGATGATAGTTTCTCTTCTATTGCGGGAAAAGCAACCATTAAATTGATTGATACTCTTTTTTTGCAGTCCATTCTCCATGTTCCTAAATTAGAATGTAATCTTTTATCTATTAATAAACTTTGTCGAGATTCTAATTGTCATATTATTTTCTTTAATTCTCATTGTATCTTTCAGTATCAGGAGTCGGGACAGTAAATTGGGAGCGCTAGGATGCTTGGTGATCTCTACTACTTTGATCGAGCCTTTTTTAGTAATAAAATAACTCAGAGTCTTAGTAGTATTAGTTCTCTTTCTGATCATAAACAAATCATACTTTTTGCATCATAGATTAGGAAATCCTTATTTTCTCTATCTTAAACAAATGTTTTCAAATTTGTTAAAAAAAATATGGATTATTCTTCTCTTCATTGTGAAAGTTGCATTTTTGGAAAAAGTCCACACATTTGTCCCAAAACCATACAAAACCTCCAAACCATTTTATCTCATTCATAGTGATGTTTAGGACCCTTCTAAAATTTTGACTCATAGTGGTAAAAAGTTATTTGTTACTTTTATTGATGATCGCACACATCTATCTTGGGTCTATTTAATGACAAATAAATCTGGGTGAAAAATCTTGTTAAATATTTTTATGATATGATTAAAACTCAATTTCAAACCAAAATTAGTATTTTACACTCTAATAATGAAATTGAGTATTTCAATACATATTTGAGCGATTTTTTAAAAGATAAAGATATTTTACATCAGTCTACTTGTCGAGATACCCCTCAACAACAACAAAATGAAATTGTTGAACTAAAAATTAGGCATTTACTTGAAGTTGCACGTGTCGTAATGTTTTCGATGCATGTTCCTAAGTATTTATGGGGGGAAGCTGTACTCATGGGCTATTTGATAAATAGAATACCTAGTAAAGTCTTGAATTGTAGAACTCATCTTGAATATCTTAAAATGATTTTTCTAACTTATCACATATATTCCTATTTACCCATAAAGTTTTTTTGTTGCACTAAATATGTTCACATGCCTAGTCCTTTTCGATTGAAATTCGATTATAGAGCTAATATGTACATTTTTTGGGCCATGCTTCAAATAAAAAAAAAAGGTTACACATGTTTTGACCCTCAAAGGAAAAAAATTATGCGAGTATAAACGTGTCTTTCTTAGAAAAACAACCATATTTTACCAAAAATTCTCTTCAGGGAAAGAAGTCAAATTTATAAGATAATTTTTGGGAAACCTTTCCTTATATTAGTCACCTTGACATGTCTGTCCCAAGTCCTACAATGATAAGTATAGAAATGTCTCATTCAGGGGGAGAAATACTACAAATTGACCCTACAAATCAAATTCTTGAGTTAAATTTTTATACTAGAAGAGCAATTAATCAAAGGAACCATGACCAGAGAGTTGATTCCACACAAAACCGATTTGAAATTCCGATAAAATGATACTGGAAATACCTCTATAATTCCCAATGTTGAAAGGTTTGGTAATTCTTCTTCTATTTCTAATCTTTCGAATGTTCAAAATACCTTATCCATTATCTCTAACCTTGATATACCCATTTCCATTAGAAAAGGTATTAGAACTTGTACTAAATAACCAATTGTAAATTACATCTCATATGAGAAATTGTCAGCAGTCATAAATGCTTCACATTTAGGATAGACAATTTATTTGTTCCAAGGAATATACAAGAAGCCCTAGATGATCCAAATTGGAAAACGACTGTTATGGAGGAGATGAATGCTCTAAGACAAAGTGGTACTTGGAAAATAACAAACTTACCAGAGGATAAGAAGACAGTGGGGTGAAAATGGGCGTTTATGGTAAAGTGTAATATACTGATGGCAATGTTGAAAGGTATAAGGCCAGATTAGTTCCTAAAAGTTTTACTCAAACCTATGAAATTGATTATCAAGAGACTTTTGCTTCTGTTGCAAAAATTAACTCTATCAGAATCCTTTTGTCTTTTGTAGCTAACTTGGATTGGCTTCTTCATCAATTAGATATGAATTTTTTTTTCCTCAATAGTGATTTAGTAGAAGAACATTTTTACCATCAAATTTTGAAATGGAACTTGGAAATACCAACTTTTGCAGATTAAAGAAATCATTATATGGTCTCAAACAGTCTCAAGAGCTTATTTTGAATGCTTTGGAAAAAGTCATTGGTTTTGGATACTAACAAAGTCAAGCAGACCATACAATCTTCTATAAACACTCTGAGAATGATAAAACTGCTATTTTATTTGTCTATGTTGATGACATTATTCTCACAGGAAATGATGAAGAAGGTTTTATTGATCTTAAGATCAAGCTTGTTAGTGAGTTCCAAATCAAAGACTTTGGAGCCTTAAAATATTTTTTATGGATGGAGTTTGCAAGATCTAAGAAAGGAATTTTTGTTAATAAGAGGAAATATGTTCTTGACTTACTTTGAGAGACAATTTTACTTGGATGTCGGACAACAAAAACTCCTATTGAACCAAATCTGACATTACAAGATGCAAATCCTAAAGAAGTAAAAGGACAAAGACAGATACTAAAGATTTGTAGGTAGTTTGATCTATTTATCTCACACACGTTCATATATAACATTTGCAGTCAGTATGGTGGGTCAATTTATGCACTCACTAGGATCCACTCACTTTGAAGCAAAGTAAAAAATCCTGAGATACTTGAAAGGAATCCCAGGTAAAGGTATAATATTCCAAAAACATGATCATTTTTAAGTTGAAGTGTACACTGATGTAGATTGGGCTGAAGTATTTCTAATAGAAGATCTATTTCTGGCAATTGTTCATTTATTGGATGAAATTTAGTTACATGGCATAGTGAAAAACAAAATATAGTAGCCATGAGGAGTGTTGAAGTGGAATTTAAAACCTTAGGCCATGGAATTTGTGAAGGTATATGGATTAATAGGATCCGTAAAGAATTGAAAGTGTCTTAAAAGACACCTATACGAGTTTATTGTGATAACAAGACTACCATTGCTACAACTCATAATCTAGTTCTACATAATAGGACAAAACAAATTGAAGTTGACAAACATTTCATAAAGAAGAAGACTAATACATGTGTAATATGCATATCTTATCTTCCAATGATAAAACAAACAACAAATATGCAAACAAAAGGCCTTTTGGAAAAACAATTTGATAAACTTCTCAACAAGTTGGCCATTGATGATATCTACAAACCAGCTTGAGGGGAAGTATTAGATTTTCTTTCTTTTCTCTTGTAATATTGGATTGTTATTATGTGTATATTCATCATTTATGTTTGTAGTATTCTGTAATATCTTTTCCTTATTGGTAAATGGTCTTTCTTCTATATAAGAAGACCTTGTATTTGATTCATAATTAAGAAGAATAATATTACACTATTTTCTTCTAATTTTTAACTAAGACAAGTCACATGTTTCACCATGTTGAATCATTGATCTTAGCTACACATATTCACAACTAGCCTCATGAATTGCAAGAATTTTAGCATGATTTGAGAAAGTAGTTGTTATGGTCTATTTCGGTGATCGCCATGATATAGTAGTTCCTCCATATGTGAATAAATAACTTGTATGAGATCTAGCTTTGTGTGGATCAGATAAACATCCAGAATCTACATAACCAACTAAATTGAAATTTGATTTATTTGAATAAAACAAACTCATATCAATTGTTCCTCGGAGATAACGAAGTATATGCTTAATTCCATTTCAATGTCTTTTTGTTGGAGAAAAACTATATCTAGCTAATAAATTAACTAAAAATGTAATATTTGATCTTGTATTATTAGCAAGATACATAAGTGCACCAATTGCACTAAGATATGATACTTTAGGACCAAGAAATTCTTCATTGTCATCTCGAGGTCAAAATATATCTTTCTTTACATCTAGTGAACAAACTTCCATTAGAATGTTTAATGGATGTGTTTTGTCCATATAGAACATTTTTAAAATTTTTCCTATATAAGTTGACTGATGAATAAATATCTCATATGTTAAATGCTCAATTTACAAGTCAAGACAAAATTTTCTTATTATGAGATCTTTCATCTCAAATCTTTCTCGAGATATTCTATTGTCTTTGAAAGCTCTTAGTGGGTGTTTGACAACCCAAGAAGAGTTGTGTTGCGTTGGTATTTTTTTACCAACTCAATGTTTGACAACCAACTTTAAATGTTGGTGGTGTTGAGTTGATTATTTTACCAACTCATCCTAACTCACCCCAACTCTCTCTAATTCTCTCTCCCTATAATGTTTTTAATGGTTCCACCCATCAGTCTCTGTTGGCAATTACCGCTACCACACTCCAGCGACATACTCTGATGACCACCTTTGGATGGCCAACTCCGACGACCAACTCCGAGTTCTGGCAACCAACTCCGACGACACTCCGGTAACCAATTCTGACAACCAACTTGGTACAAAACAACTCTGACTTCTACATTCACACGACCAACTTCGACAAAGAATTTCGGGCTCCACTAACCACCTCTGATGACAACTCCAGTGACTAACTCCAACAACTACCTTTTCACACAAGCAGCTTCGACGACATACTTCGACTACCACCTTCGTATACCCAACTTCGACGACCACTAATAAAAATAAAATGGTGGGTTTGATCATCCACCACTTTATCACTCTCACCTGTTTTTCCACGCATTTTCATTACTCTCCCAACCCTCTCAATTACTTTGTCGTTTCTCTCTCTCATGCGTCTCTTCACATTTACTCTCCTTCTCTCATCTTCTCTCTTCTTTTGCCTTTTGGTTCGCCTTGCTCATTTTCTCTCTTCTTTCTCTGTCTGGCTCATATGAGTTTTATTTTCTCTTTTCTTTCTCAACTTCTCCTTTCTCTCTTTTGATTTTCTTTCTATGGCTATTCTTTTAGATCTAATTATTCTTCTTCTATTTCATTTTTTTCTTAGATCTAAAAAATATTACACACAACGTCCTATTATTGTGTCACTAAACAAAAGTTTAATGATATGTTTTAAACAACCTCTCCCTTAATGTTTTCAAATATTGCATAATTCTAATGAAATAATGGAATTTAAAATTATGGCTCAAGTTTTTTTTTTTTAAAAAAAAATAGTTTGTACACCGATGCAACATAATAATAGAAAAAATAGACATCAATATTTCTAAAATCATTCCACTGGTTTTAGAAAAAACAAAATCCATATTCCACAAATTAGTAAAAAAAAAAAGACTATCTAAGAGTTGGTTTTATGATTTAAATTGTAAGATTTTTTTTTTAAGATTAACATTTAAGTGTCACCCCTTCTATCTAAAACAATGCCAATAATTTCATTTGATGGCATTAATCTTTTTGCTTTTTAAATTTTACAGTAATTAATGATTAAGTTGGATTTTTGAATGAAATAATCACTTCTATTTGAGTGTTTAAAAAATTGAATTCAAAATTTGTGTTCTGTATATGAATACTTTGTAGAGAATTTGTTATGTTTTGAGAATGGAAAAGAATTTGAAGTTTTTTGTTTTTATCTTAGAAAAGTTAAGAAAATATGTGTATAGTTGAAAATTAAAATCAACAATTGTAAAAAAAAAAAAAAAAAAAATCAATTTCATTTACAAAAACGGCACCAGATACCTCAACTCAACTCAGCTTAACTCTGCACACCAAATACAAACAATGTAACTCTCCAGATAATAATTATCAACTCAACTCTCTGCTTTTATTGCACGCCAAACACCCCCTTAAAAGGTTTCGACTATATTTAAATCATCAACATATGCTGTTATAATAGCAAATCTGAACTGTGGTTTCTTTATAAAATCACATGAATAGATTGGTTTATTTTGATATCTTTCTTTAAACAGATATCTACTCAGGTGATTATACCACATTTGTTCTGATTATTTTAATCCATATAATGATTTCTGTAACTCTATTGAATATAATTCCCGAGAACTTGATTTATATGTTTCAGGTATCTTAAATCCTTCTTAGATTCTCATGTAAATGTCATATCAAGATATCCATTTAAATATGTTGTAACAACATTCATAAGATGTATGTCAAAACTTTCATACACAATCAGACCAATTAAATTCTTAGTGTAATTACATTCACCACTGGAGAATATGTTTCCTTATAATCAATACCAAGTCTTTGTGAAAAACCTTGTGCAACTAGTCTTGCTTTATATCTTATGACCTCATTATTTTCATTTCTTTTTCTCACAAATACCCATTTGTATCCCACAGGTTTGACACCTTCTGGTGTTTGAACTACTGGTCCAAAAACCTGACATTTTGAAAATTAGTTTAATTTTGTCTCGATTGCTTCTTTCCACTAAAGCCAATCTTTTCTATGTCGATATTATTCAACAAATTTTGGTTCAAGATCCTCACTTTTTGATATAATATCAAGAGCAATATTATATGCAAAAATGTTTGTCAATAAGCACATTAGTTCAGTTCTATCTTTTTCTTATCATGACATAGTTTATTGAAACCTCATTATTATCTTTAGGTATTCCACCTTCTTTATTAGTCATGTCCAGAGCTTTTTCATGGGTATTAGTATCCTCAACTAGGTTTTTTTTAGTATTGTCTATTTTCTTTTTTGAGAATTTTTATCTTTAGAACTCATTGGTCCACCACGCTTCTAGCGTGTTCCAGACATTAGTGATTTCTTGTTGTGCTGGAATTTATTTCAAAGGAACAGTTACAGCTAGTACATGTGACTTAGTTACTTTCTCAGCATCTATAAATGCATTCAGTAATTGATTTTCCATATTTTGCGAATGAATTATTTTTTGAACTTCAAGTTTATATTGATTTGTATGGGGATCTCAATGAGACAATAATGACGCATTCTATGTAATTTTTTTTTCCAACTTCTTAATTCCTCCCCTTAATGTTGAAAAAATTGTCTCATCAAAATGATAATCGACAAATTGTGTAGTAAATATATCACCAGTTAGAAATTCAAGATATTTAATAATTGATGAAGAATCATATCCAACATATATTTCTAACCTTTTTTGAGGATTCATCTTAGTACATTGTGATGGAGAAATTGGAACATATACCGCACATCAAAAAATTCTCAAATGGAAAATATTTGGCTCGTGACCATAAGCTAATTTTAATGACGAGTACTTATGGTAAGCTAGTGGCCTAATGCATACAAGTGACGCAACATGCAAAATAGCATGTACCTATAAAGATGTAGAAAGCTTAGCTTTCATAAGTAACGGTGTAGCAATTAATTGCATACGTTTTATAAATGATAATGTTAAACCATTTTGTATATGAACATGAGTTACAAGATGTTCAACACTTATCCCAATTGTCATAAAATAATTATCAAAAGCTTGGGATGTAAATTCACCAGCATTATCAAGACGAATAATCTTAATTGTATAATAAGGAAATTGTGCTCTTAACTTAATTATTTGAGCAAGTAATCTTGCAAATGCAAAGTTTCGACTTGATAATAAGCACACATGTGACCATCTATTGGATGCATCTATTAATACCATAAAATATTTAAATAGTCCATTTGGTGGGTTAATAGGTCCAGATATATCACCATGAATTCGTTAAAAAAATGTAAGAAAATTCAGTTCCCACTTTAGCTGGTGATGGTCTAATTTGTCTTGAAAGCAAGCATCACATGATAATTCATTAGATTGAATAATCTTCTGGCTCTTCAATGGATGACCATGTGAATTCTCAATAATTTTTCTCATCATTAGAAATCCTAGATGACTTAATTTGTCATGCCAAATTGTTATATATGAATTCATGAACTTCAGGTTCGTTGTTAAATATGTTTCAATTACTCGTATACTATAATCTAGAAGATAAAGCAGACATTCCAGTATACATATTTCATGTGAGACATTAGATAGGACATAAAGTTATTCTATCTCATTCTTTCTATCAGTCTCAATAAATAACCATTGCAACACATATCTTTAAATTTCAGTAGGTTTCTCTTTGATTGACTAGAGAATAATGAATTGTCAATTTAAAATGTATTCCTCTAGGAAAAAATAATATTTACTTTTCCAAACCTTTTAATCTAATTTGCAAAACCTAATATTGTATTGACTTTTGCTCCAACATTGTCAGTTCGAAAAAAATATTTTCTACTTGTAAGTATTGTATGTGTAATTGCACAATCTGCTAGAAATAAATCTTCATTCCTTATTTTTGAGTCATTCAACATATAAAAACTGTAAATGGTTACTTATTAACCAAAATAATTACAATAAGAGAAACAAAAGTTCAACCTTAAAAAAAAAAAATGAAAGATAGATTATAAAAAAAAACAACAACAACATTTTTTCTCTAAATATTCTCAAAATCAAAAGAAGCATTTGCTATGTCATTAACTGTGTCAATTTTCTCTTCAGGAGATTCAAAGAAGTCTGTCACATCCAAATTTATCATATTGGACGAGTGAAATATATAATTATCCTAGTATACAAAATTTGTTTCCATATTTTTCCCTTTTTTCCTTCAGGAAAGTTTGATAAAGATCAACTAAATATTTTGATGTATGACATATTCGTGCCCAATGCCCAATCATACAACTTTGGAAGCATTTCTATTCAACATTTCTTGAAAACTTATCATGTAGAGTTTTTTCTTTATGATCATCATTGGTGTGGTTCTTTTGAAATTTGGACCTTTATGATCATCATTTGATGTGGTTCTTTTGAAATTTAGATGATTATAACGATTACTATGAAAAAACAATTATTTCTTCCTCTACCACGATCACGACCATAATTACGACCTTGACCACTATTATTAAAATTCACAGAATTCACTTTAGGGAATGGTGTTGTTCCAGTTGGTCAAGATTCGTGATTTTTTTAATTAATAACTCCTTATTTTGTTCGGCCATGAGAAAACATGAAATTAGTTCAGAATATTGTTCAAAATCTTGCTCTTGATATTGCTGTTGCAGAAGCATATTCGAGACATGAAATATACAAAATATCTTCTCTAACATATCCGCATCAATAATTTTCTCTCTACATAACAAAAATTTTGAACTAATTTTTAATAATACGGAGTTGAAAACACTCCCTAATTTAAAATCTTGAGCCTCAAATGCATCCATTCATAACGAACCTTTAGAAGAATAACCATTTTGTGGTGATCATATCTCTCTTTCAAATTATTCCACAAGATCTGAGAATCTTTTGTTGTTAGGTATTTCATCTTTAATTCCTCTTGGAGATGTTGATGAAGGAAGATCATGACTTTTTCCTTTTCCTGTCTAGATGTCGTACTTCTTTCTTTAATTATTTCTCCAAGGCTCATAGCATCTAGGTGTATTTCAGCATCAAGTATCCATAACAAATAATTGTCACAATTAATGGCAAAGGCTGCGAATTCTAGTTTTGTAAGATTTGTCATGGTAACACTATCACAAGACATTATATATATATTAGAAATTTAGTATATATCAAACATACAAAATACTATTTAATTTATTGACTATAATAAAAAGAAAAAAATGACTTACCTTTAAGACCTACTTCCAGTTGGAAAAATGATAGGAGCTCGTGTTGATAACGTGTTGTAAAATTGAGGGCACAATGAGAAGAAGGTTATGGAAAAAATATGATATAACAATAATATATTAACAAATAAAAGAAAATAACAAAATAAAAATAATGATAATAAGAATTTATGGAAATTATATTGAAATCTAGAAATCACTCTTAATATTTCACCAATGTGTATTTCTCTTAAATCCACCAAATGTTATTATTTATAGGCAACTTGACAAGTATGAGGTAGAATTAAATGGACGCTTGTAATTGTAGGACATATGAACAACATGCACAGTAATATCAAATTATTCAAATTATTCGATGGAGTTTGGGATAAAAAGGTGAAATTTTAAACCTTAAGTGTGTATTTTAACCAGTTGAGCAATCTTTGATCTCCCTTTCCACCTCTTATAGTAATTTGAAAGATTTGGTAGTTATGTATCTAAAACATGTGGGAAGATCAAATTCCACAAACCAATTAATGACAAGTGTAATTTTTATTTCAATTAAAAACACTTGAGACTACTTAAAATTTTATTTCTCTAATATTTGTAAAAGAAAAATATATATATATATATTTAAATATATCTTAGACTACAACTATTTTTGTACATCTCATTCAATAGACTTTCACACTTTGTCATCTCAATCTTTTTCATAGTTCATGCACAAAGACTGCATGTTGAGAGTAATTCGTAGTAACATCTTATAATAGAATACTATCATTGAAAATCTATGAAAATGATAAGTTAAAAAAAAAAAAAAAAAAAAAAAGGAAAAACTTGTAGATGTTGTATGCTTTTAACCAAAACTTTGTAGGTTATCGTGATTTGTCATCCTAATTAAAGGGGAAATTGTTCTAAATTTCTTACAAATTTTACAGGACCGCTACGTTTCTTGTACTTTGGTGTTAATTAAAGAGGAAAGCTGGCAGCAGCAGATTAAGTTGTCAACTTCTCCGGTTAAGCATGAATCAAAATTTTTATTACAGAAGATCTGACAAAATATAAATACATATGGACACTACAAGAATTTTGGATCTTTCCAATAAAACTTTTTCCGACGAAAGAAAAATCGTCAACATAACCCATTTTTCCTACCGCTTTTACCATGGCATCGAGAATAAATAATCTCCCGACGGTCATTTGATTGGGATCGGGATAAATCAGTTATCCCAACGGTAACCCAAACAACCATCAAGAGAACCGACCTCGTCCGACGGTTGTATGACCATCGGAAGAGGGTGAATTTTTAAAAAGATATTAGAATTTTTTATTAGAGTTCTCCGGATGGCAATCCAAACGACCATCGGGAGACCTTGGTTAGCCCAATGGGTTTTAAACCGTTGGGAGGGTCAATTTAAAAGAATATATATTAGGATTTTTTATTGAAGTTCTCCCGACGGTGATTTGTAGGACCGTCAGGAGACCTTGGTTAGCCCGACAGATTTTATACCGTTGGGCAAGAGTCAATTCTAAAAAAAATAATAGAATCTTTTATTGAAGTTCTCCCAACAGTAGTTTGTACGATCGTCAGGAATACCTAATTAGCTCGACGGTTGTACCATCGCCAGGAGAGGATCAATTGAAAAAAAAAATTGCGAACAAATATTTTGTAGAGTTCTCCCGACAGCTATCCAAACGACCGTCAGGAGTACGTACTTAACCCGACAGTTTTTAGGCCGTTGGGATAGGGTCAATTTAAAAAAAAGCAGTAAGAATTTTTTTTAAAGTTATCCCAATGGTAACCCAAAAAACCGGTGGGAGTAACTACTTATCCCGACGGACGTACTTAACCCGACAGTTTTTAGGCCGTCGGGATAGGGTCAATTTAAAAAAAAGCAGTAAGAATTTTTTTTAGAGTTATCCCAATGGTAACCCAAAAAACCGTCGGGAGAGATTCGATTATAACCCACTTCTTCCCCTCATTTTCCCTGCCGCTTGTGAGCTTTCCCATTTTCTCTCTAACCCTAAACGACCATTTCTCTCCTCCCCACACAGATCGTCATTCGTCGCCAGTTGCTGCCATTCACCATCAGTGTTCGCCGTTCACTGCTGTTTGTGCAGTTGTCATCATTCCCTGTCAGGTAAGTCGTTCGTCGCTAGGGTCAATTTATATGCTTCTTTTAACTTATTTACAACATAATTATCTATATGTTTTTTGGATTAACGATTGTCATGTTTGTATACGATTATTATGTTTGTTGAATTGACGTTTGTCAACACAATAATTCGATTTATACGATTGTCATGTTTGTTGCATTTCATCATCATCGTTTCTATTTTGACTAGAGTAGACTGAGTTCTAGTTTGATCCTGACTTGATTGGTTACTTTGGTTACTTTTACTTCAATTTAATTTATTGGGGTAATTTATTGAGTAGAATGGGTTCTAGTTTGAATCCTATAATATTTTCATTATATAGTTTTCTTTTAAATGTTGGAGATGAGTTCCATGTTTATAGTAGATTATTTTGATGTGATAGATATTTGGTTGCATTTAAATTTATTGAACTAGATTTCTACTAGTTAAATAAATTTGTACTAGATTTGTACTAGTTAAATGAACTAATTATTTTTAACATGTACTATATAACTAAAAAAATTTCATGACTTCGAAGTTCCATTTCTAAAATTTTAAAGATAATTGACTCATTGCTCTTCAAGTTATAGTAGTTTTCTCTTTATGGTTTTTTATGCTAAACTCCATATACATGAAATTCTCAAGTAAAATTGATTTCATGTTTTTCCATAAAATATAAGGGGATTTCAATTTGAGAATTTGTAGTAGTGTTCTATTTATGAAATTTTCTAATTAATAAATACATGAAAATTGAGAAGTAGTAGTATTCTCTTCGTGAATATTTCTAATTCCAACTCCATAAATACATGAAAATTTTCAGTAAAAAATACATGAAAATTTGCACTTTTTAAATTAATTATTTTTATATTTAGTTTCATGTTGTTCTACTTGAGTCAGTCATTGTATTCCATTGAGACAATTATCGTAGCCTACTTTAGCAACTTGTACAAAAAACATAAGCATATTTAGGTCCGTGCTTTTGGAGCATGCTTTGACTACTAATCATCATATTTTTCTCTTTTTTCAATTTTTATTTATTTGATGTTATTACTATTATCGATTTGATAATCTAAAATTAAGGCGTTGGGAGATAGTGCCTTTCAATAGAGTGTTTTATGCTACCTTTGTGTCTGAATTCATTAATAGTTGCAAACTTGTTTATTGCCCAAACACTTGGAAGTTTCTTATTTTGGCTACTTCTTGTTGTATCATCTTTTTCTATTTCATTTTGACATTTTTTTTATTGGATTACAAGGGATTGTCAATCCCTTGTAATAAAAGAAAGAGACCCTTAAAGGAAAACTGTATTTTGAAGGATGATTGGGGAAATAAATCTAAAAAAGAAACACAAACAAGAGAGAAATGAAATGAAATTAAAAGTCTTAATATATATTTTAACTTGGATTTATTATTTGTGGTCAAATAGGGTTCTTAAAGAAAACGACTCTTTTAACAAAAAATTAATATTTAAAAATTGAAACTATGTGTTCTAATATAACTAATTATCTAAATCATACAAGTTCAACTTATCACATATATTACTAAGAATGGATAAAGAGTGGATTAAGATTAGGAACAAGTTATCAAATGAGTATACAGAGGGAGTATATCGATTGCTTCAAGTTGCAAAACTTCATGTTAATAACTCAGAAAAAATAAGATGTCTATGCAGAAAATGTATGAAAGTAATGTGGGAGCCAATAGATGGAATTGAACGATATTTATTCATTAATGGAGTTTCTCCATCGTATCTCAATGGGTACATCATGGAGACCCAGTCGACTTGTCTAAGGGATACGAGAGTCACACATCTCAATCGACACATGATGGATTAACTACGACAGAGATGAATTTTATAGATGAAGAAAATGAAATTTTGAATATTATAAATGATCTAAAGTGTCCAATTGCCGATGTAAATGAAGAAGATAACGGGAATGAAATGCACACCAATACCCAAGAAAAAGATAACAATTCAAGGCTATTTGATGACTTAATAAATGAAGCACGCAACCAGTTGTACCCTGGTTGTACAAAATTCTCTTCATTGTTGTTCTTGGTGAAGTTGATGCATATTAAGGTTCTTAGCGGTTGGACTAACAAGTCGTTTGATTTATTACTTGAATTGTTAAAAGAAGCATTTTCCGTTGGAGCATCTATACCTAGTTCATTTTATGAAACTAAAAGAAAATTATGTGACTTAGGATTATGTTATGAGTCTATTCATGCTAGCAAATACGATTGCATCCTATATTGGAAAGAATTTATCGATTGGCAACAGTGTCCAGTATGTGGTGAGCCCCGATACAAAGTTGAAGATGGAAAAAGTAAAAAGATTTTATATAAAATTTTATGACATTTTCCTTTAATACCAAGATTGAAGCAATTAGTTGCATCTAAACATATTGCACCTCAAATAAGGTGGCATAAACATAAACGTGTTGAAACTAATGGAGTGTTGCGACATCCAGCTGATACTAAAGGGTAGAAGAATTTTGATCGTGAGTTTCCTCAGTTTGCTTCAGACCCACGAAATGTTCGTTTAGGACTAGCTTCAAATGGCTTGAATTCATTCGGGAATATGAGTACTTTGTATAGTATGTGGTGAGTGGTGCTCATTCCTTACAATTTGCCACCTTAAAAATGCATGAAAGAGACAAATTTCATTGTCTCTCTTCTTATACCCGGACCAAAATCTCCTAGAAAAGAAATTGATATTTGCTTACAACCATTGATTGAAGAGTTAAAGAAATTATGGAAAGATGGTGTGCACACTTATGATTGTGTTAGTAGCGAATACTTTCAATTACATGCGAGCTTATTGTGGACTATTAATAACTTTCCTACGTATGGTGACTTATCTGGATGGAGTACCAAAGGTTACCAAGCATGCCCTATTTGTAAAGAGCATACATCATCATTAAGGCTAAGAGGAAAGCAATATTTTATGGGGCATCGACAAAATAGCGGGATCATGGTGCCTTCAGAAAGTGAAGATGGAGGAGATCTCCATAATTTATATGGTGTTATCAATGAAGTATTGGACTTCCAATATGCCAAGAGAAGACGTGTAATTATGTTTAAATGTATCTGGTTTGACACAGACCCTAAAAAGACCAAAGAGTACATATGAATTTGGGGTATATATCAATTAATATAGCTCGTTATTGTTTTGTTAACGAGCCTTTTGTATTTACCAGTTAAGTTAAACAAATTTTTTACCTCAACAATCCCAAATATGGTAATAATTGAAAAGTGGTACAAGTAGTCCAAAACAATCGTATGTGGGACATACCAGAAGTAGAACCTGAGAATGACAAACCTGAGTTATTAGAAGTTGTGAATCGTATTCCTTGTACAGTTGATGAATCAATGAACGATATCAGTATATTTAGAGTTGATGTTGATCCTAGTCGTAGAAGAATTGATATTTTAGCGAGTTGGTGATGACTTCATAAATGATGAGGAAGATGATATACAATCATCTTCTGATAGGAGTTTGAGTCTCGATGAACATCTTATTACTACGAAATATTCATGTAAATATGTATTTTCTTTTTCATTTCACAACTTACGTACTGTTGTATAACATATATATTTTTGTTTGCACAAGAACAATGGTAGGTCACACTAGTGAGGAGGCATTAATGGAGTATTTAGAATCTGAGTATATCAGCGCATCATCCTCCATGGGAGATAATTCAGGTTATTTTAGATACATATTTTATTTGTATAGAAAATGTATAATTTGTATTTAAACTAATGTTTAATTAAACTAACGATGTATAATTTCTTTAGAGGTCAGTTATACGATTAATAGGATGGGACATAGATACTCTCAGAATGTTGATTTGGATAAATATATCCAAGCATTTCGAAGAATTCCTATCGAGATCGATCCTATATGGGAGAAACTAATTTGTAATAATGCAACAAAGTTTAGGAATGCCATTGGTACCAATGTTCAAGAATCCTTTTCTATTCGTTATGGAACATGGAGAAATGTACCAATAGAAACTAGAGAGCTAGTTAAAAGTCGATTAATAGTAAGGTGGTTATTTGATATTTTACCAATTATATACATGCATCTGCATGGATACTAATTAGTTTTTTTCCTTTTTAATTTAGAACCATTTTGTGTTTGACTTATCCAACCAACTGGTCAATGATTTCATCAATGAACAGATGAAAAAATCATTTAAAAAATATAAGGGGAACTACACAAACACTATAAAAAAAAAATATGCAATTCTTGAAGAGGCACGGGCACACCTACCTGATCGACTTAAAGACGCAATCGAAGATTGGCACTTTTTATGCACCAAGTTTGAATCCAACATATGGAAAGTAAAAAGTTTTTTGTTTATTTTGGTTTACTAACATTTCAATTACTCATTTCCTCTTAATTTCTCATTTTCTTAGAAAGTGGCAGAGACTAATCAAAAGAATCGGTTAGCTCTAAAGTTCACTCATACAGTTGGTTCTAAGACTTTCATACGCATACGGGAATCCACGATAGAAATAAAAGTATTTCTATATTTGATTTCTATGAAATTATTATTAATATATTTTATGTGAATTGTTTTACAGAAAGGACCTGACGGTCAAACAATGGACCTAGTAAACTTATTTAAGCTACGCACCCTAAGAGTGACAAGTTGTTTGTTAATCAGGCCGCTAATGGTACATATGTAAGTTTTTATTCCATAATGTAACTTTATTTATATATAACTGTCATACAATTTTTAGTCCTAATTATTGACTTAGAGTCAAATGGTCGAGCTGAGAGACGCCTCCACCCAGGAAGGGTCTAAACCAATATTGGAAGAAGAAATATGCGAGCAGGTGTTGGGCATAAGAGTGGGCCTTCGTAGGACACCAAAGTGTAAAAAATAAAAATAAATAAATAAATCATTATCCAATGCATCCTCCTCAAATGTTATAGAGGAGCAAAAACAAGAGATAGAATCCTTAAAGGTTAGATTGGTTAGATTGGACGAACTGGAAGAAACAAGACAAATTGAGATGGAAGATATGAAAGCTATGATCTTACAACTCATGAAAGATAAATCGAACTAGGTATGAGCTCTTCAATTTTCGTAGTAAACTAATTAGAAGACTATGCATATTGTTATCCTGCAGTTATGGTAATAACATAAACGTATAGTTATCTAAAGTATAGCTAATGTTCTAAAGTTGAGTTTACACTACAAGAATTTTGGGCTTTAATATTGGATGAAAAAAGTGAAATCGGGTGTATAACGTCAGTTTTTTTTTTTTTTCTAAAAGCGGATCTTTAATGTTGATTTTAAACCAACATTAAAGACCTGCTTAATTTATCCTCTCACTTTCTATTTTTCCCCCATTTTTTTCATTTCCCTCTTCACTCTCCCTCT
>NC_052357.1:89370245-89482145 GCF_009727055.1 Benincasa hispida
CATTCGTCCGTCGATCGTCGGTGAAGAGTCTATCGTGGTGTAGATCTGGCCTCCGTGCAGGTCTGTTCGTCGTGCAACCCATGCCGCCGCACCCAATTGTGGAGAAATTGGACATCTCTAATGAAGCCGAACAATAACCCTCACAATTGAAACCCTGTCCATCGGTTCACATTACTCCACCAGTTGAAACCCTCATCACTGAATGAACGATTTGAAGAAACACACTGCTGATTCTTCACACCAACAAAGTCGAACGAGTATTGAGATTGAGAATAATTTTGAGATGGATATATGCAAGTTTGCAGTTGAAATAAAAGGGGGAGGGGGGTGGGAGATTGAATAAACTTCTTTTGAATTTGTTCATATTCTTATGTTGGGTTTAAAATTGGTAAAGAGGTAAATATACCATTATATTTAAGTTTAAGTTGGGTTTTAAGTTCTATATTGGGTTTGAGATTGAAATGTATAGATATGAGTTGGTTTGTTTCAATTCTTAATGTTCTCAGTTGAGTTTTAAGTTTGTTTCAATTCTAAATTGGTAAAGGGGTAAATGTACAATTATATTTCAATTCCTAACTTCCTTTTAGGACCCATCTTAGTGCGTTGTGGTGGGCCAATTGGAACATATACTACACATCAAAAAATTCTCAAATGAGAAATATTTGGCTCACATCCATAGGCTAATTATAATGGCGAGTACTTATAATAAGCTACTGGTCTAATGCTTACAAGTAATGTTGCATGCAAAATAGCGTGTCCCTATATAGACGTAGGAAGCTTAGCTCTCATAAGTAATGATCTTGCAATTAATTGCAAACGTTTTATAAATGATTATGCTAAACCATTTTATGTATGAATATGAGCTCCAGGATATTCAACACTTATCCCAATTTACATACAATAATTATCAAAATTTTGGGATGTAAATTCATCAGCATTATCAAGACAAATGGTCTTAATTGTATAATCAGGAAATTGTGCTCTTAATTAATTATTTGAGCAAGTAATCTTGCAAATGCAAGATTTCGACTTGATAATAAGCACACGTATGACCATCTACTAGATGCATCTATTAATACCATAAAATATCTAAATAGTCCACTTAGTGGGTTAATAGATCCACATATATCACCATGAATTCGTCTAAAAATACAAGTGATTCAGCTCCCACTTTAGCTGGTGATGGTCTAATTATTAATTTGCCTTGGAGTAAGCATCACATCATAATTCATTAGATTGAAGAATTTTCTACCTCTTCAATGTATGTCCATTTGAATTCTCAATAATTCTTCTCATCGTTATAGAATCTAGAGGACACAATCTATCATGCCAAATAGCAAATAAATTTGGTTTCATGAACTTCAAGTTCATTGTTGCATATGTTCCAATTACTCGTATATGAGTATAATACAATCTAGAAGATAAAGCAGACAACTTTTCTAATTGTAAATTATGTCCCTTTAGGAAAAATAATATTTGTTTTTCCAAAAATTTCAATCAAGTTTGCAAAACCAAATATTGTATTTACTTTTGCTTTCAGCATTGTCATTTTGGAAAAGTATTTTTTATTTGTAAGTATTGTGTGTGTAGTTGCTGCTAGACATAGATCTTCTTTGCTCATTTTTTTAATCATCCAACATAAGAAAATGATCCATGTTTCTTCATTAAAAGAAAATAATTACAGTACACAAAACAACACTTGAAATATACAAAAGTTAACATTTACTAAAAAAAAATGAAGATAGATGAAAGAAAACAACAACATTAAGTCTAGATATTTTTAAAGTTAAAAGAAACACCTGATGTTCCATCAACTGCGTCAATCTTCTCTTCAAAAGATTCAAAGAAGTCTGCCACATACAAATTTATCATATGAGATGGGTGAAATATGTTATTATCCTGGTATCCAAAATTTTCTTCCACATTTTTTCCTTTTTCCTTCAGGAAGGCTTGATAGAGATCAAATAAGTGTTTTGGCGTACGACTGGTACACGACTAATGCCCAGTCATTACACATCAGAAATATTTTCAACACTCTTTGAACTCTTATATTGTGGAGTTTTTTCTTTGTGATCACCATTTTGTGTGGTCCTTTTGAAATTTGAAAGATTAGAATTACCACCACGAAAATAATAATAATTTCTTCTTCTACCACGATCACGACCTTGGCCACGATCATAACCTTGACCATGATTATTAACATTCATAGCATTCACTTCAGGGAATGATGTTGTTCGAGTTGGTCAAGATTCGTGGTTCTTCATCAATAACTCGTTATTTTGTTCGGCCAAGAGAAGGCATGAAATTAGTTCAGAATATTGTTTAAAATCATTCTCTCGATATTGCTGTTGTAGAAGTATATTTGAGACATGAATGTAGAAAAGGTCTTCTCTAACATATCAGCATCAATAATTTTCTCTCCATATGACAACAATTTTGAACTAATTTTAAATTATATGGAATTGTAATCACTTACTAATCTAAAATCTTGTAGCTTTAAATGCATCCACTCATAACGAGCTTTAGGAAGAATAACTATTTTTTTATGATCATACCTTTCTTTCAAATATTTCCACAAGATACAAGGATCTTTTATTGTAAGATACTCCATTTTCAATCCTTTGTGGAGATGATGACGAAGAAAAATCATAGTTTTTGCTTTGTCCTGGATGTTGTATTTCCTTCTTTAGTTGTTTCTCTCAAGTTTATAGCATCCAAGTAGATTGTGGCATCGAGCACCCATGAAAAATAATTATTGTCATTAATGTCAAGGCTGCAAATTCTAATTTTATAAGATTTGTCATAGCAATACTATCACAAAACATTATATTTATATTAGAAATTTAATATGTACTATATATGCAAAATTTTAATTTATTAATTACAATAAAGAGGAAAAAATCGACTTACCTTTAGGATCTACCTTCAGTGAGGGAAGCAACAGGATTTATAACTATTGCTAAATTGAGGAGGCACAACAAGAACATACATATGGAGAAAATATAATATAATAATATATAAATATAATAAAATTAAAAATAATATAATATAATATAATAATAAACTAAAATTATAAAAAATGGATAATATNTAATATATAAATATAATAAAATTAAAAATAATATAATATAATATAATAATAAACTAAAATTATAAAAAATGGATAATATGAAAATTTGAGTAGAATTTTGAAGTGGATTAACTCACCAATATGTATTTTTTTCAAGATCCACCAAATGTCACTATTAATAAGTAAAGTGGCAAGTAGGATGTGGACTTACATGAATACGAATAACTACAAGGCACATGAATAACATGACGATTGACACATAGCTTTTAGAGCACTAAGCATTGGATATCTATTTTTATAATATTTATAATACTTTGATTTTTCAAAAGTTTCAAAAATATATTTAAACTTAAAAAACTGAGTAAAAAAATACCCTTACCGTTAGTTTTAAATGGAAATCGTTAACGTTTTGTGTAAAAAATACACTTGAACTTTTATAAATTTAAAAAATACCCTTAAAATTTTAAAAAATATTAAAAAATATCCTTACAGTTATATGAATAGAAATCGTAAATACTGTCTCACTTCCTCTATTTCTCCTTTTTTTTTCTCCCCTCTCTTATTCAATGCCTACTCCCAAATTTATTAAATGTTTGACATTTTTATCTTAAAAAGAAAAAAAAATTGCATACTTAAGGCTCATTTGATAACGTTCTTATTTCTTGTTTTTCATCTCTATTTGTTATTTTTCAAGAAACAATCTTGTTTGATAAAGCGTTTCTTTTTTCGGAAGTTTGAGTAACGTTTGTCGGCTAGTTTCTGGTTATTATATTTCATCTAGTGACGTCGTTAGCTTTGGTGCCTGAGATACGCGTGAATGTTGCAATCCGCTTCTCAGGTCGAACGATCAAATCCTTCACAAGGTAAAAACTTTGATATTTTTTGTTTTGGTATTATATTTCTATTATTTCTTAATTAGGTTATAAATATATATTAATTTTAACTTTTAATTCTAAATTTAAGTTGATACTGTTGAAGATAGATGACTTGAATGAGAAATAATATCGCAAATCAAATTTGAGCAACATATGAATGGTACAAAGAATTATATAATTTTATGTATGTATTTGATAATATAAATATTTTATAATTATCTTTATACTTTAATGCATGTTATACTTAATCAAATTATATTTAAATTATAGAACAAATACAAAAATATAAGAAAATGCAAGAAAAGAGAAATAAGAAATAGTTTTCAAACAAGATTCTATTTCTACTTCTTTTTTTAAGAAACAAGAAATAAAAATGGTTACCAAACATATTCCTATTTCTAGTACTTAAAAACTAACAAACAGAAAACACGGAATAAGAAACGGGAAATGGAAAACGAAAATGTTATCAAACGAGTCCTTAATAACCAAAAACATTTGTGGAAGCATCAAGAGATTTAAGGACTTAAATATTTTAACAAAGTTATATGTTAATAGTTGAATGTGTGTTAATAACAAAATACATTTATTTTTATTTGACTATTTATCATTTTGTTATGTTTTAAGGGAAAATTGTGAGATTTTATGTTCTAACTTAAAATTTCAATTTTTTTTGTTGCTACAAAAATTGGTGAAGAATTAAAAATAGGAGAAAAATGAGAGTATCTATATAAAAAATGAAGATATCTATATGATTTGTCTTAAAATGGTTCTTTTCAAACTCAATAAACTTCAAACAAAATTTTCACCATACTAATGGTATGAGAATTTATTTTCTTTTTTTACCAGCTTTCTGTAAGAACTCAAAAAAAGCCATAGAAAAACATGGCTTGGGCAAACTTTTTATAAAAAAATTGAGTAATTTTTGCAATGATGTATTAACGTCCATATACTAATGATGAATGTATTTTTTAATTTTGTTTAAGCTTAAAAATATTTTTGAAACTTTTGAAAGTTTAAGAGTATTTTTTAAAAGTTTAACGGTTTTCATCTAAAACAAACGATAAGAATATTTTTTAACTTCTTTTTTCTAAGTTAAAAGGTATTTTTGAAACTTTTGAAAGTTTAATAATATTTTTAACAAAAAGTTAAAGTTCAAGGACATTTTTTTTATAATTTAGCACTTGGTGGGGATTGGGATGAGTACGGAAGCAAAGTTCAAGGACATTTTTTGTTATTTAGCGCTTAGTAATTTATACACGATCACTTAGTAATTTATACACAATCGTTCATTATCAATGATTTGTTTATCCAATTGTAGATCGACGCTACTTCGCATCTTTGTACGATTTGGTGGGGATTGGGATGAGTCCGGAAGAAATTATGTTGGTGGTCATATGAAAGGTCGGAAAGTAAGAAATGATATAACAGTCAGTGAATTAGTGAGTATGATGCACCAATGACTGAATATCAATCCGGATATGTTTCATATACACATCAATTGTACTGTACAATATGTAATTTTAGCACCAATTATATTCTGTGCAACACCAATTGTACTGTACAATATGTAATTTTTGCACAAATTTATCTAAACTATCGCTTAGTTATTTATTTGCTTAGTTAAATGTACAACACCAATTGTATTCTACAAATTTAGTACAAATTTATCTAAACAAAAACTAAATGATCGCGTAACAGTTAGGTAAACGATCGCTTAGTATTATCTAAACGATCGCTTAGCAAAACCTAAGCGATCGCTTAGTATTAGCCAAACGATTGCTTTATAAATTAGTATACAATCGCGTAATGGATATCTAAACAATCGCCTCGCTTAGGTTTTGTTAAGCGATCGTTTACCTAATTGTTATGCAATCGTTTAGTTTTCGTTTAGATAAATTTGTGCTAAATTTGTAGAATACAATTGGTGTTGTACATTTAACTAAGCAATAACTAAGCGGCCATTTAGATAAATTTATGCTAAAATTACATATCGTATAGTACAATTGGTATTGTACAGAATATAATTGGTACTAAAATTGGTGCTAAAATGACATATTGTATAGTACAATTGATGTGTATATCAAACATATCTAGATCGATATTCAATTGTTGGTGCATCACACTCACTAATTCACTGACTGTTATATCATTTCTGACTTTCAGACCTTTCATATGACCACCAACGTAATTTATTCTGGACTCATCCCAATCCCCACCACATCGTACAAAGATGCGAAGTAACGCCAAACAAATCATTGAAAAGTGAACGATCGTGTATAAATTACTAAGCGATTGTGTATAACTTACTAAGCGATCGTGTATAAACTACTAAGCGATCGTGTATAAAATACTAAGCGATCGTGTATAATTACTAAGCGATCGTGTATAAAATTTACTAAGTGATCGTGTATAATTTACTAAGCGATCGTGTATAAATTACTAAGCGATCGTATATAATTTACTAAGCGAACGCATAGAAATTTACTAAACGATCGTGTTCAACAGACGCATTAATACAGCGTACGGGGAAAAAATAATAAAATATTTTCAAATGACCGATTTAATTTTTTTTTTAATGCGGCATACGGAGCTAAAAAAATAATAAAATATTCCCGAATGCATCTGTTCAAGAGGCGCATTTGGATGAGGACAAAAAAACTACCCCTTTTTCCTAAATAAGTTGGAAACCACCCCTTTTCCCAATTAACTTTCAAAACCACCCCTTATCTAAACAATCACAATTTAAAAGAAGGGAAAATAAAGAGAAGGGATACATAGCAGTGATGTGGCAGAGGGTATTGTTGTCAAATGAGCCATCACACTCGATTATATTTATAACCGTAACATTATTAGTTGGAGAGGCGGAATTTGAGGTTTCATTCTAAAAAATGGCAAAATCACCTAAGAATAAGAATTATGGCAACTCATGTGACATGCACATGACCACAAATTTCTAAAAGCCCGATTTGTCCTTGCCTTGTTCGTAGATGTTGTAATTCTAAAATAGAAAACAATCGAAGTATATATACAGGGTAATTGTTGATATTTGTCAAAGACAACTACCCTCCTAATTTTGCTCATGTAGTTAATATAATCTCTATATTTTATTATTATTTGAGATTCTATTTAATCACTTTTCGAATTTATATCTCACCTTAATAAAATATCGAAATTTTTCTACCAAATTTATATTTGAAATATCCATATATTATTAAAACTTTGTTTATCCATATATTTTATTCAAATCTCTATTTTTTTTCCATAATTGTATACATACATTTTTAATGAATTAACAATATATTTCTCACATTTTTAATAAATTAGTTGTATGTGCTATTTTTTTATATTATTTTAACGTTTTGGGAAAAGAAATATCACTTCATAAAAAATGATTATGCATTGATTGCACGAGAATCAATTGGATTGTTACTCTATACATTGCCAGTTTTTGCTGTAACTTTACATTAGTATTTGATTTAAAATAAACCAATCTCTTCCTCATTTTTCTCTCTTTTGAAATTGAAATTTATTTTTAATATAAAAATTAGATTTTGATAACTAAATTGATTTAAAATAAACCAATCTCTTCCTCATTTTTCTCCCCTAATGATTCAAATTAGCTATTTGTTTTGATTTGATTTAACAACTTTTCGAAAATAGTTAGAATTGATCAATATTTAATTTATTTATTATCATTTGGATTTTAATTTTATTATCAAATTAGATTTTATCTAACTACTTATCGATTTTTTTTAATCAGAATAAACAAAAACTTTTTTCTCTCCAATTTATATTTGAATTTATTTTTTATTATTAAATTTGATTATTCCAACATACTTTTGATTTGTTTATATGTTTGTTGAATTTATTTTTTATTATCAAATTTGATTATATCCAATTAACTTTGGATTTTTTTATATGTTTGTTACAAATTCAATTGATCTGAATATTTTTTAATTATTTTATACATATTGTTATCAAATTAATTTGATCTTTTTTTCTTTATATTTTCGATGTTTTCAATTTTTCATATACAAACATGTAAAAATGGCTGGTTGGACCTAAAAAGAAACAATTGTTCATATACAAACATGAAGATGATGAGACTCCCGGTTTAGTGTCAAACGCAATCATACTTCCAATGGTCATATCGTCATGAAGTTGCAATTCCTTAACATATTCACTTGCTAACAACAAACTACTTTACTACTAAAATCAACTTTGCTCTTTCTCACCTTGGAGTTTTTAATTTTCCTTCTGGAATATTTAGATACTATGTATTTGTGGATACTATGTATTTGTTCGTGTTGTTTTTGAAGCGGTGTATTTCTACATTTTCATTTGTAGGTTGTTTTAGGGTAGTTTTGTCATTTACTAATTAGTACTTTTTATTATATAAATTTGTTTTGCTATTTTTATAATTTTGAAACTTTTTTGCCATTTTCCCAAATGAAACTTTAAAATTTGTTGTTTCTCTTGTTATCCTTTATTGGTTTCTATTGAAGTGTGACCCGCCATTTTAAGCCCTAGAGGTCCGTCCCAAAAGGTCAATTCTAAGGGGAAAATCCGATTGGGACAAAACCTAAAGCGACCCTATCCATTTCTGGAGTTCGTCTTAATATTGACCAATTGCACAAAACCCTTCCTAAGGGGACCACTACCAAGGTGACACGAGGGCATACGGAATGATCTCACGGTGTGAACCAATGACAGAGACCATAGGACGTGTTGACCAGCGTCGACCTTTACCACTTACTATAAAACACTCTCTATCCACCTTGATATTGACTCATGCAAACACCATCCTAAGGGGATGCAATCCTGGGGCATCTCAAGGCCAAGCACGAAATCTCACGGTGTGAACATACAGGGAAAACATGAGTGGAATCATAGACATATCTGATATTCTCCTCCTCCCACTGAGTATTTTATACCTAGGTTTAGTTTACACTTAGAAAAAACACGGCTAAGGATTTTAACTAAGTGACTTTAGGTTTCCCCAAGAATAACTTTTACCTTGGATAGTTAAAAAACTTTTGATCATCATCCATTAAACTCTTTCACGGAAGTCTTTGACCAAAAACGTCACATGCCTTTTTGAAAATCTATCTAATTCACCTTTCCAGGTAGGTTCCCAGGTAGGAGTGTTACAGTTTCCGTCAACTTAAGAACCCTAGCCTAGCCAAAACCCACCTTAGACAAAAGGTCCCTTATAGATAGGTTTACAACAAATTTAATCTTTTATTCCAACAAATTTAATCCTATTAAACCGATTTTAAAAGATTAATCTAGGTTATTAAACTCTTTAGAACTATTTGAACTTAGGTTTATCTCAATCCAATTTTAAAACCCTTTTAAAAATCTTGAATTCACCCTAAGTTCACATGCAACTCTGAATTATTGATTTTAGGTTTAATTTTCTTTATAACACTTATAAACAGAAACAACCATCACAATGCAAAGCTAACAATACAAGGCATTCATAACGATTATAAACAGCCTAAATGTCATGCTCAATGCATTGTCCATTCATTGCTACTTCTTTTATATAACACTTATACAAAAATCGCAATGAAACGAGCAAGACATGCTTCCATTCACCCTTAGACTATAACACTTATAATAAAAGGATTATGCTTGATAATGCTCACTGCATGCAAAATATAACTCTTATATTTCATGATGCATGCGCATGCTTTCAAATAATTTCTTCATGATAGATTATAACATTTACAATACATGATGCATGAATAATTGCACAACCTAAGGTGGGTTTTGAACTATATGACAAACACTTTGACATATAAGCACCATACATCACATGTATAAGCAATCACAGTTGATGAACCGGGTAAAATTGCCTTAAAACACAAAAAAGGAAAGCTAACTATTAAAAATACAAGGAGTCTCCAGTTCAAATAGGTGAACCGAGTCTTGTATCGTTTGGCAAAGCATCGCTTCTCCAACCATCCATCGTATACTAAGAACCCCGCGATCGTCTACACGATAAAACAAACTCTTTGCTCTATTGCTTACCAGCGCTCCCAGAGTTAAATGATCGTTTAGCTTTTACTAAACGATCGTCTAGAAAAATCCAAATGATCGTTTAGCTATTACAACACGATCGTGTACCTTTACTAAGCGATAAAGTCTGAAGTACATGATCGCTTAGTGCGCTTCGCACGATGCCCGCCTTCCGCGATCGTCTAAGCGGCTACGATGCCGCGAAGCACCATCGCCTAAACGATCTCTTAGCTAGCGTCTCCATATTGCATAAGCGCGATCGCATAGGTTGTAACTAAGCGATGAAGCTTGCTAACTATGTGATCGTCTAGCGCATGCCTTCTACTAAACGACGAGAATCGCATGCTCCCACTACGATCGCCTACCTCCAACGCCTACGTGATCGCGAGACCAACGCTACACGATATGGTAAACGATTTACTCCATCACTTAGCATTAGCTAAATGATCAATTAGAAAATACTATACGATCGTCTAGAACGAAATATCTAAACGATCGCTTAGTTAAATCCCAATGATCATTTACCTGAGGCTACACGACCCAACCAACTCTTAATCTTCTTTTTCGTTGAGAACAGCATCGCCATACGTCAAAGCTTCATCACGAACGACTCGATGAGCTCAAACTTTTTGAATTACAGACTCGATTTCAAAGTTAATTTCACCCAAAAACATAAGGGCCCTTACAATTAACACTTTGTAATATCGAAAGCTTTAACAAAAAGCAATTTAAGCCCGAAACGTTCATCAAAATCATCCACAAATGCAGAAAACGGTTAACTACAAATGCAGAAACCCACCGTGACTGTAAAAAACGTTCAATTCAGATCTATAATTTGGAATATCAGAGAACCTAGCTCTGATACCACTTGAAGGAAATCGGAAGCGGGATTTCCATGAGCAGCGGAACAAGACTATTCCAAATTACAATCATGAATCAACAAAGCATTTACAGTCGACTTCAAACAAACGGTTATGCGATTCATACATAAATTACAACATGTAAAATAGAAAGGAACGGAAAGTAAAACTCTACACATATAGGCAGAAGCATCTCCACGCTCCGATGCGCAACTCTGATCGAACAACAATAACCACAAGCGCCCGATCTACACGATCGACACCTACAGAAACATCGACGCTCAACACTTCGCGCTTCGTGTCATCAACGATCTCCTCGTCACGAACTCTTCCGCAACACGAACGAACATCTGCACTCAATGCTCAGCAACAGACGGCCCCCCAGAAAACCTCGGAGCGGTGTCGAGTAGAGTCTTGACACCGAACCAACAGGCAACTCTGTAATTTTTCTGGCTGTGAGAATAGAGGATAGCGCGACTCTCGCTCGGGACTTTGTGTGAGGCAGACGAAATGGAGGAAAACAACGTCAGCGTACAGGACTCGGGCCAAGTGGGAGATGCGGAGACCGGTAAATCTCGTATAGGTCGATGCCCAAATGTTTAGATAAAGCTATGTGAATCGTCTAAGAAAAAGCTATGTGAACGTTTAGCACTGCTCATGAGGATTTTCGTTTAGAAGTTCTCGGTCTGTCGCGTACAGATCTTATCACGATCATGTACCGGTAGTTTGGGCAGCGATTGTCCTAGCAAGCTGATGCGAATGTTTAGTAAAACACTGCACGATCTTTGTAGCTCGCCTATTCGCGTCGTTTAGTAAATCTGTATTTACTTGACGACTTATGTGAGTTTCTTTTCGCGGAAAGAAAAACTCAAAATCCTTTTCAAACTTTTGTGGAAGAAAAATTCCTTTTTCAAAAATAGGAAACACTTTCCTTTGAATACTCACATTACCTGATCCAATAACTACCCCACTTACTTTGGTTATTTAAAAGAAAAGGAATTAATTAATCTAATAATAATAATTATTATAAAAACATAATTATAACCATTATCATACTATATTTATAATCTATAGTTTTTAATATTTCATCTCAAATGAATATATAAACCATAGTTCTTTTTTTATCCATGGTATCTTATATAAATCTCATTTACATCAATCCTCCACTAGATGTATCTCATACATCATACCGATTATTATCATATGTGATCAAAATACCTCTTGTCAATTTGAACATTTCAAAATCAACACAAGAACTGATCCTCAACAGAATCCAAGGCTAGCAAGGGGACCTCATGGACCTATAGATCCGAATTCTTCCAATGGTACGTGAATAACTTATTAAACTCTTTTAGTCACGAGATCCACCATCCATTAATCGCCAGGCACTCCACTAAAGACCGACAGCTGAACTCTCCTCACTATAGATATATTATGTTGTCCATCTTAACCAGCAGTGTGACAACTCTTCAACAGATCGCTCGTAAGTACAATTGGGCCAATAACCGTTATGCCCCTGTAGTTACATCTGTCTCCTTAAGTACCACGGATCCCTCTAATGAACATAAGTCAAAGTCCTGCTATGACTGAGTCTTCTCTTCCAAAGAGAAGTTGTGGCCACTATGTTCAAGCCTCGGAATCAGCCCTTAAGGGATCTCTACTTAACTCTGCTTCGGGAAAGGAGTGAATTTCATCTTGTGGATTGAGTTCCCAGCTTTCTAGATCAGATAAGTCTCAATCTGGCCACTCTCACCCATACTAATCAAAGGACTACTTTCAAAGGCAAGAGTTCACAAAACACTTAGGGTTGAGGTCGTGTCACCTATGGTCGTTTAGGTGAGATGCAAGTCTCTAGTATCAACTACAAAGTCTAGTCATCTCGTGGTTTCAGGTCTTATATAAACTCTTTGTATAGAACACCCCCGCTCCACGTCTTCACATGAATGGTCAGGATCTACCATCTGTAGTAGTTTACAACACTTGCAAACCTCTACAAAGTGGGCCGTATCCGTAGTGTCGCCAAGATCAGGTATCTCACCTTGATCCTTATACTACAGACCGATTTAGGTTATCACTTAAGGCATGATCCACTTGTATATCGCACATACATGATTAAGTTCACATAAGATAACCAAGGAGCTTTGTTTATTGGATATGAGTAAATGCCAGAATTAAATAACACTTATTTTATTCATTGAACAATGTGTATCTTTACAAAACAACGAGACTCCGAAAGAATTAGGACACAAATCCCAACATGTAGAAGCTAGTTGGATCGAATCAAGCAAGTGTTTATACATGTATAATTCAATTGCATAGTCAATTGGTTAAAAACGATGATTGAAATTACATTAAATGTCTAACTTGATCTGAGAACTAGATGAACCAATTCTTTTTTACGTTAATCCCTTGCAATTTATTTTTCTACATGTTTTCGAATTAATAAAAACCCAAAACCCAGTTTTTTACTATTTTTTCACAGTCAAATTTAACTTAAGAGGAATTAATTCTGTGTCTCCCTATGGTTCGATCCCGTACTTACCACTGTTGTTACATTTTTGTAGTAATAGGAGTGGTTCAGTAGTATAAATTTTCTTTTGATCCATAGTTGTTTTGGCGGCAACACCAAAAGGGACACGAACAAAATAGCGTCGTTTTTAGGGAATAGCAAGCCAATTAATCTCTTTTAGTTGAAATTGATTGTTAACTTTAAAAATCCAAAAATATTTTACTTTTCTTGTGTCTACTTATTTTTCTCATGGCAGATAATATGAATATCTATTATGCGCTTTGTGCGAAGTATGCAACCCAACGAAGAGAATGAGAGGTAAGTGAATTTAATGAGCTTAAACGTCAAATATTTGAACTAAACTCTTTTATTCAAGTTTTGGCTATAGAACGAGAGATTTAGGTTTTGCGTGGTCCTAGGCGCGAATATTATCCTCCTTGGGGGGTACCTAACCCAAGATTGATATCGATGCAATCTTCTTCCGCTAATATAGGTATTTCTTTAGAAGATTTGGTTAGGGAACTTTCTGATAACTCTGGTGAATTTATGCAGGAACCCTCTTTTGGACATAAAAAACCCTTGAGTTTCCAACATGATAGATTCTATTCCGATCTAAAGCTAAAACTGAATTTCAGAATCCAAGTGACCTTGTTGCTCAGATTACTGAATCAGTTTGGAGGCTCGAAGCGCCTTGGACTGAACCATCTTCTGAGAGTACTGAGCTGAGCAGTGGAGTGATTAGCATCGATCATCCTGTTGAGCAGCTTATTCCTCAAGCTTCTGACCAAGGTAAGACGTTGGATTATGTAATGTGTGAACTTGTTAATGGTTTTTCTTAGTTTGCGCAGCAGTTTAGTGAGTCTCACCTAGATATTCAAGCCCTTGTGCAAGTTGGGGTCCATCCTATTCCTCATCTCGCACATTCCGTGCTGACATTGGAGAATCATTCAAAGCTTCCTATCATCTATGGCACCGAGGCCAATCTTATCGAGGAATTTACCTAGACCGATGATGATGAAGATGTTGATCCTCTGCCAGGTTTAAAACAAGTTAATGACGTTAAGTATAAGCATGTACTGTTGGGATTGGTGTCCTAATTCTCCTAGAGTCTCGTTGTTTGTAATTATACACATTATTTTATGAATAAAATAATTATTATTTCATTCTAGCATTTACTCATATCCAATAAACAAAGCTCCATGGTTATCTTATGTAAACTTAAGTATGTATATGTGATATATAAGTGGATCATGCCTTAAGTGATAACTTAGATAGGTCTGTAGTATAAGGATTAAGGTGGGATACCTGATCCTGGTGACACTACACATACGGCCTGCTTTGTAGAGATTTGCAAGTATTATAAACTACTACAAATGGTAGATCCTGACCATTCATGTGAAGACGTGCGAGTGGAGGTGTCCTATACAAAGAGTTTGTATAAAACCGGACCACATGATTACTAGACTCTGTATATAACGCCGTTGATACTGGAGACTTACATTACACCTAAACGACCATAGGTGACACGATATCAATCCTAAGTGTTTTGGGAACTCCTGCTTTTGAGGGCGATCGTTTGATTAGTATAGGTGAGAGTGGCCAGATGTCCAACTTAACATGCCTATCTTTTTGGGGACTTATCTGTTTTGGGAGCTAGGAACTCAATACACAAGATGGAATTCATTCGTTTCCCGAAGTAGAGGTAAGTAGATAGATTACTCCCTTAAGTGCTAATTTCGGGGCTTGAATATAGTGGCCATAGCTTCTCTTTGGAAGAGATGACCCAATCATAGTAAGACAATGACTTATGTTCATTAGAGGGATCAGTGGTACTTAAGGAGTTAGATGTAAATATAGGGGCATAACAATTATTGGCCGAGCTGTACTTACGAGCGATCTGTGAAGGGTTGTAGCACTGTTGATTGGTTAAGATGGGCACATAATATATCCGTAGTAAGGAGAGTTCAGCTGTCAGCCTTTATTGGAGTGCCTGGCAGTTAACGGGTGGTGGATCTCGTGACTAAAGAGCTTAGTCAGTTATTCATGTACCGTTGGAGCTTCGAGCTATAGGTCCATAAGGTTCCCTTGGTAGCTCAATGGAAAGAGTTTAGTCAATTATTTACGTACCGTTGGAGCTTCCCTACTTGAGATCCTATCTGGAAAGGTGAATTAGATAGATTTTCTACAAGCATGCGACAATTGATCAAAGACTCCGTTAAAGAGTTTAATGGATGATGATAAAAAGTTGTTTAAACTATCTAAGGTAAAATTTACTCTTGGACAAACCTAAAAGTCACTTAGTTTAAATCCTTAACTGTGTTTTTTCTAAGTAAACTAACCCTAGGTTATAAAATACTTAGTGGGAGGAAGAGATGTATCTGATATGTCTATGATTCCACTCACGTTTCTCCCTGTATGTTCACGCCGTGAGATTCATGCTTGGCCTCGTGGTGTCCTGAGAGCATCCTCCTTCGGATGGTGTTTGCATGAGTCAATATCAAGGTGGACGAAGAGAGTTTTTATAGTAAGTGGATGAAGGGTGTGTGTCAACACGTCCTATGGTCTCTGTCATTGGTTCATACCGTGAGATCATTCTATACTCTCTCGTGGCGCCCTGGGAGCATCCCCCTTCGGATGGGTTTTGTGCAGTTGGTCAAGATCAAGGTGAACTCTAGAAATGGATAGGGTCACTTTAGGTTTTACCCCAATCGGACTTTTCCCTTCGGACTGGCTACTTGGGGCAGATCTCTAGGGTCTAAAATGGTGGGTCACACTTACGTGAGATTGTTAAGTAAGTTAATGATCTCTTGACCAAATCAATGATGGCTAGTTGTTCTGGTATTAATAGCAAGAGTTGTTCTGGTATTAATGACTAGTTAAGAACTTCTCAATTCAGAGGAGGGACAATTGACCTCCCTTCGGCGGCTTTTGTCCTAAACCTTTGAAGCTTCATTGCGAAACTAGATCTCACACGGGGTTCATATTAGTTTTGCTAAAACCTTATTGGATGTTGTTTGTTTTACAATGGGTATTTGCTTAAAACCTAATATAGGTCAATGTGTTTTTCTTTTCAATAACTCGTTAGTATTTCCGTTTAGTGCCTTTAATATGACCGATTACATACAGTGGAAAGAATTGTGTAAAACGTATTTCGAGGCAAACGACCTAAAATGTGTCATGGTTGAGGAATGTCCTCAATTCCCAACCCTTGATGCACCATGAAGTGTTCACAATGCATGTGAGGTGTGGATGAAGGCTAATTCATTGGCTCAACTTCACATTTTGGCTAACATACGTGATGTTTTGGCCAAAAGGGTTGAGAGCATGGTCATTGGACACGAGATCATGGACTCATTGCAAGATATGTTTGAACGTCAGTTCTTACTTGTCGAGCATAAATGGATGGATGACAAAACCAGTAGTGTCAATGGTTCTGACACTGATTCCACTACTCTCCAAAAGAGGAGGAAAGACAATAAATATGATTTATTGGTCTTGGAAACATGTTTGGTAGAGAATGATGATTCTGCCTGGATCTTAGATTCAGATGCTACCAATCATGTCAATTCCTCTTACCAAGGATTTAGTTCCTGGCAAACATTGCCACAGGGAGAGATGACTCTATGAATCGGTATTGGTGAAATTGTTTCAGCTATTACTGTAGGCAGACTGAAGTTATTTGTTGACAAGAAACGTTATATGTTACTGGATAATGTTTTCGTAATTCCTCATATTAAGAGGAACTTAATCTCGGTTTCTTGTCTCATTGAACAAGGGTATACCATCTCATTTTCTGAGAATAAAGTATTTATTTTTAAGAATGGAACGGAGATTGGTTATGGTTCAATGGAAATTAACTTATATGTACTAAGGCTGTTAGTTATAAAAGCCTTGTTTAACACTGAAATGTTCAGTACAACAACAACAGCTAAAAGACCAAAGGTTTCTCCTAAGGAAAACAACCATTTTTGGCATCTAAGATTAGGTCACATTAACCTCAATAGGATTGAGAAGTTGGTGAAAAGTGGACTTTTAAAGAGTTTAGAAGAAAACTCCTTGCCGATATGTGAATCATGCCTTGAAGGCAAGATAACCAAACGACCTTTTACTGGAAAAGGTTATAAAGCCAAGGAAGCCTTGGAGCTTGTACATTCTGACCTCTATGGTCCGATGAATGTTAGAACTCGAGGTGGGTATGAATATTTCATCTCTTTCATAGATGATTATTCAAGGTACGGGTATCTCTACCTAATGCAATGTAAGTCTGAAGCCCTTGACGAGTTCAAGGAGTATAAGACTGAAGTTGAAAACTTGTTAGGTAAGAAGATAAAAACACTACGATCTAATCGAGGTGGAGAGTATATGGACCTCCAATTCCAAAACTATATGATAGAACATGGGATTGTGTCCCAACTCTCGGCCCCTGGTACACTTCAGCAGAATGGTGTATCAGAAATGAGAAACAGAACCTTGTTGGACATGGTTCAGTCTATGATGAGTTATGCTCATCTTCCAGACTTGTTTTGGGGTTTTGCAGTGGAGACTGCATGCTATATCCTAAACAACGTTCCCTCGAAAAGTGTTTCTAAAACACCTTTTGAGTTGTAGAAAGGCCGTAAAGGTAGTTTACGCCACTTTAAGATTTGGAACTATCCGGCACATGTGTTCGTGATTAACCAAAGAAGTTGGAACCGCGTTCAAAGGTTTTCCTCTTTGTAGGTTACCCCAAAGAAATGAGAGGTGATACTTTTATGGTCTGAGTGAGAACAAAGTGTTTGTTTCTACAAATGCTATCTTCTTGGAAGAAGCCACATCAAGGATCATAAGCCACGAAGTAAGCTTATTTTACGGGAGATTTCTAGTGAGACTGGGACTACGGCTGGTTCAAAAAGAGTTGTTGCACAGGCAGATAGATCAACAAGAGTTGTTGAGGTCGCAACATCTAGTCAACCAGCTCAAGAATTGAGACTGCCTCTACATAGTGGGAGGGTTATGAACCCACTGGATCGCTACATGGGTTTGACTGAAGCCCAAAACGCCATTTCTAATGATGAGGTCGAGGATTCATTGTCTTTTAAGAAAGCAATGGAAGATGTTGACAAGGATGAATGGATTAAGGCCATGAATCAGGAAATGGAGTCTATGTACTTCAATAACGTCTGGAAGCTTGTTGATCTGCCTGATGGAGTAAGACCTATTGGGTGTAAGTGGATCTATAAGCGAAAAAGAGGTGTAGATGGAAAGGTGCAAACCTTTAAAGCTCGACTCATGGCAAAGGGATATACCCAGTTCGAGGGAGTTGACTATGATGAAACTTTCTCACTTGTTGTCATGCTCAAGTCTATCCGGATACTCCTGTCCATAGCCACATTTTATGATTATGAAATATGGAAAATGGACGTCAAGACTACTTTCTTAATGTTAATCTTAAGAAGACCATCTATATAACTCAACCAGAAGGGTTCGTAGTTCCAGATCAAGAGCAAAAAGTTTGCAGGCTTAATAGGTCCATTTATGGGTTGAAACAAGCATCTAGATCATGGAACATTAGATTTGACACTGCAATCAAGTCATTTGGCTTTGATCAGAACGTTGATGAGCCTTGTCTCTACAAAAATATCATCAACAACTCAATAGCTTTTCTGGTACTGTATGTGGATGATATCCTACTCATTGGGAATGATGTAGGGTATTTGACTGAAATTAAGAAATGGCTAGCTGTCTAGTTCCAAATGAAAGATTTGGGTGAGGCGCCGTATGTTTTAAGGATCCAGATCATTCGGGATCGTAAGAAAAAAGGTTAGCCCTGTCTCAGGCATCGTACATCGATCAAATGTTGATCAGGTACAGGATGCAAGATTCCAAGAGGGGTTTGTTACCCTTCAGGCATGGAATCGTTTTTTCTAAGGATTAATGTCCTAAAACACCTCAAGAGGTTAAGGATATGAAACAGATTCTCTATGCTTTAGCTATAGAAAGCTTAATATATGCAATGTTGTTACCAGACTCGACATTTGCTATGCAGTAGGGGTTGCAAGTCGATATCAGTCCAATCCAAGATTTGATCACTGAATGGCGGTCAAGACGATCCTCAAGTATCTTCATAGAATAAGGAACTACATGCTCGTGTATGGAGATAAGGATCTGATCCTTACAGGATATACGAACTCTGACTTTCAAACCGATAGAGTTTCTCGAAAATCGACATCGGGGTCAGTTTTCACTTTGAATAGAGGGGCTATAGTATGGCGAAGCATCAAGCAAGGATGCATTGTAGACTTCATTTGGCCGAGCTGTACCTACGAGCGATTTGTGAAGGGTTGTCGCACTTCTGATTGGTTAAGATGGACAAATAATATATTTGTTGTATGGAGAGTTCAACTGTCGGTCTTTAATGGAGTGTCTAGCAGTTAACAGATGGTGGATCCCGTGACTAAAGAATTTAATCAGTTATTCACGTACCATTGGAGCTTCGAGCTACAGGTCCATAAGGTCCCCTTGGTAGCTCAATGGATTCAGTTGAGGATCAGTTTTTGGTGTTGATTTGAAATGTTCAAATTGAAAAAAGGTAGTTCAATTATATATGATATGATCGGTATGATTTATGAGATACATCTAGTGGAGGATTAATGTAAATGGGATTTACATTAAGTTTCATGGAATAGAAAAAGAATTATGGTTTATATGTTTCATGAGATGAAATATTAAAACTATAGGTTATAAATATAGTATGATAAGTTGGTTATCATTTATATTTATAATAATATTGATTATTGGATAATTAATTCTTTTTCTCTAATAACCAATTGAGTGGGAGGTTATTGGTGGTTTCATGGTAATCGTGAAATAAAAGGAAAATTGTTTTCCTAATTTTAGTAGGATTTTGAGAAAATTGATTTTGAGATTTTCTCTCTCGGATATAGAATCTCACGGAAGTTGTCAAGTAAATAAGATTTACTAAGCGACAGCTTGACAAAGGTAAATGATCATGTAGTGTTTGTAAATAACAAACACGGAACTAAGTAATGAGCTAAACGATCTCGCTAGACGATTGCTTAGCTTTTGCTAAACGATTGGGCACCGACCTATATGATAGGTTTAGTCTTCTCCCACTTGCTCAATCGTTTACACGATTGTTGATTCCTCCATCTTCTGCCTCAAACCAAGTCCATACAGAGCCCACCTCTGGATTCTCACATCGAGAATACCAAGGTAGCCTTCTTGGTGGTGTCATACTCAACTCGATGTCGTCGAGGTTCTGTGGAGGTCGTTCGTGCTGTTGGGGTGTTCGTGACCAAGGCGATCGCTGAGTTCGAGTGCGCGGTGTTTGTGTTGTGCAGCGGTCGTGTTGGACGAACGTTCGAGGTTGCTGTGTTCAAGCGTTCGTGAGCAAGGAGCGTGGAGATGAGTCGAGAAATGTTCGTAGCATTTCTCCTTGTTCATTTGTATTTTCATGCTGTAATTTATGTATTGATTGCATAACCGTATGTTTCTGGTTTTGACTGTAATTGTAATGTTCATACATGATGTCATTTGGAATGATCTTTCCGCTGCTCATGGAAATCCTCATGATCGATTTTCTTCAATAACACCGTTCATGACAGAGACTTCACTGCACTAGGATGACCATAGGTAACATAACCTCAATCTTGAGTGAGTTGAGAACTTCTGCCATTGAGGGCGATCCTTTGATTTGCATGGGTGCGAGTGGCCAAGTCGCTGACTCAAACCTACCACTTTCTACCACTTTAGGGATTTGTCTGATTTGGGAGCTGGGAATTCAGCTACACAAGATGAAATTCCCTCCTTCCTCGAAGTAGAGGTAAGTAGATAGATAATTCCCTTAAGGGCTGATTCCAAGGCTTGAACGATGTGGTGCCACATACCTTCTCATGGCCCGAGAGGTGTTCACACATAGTAGGACTATGTTGCATTGTTCATTAGAGGGATCAGTGGTACTTAAGGAGTGAGATGTAACTACAGGGGCAAAACAGTAAATTGACCCAATTGTACTTACGAGCATCTGTGAAGGGTTATCTTACTCATGATTGGTTATATCCGATGGACATATAAATATATTTGTGGTAAGAAGAGTTCAGCTATCAGTCTTTAGTGGAATGCCTGGCAGTTAACGGATGGTGGATCTCGTGGCTAAAGAGTTTAGTCAGCTATTCACTTACCATTGGAGCTTCGAGCCATAGGTCCATAAAGTCCTCTTGGTAGCTTGGATACAAGTTAAGAATCAGTTTTTTGGGTCAGTTTGAAATGTTCAAATTGACAAGAGGGAGTTCAACTATATATGATATAAGGAGAAAACATTATGGTTGATATATGGTATCAAACTACAGGTTATGAATATAATATAATTATATTTATTAATTTATTAATTGGACGGTTATGAGATAATTACCCACCGTTTTCTCTGAATTCATACATTAGTGGGAAGTTCAATTCAGTTTTAGTTACTAAAACTGAAGAATAAAATGTAAATGGTTTTCATTTTACAAGATAGACACATAATTGCTCCCGTTGTGATAAATATTCCATCGCTTAGTGTTTGCAGTGCCTATACGATAGCGCTAGCTTACTAAACGATTGCACACTCGCACCCGTGTTTTCTTAAACGATCATGTATCATTTTGTTGATGATCGCTTAGCGCCTGAGAGTAATTAAACGATTGTATAAACGATTGCTTAGCTTTTACTACACAATCGTGTATCGCACATTAAACAATCAAGCACCCGACTATACGATAGTCTTTCCATTCTCCCACTTGCTTGATATTAGTACACGATAGCCTTTCCTCCCCACCTCTACCAATTCCATCAAAGCCCACCCTTTGGATTCTCACTCTGAGAATACTAAGGGCTTCAAATGGTGGTATCGTCCCCGTTTCCTGTTGTTCGAGTGAAGCTGTTCATGTAGACAATCGAGGTGTTGTTGGATGATTACTTGCTGGTTTAGCAAGAACGAGAGGTTGTTCGTGGAGAGAGTGAGATTACAAGTGAAGAAAAGTCTTCAATTGGTATGTTCTCTCGATCTCTTTTTTATTTATCCTTTAAACATACCAGTAATTTAGCATTGTTAATGCATATCTGTATGTTTGAATGTATATGTGGAAATTCTGTCATAATGAATTGGAAAGATTCGCTTCCGCTCATAGGTACTCTTGTATAAGAGATCCTTCACTTGGTACCTTTTTTTATTTTTAAGCTTTAGTTAGCATATATTGGGGACAATGTATGACTTTAAGTTGGGGATGGGGTACCTATTAGGTATTAATTTTGAGCATGATCTGGAGTTCTTGAGCGCTGTTCTCAAACTATATTTCTTGATGATGTATGTTTTGATTGTTGTGTTTGCTCTGCTGCTTAGGTTGTTATAATGAGTAGTTTCTGGCGCACTCTTTCTATGATTAAATTTGCATGAAATGATGTTAGGAGAGCATGATCATGACTTTTAGCCCATTTTTTTTAAAAAAAAAAATCTTGTCTCTCGTGCATCTTCAAGTTTTTTTTTTTTTTTTTTTTTGCGAAATTAAAGTCTTGCATGCTTAAAATTGGGTTATTTGGTTTGTATTTCTGTTGTCACCTTGAAAGGTCCACCTTTGACTTAGGAGCAACCTTACTTGTTTTAGAGCAAAACTAGACAAAGTGGATAAAATAGGGCCTAAAGTGTGAATAAAATTAAAAAGAAAAAGAAAGAAAACCAAATTAGTTGCAATTTTGAGAGACAAAAAAAATTAAGAAAAAGGGAGGCAATCGTCGGCTTGCCTGCAAAAAATAGTGTGTGTGTGTGTGTGTGTGTGCATAGATAGAGGTGAAAAGAGCTACCTCTGCCATGTCTAGTTAGGGCCCTACGACAAAAGAGTGGATAGGTTCCTGACAGTTGCTTTTAAAATTTGTGCGTGTGAGTTAGGCACCCTGTCTTAGTGTTGCCTTTTTGCAAGTTAGGTATGTCCAAGGTCGATAACCGAGCTAGAATAGGGGGGAAAACAAGATGAGTACCTTATAAACTTTTTCGGACTATGCAAGCTTAACTAGTAAGACTCTAAGCTCACTCATGCATGAACAGATTAAGAATAATTCTTAAAATTGTGTTTCAATGATTGATTGTAATTGAATTTCGTTCTTGATTACAAATTTCGTTCTATTTGACTGTTGAGGCTAGAGTAACAACTAAACATGATTTTAGAGCAAGCATGATATTTTTTAATGAATTTTTGTTTAAATTTTTGTTTCTACCTTACTTAAAATGAGCAAGAATTAAGTTGGGGGTGTTTGATAGCTCTCAAAAAGAGCTATAATTCCTAGTTTAACTCGGGCTTGTTGGTAGATTTTATATGTTAATTATCTCATTTTGTAGGTACCGAGCAATCATGAGGTAAAATCGAGCAATCATGAGCTAACCAAGGTTAATTTGAAGCAAATTGTAGTTGATTTAAGCAACCGAGCTTCAAATGAGTAAAAATGACCAAAATGCCCCTACCTCAACATCGCAACGCTCACCGTTTGCCTAAGTCCATGGTGCGAGGAAATATGATTCTTGTTTTGATGATGATTTGATATGCATCGATGGTCATGCACTGATCATGCGTTGATAAGAAGAATATGTGATAATGGTATATGTGATGATCACACGATAATCTAAAGGATATGCAATATACATTGATCATTTATGCAATGACCATACGTTCCTACCACAAGTTTTCTTGCTCTCTCACCAAGTATAACGAGAACACAAGTTTCTCGAGATGATACGAGGTTGAACACAGGGACTTGTAACTAAAGAATGCTTGTAAAGTGATGCGTTTAAGGTGGTATATAAAAAAAAAAAAAAAAAAAAAAGAAGCTAATTAACCATGCGCTATTTCTACTCCTAGCTAAACTGACTAAGCAATTAAAGTTTGATTATGAGAATTGGTAGAGATGCGGCAACTGTTGACGTGTAATGAGATGCATGGAGAAGTAAGGTTGCAGGGAGAAAATTTCACCAAGTCGTTAAGTTGGTCACAAAGGTAATCCCAGCTCGCCGCGCATCGTACACCTCTCGGTGATCAGCCGCATGCTTATATCTCTATAACGCATTGTTACGTTGAGCATAAGATCATTCTTATCTCTAGGAACGTTGCTTACTTTGCTTAATGGGTTCCACTACTTACCCTCTCAGGTAGTTGGTTATAGCTACTCAGCTCATAGACAAGTATTACGATAGTCTCGCACTAAGAAAAGAGGATTAACTCACTATACTCAGCAACGTACACCTCTTGGTGGTTTGCTACCTCTTCATATTTCTATGTCGCATGATTAAGTATGCGATAACTCTTGCAATCTACATTTAACTCATTGTGATGAAAGTAAAAGATGATAAAGTAGAAGAAGATGATGAACATGGTGTTGAAGGAACTAAAGAAATGCATTGATTACAAAATGTATTAATGTCTTAAGCCAAAATGTAATACAATACAAAGCTAAGAAGATAGATAGAGGACTAGATGTAGGCAATCTCTTGCTTCCATCAGATGTATGTCAAGGCTGTTGGTGGTGCCATGGATGGGTGGTGGAGTAGTCTTTCTCAAGCTCTATCTCTGGCGAAGCTCCGATCGTCACTTGGAAAGGCTCGTGGGAATGAAGAATCTCAAAGACTATCTGCTCATGCTCTCATCTGTGATCACAAGAATCTGCCTAAGGTATAAACTCAAATGCTTTGAATTTGAGCTCCAAGGCTCTATTTATAAAGCTCAGATGCCGATAGCATTGGTAGTCCCACTTTACTGCCATCACTGATGCAGTAAGTGAAATGCCATCATGATCTTATCTCTTTGATACTCCCAAGGTATGGGTTCATGAATGTTTTTTCTGAAGTATCAACGCATTTCACCCATTTTGTGATCATCCTCTTACTATGGCTATCGCTTTGTAATTGCAGCATTCCATGCGATGAACTTGTCTTCATGAAGATCAACACATGCAATCAACTTTGCGATGGTCTAAGACTAACACATGCGATCGATTCCTACGATAACTATAAAAATAGACATTTTTATGCAAGATAACATATGATATAGGGTTAGTGGGAATTTTCAGTGCTGATCGACGCAAGCTCACTTTTTCACATGAATTCTTATCAATATCAACGTATATTCTGCTCATCAACCCTCATAATTCCAAGTAAAAGGCTACAGTAGCTTGTATTTTTACAAGCTATCAGTCCAACACTCCGCCCAACACCAGAAGACAGAATGCTAGTGTGGGCAACATTGCAACACTGCAACGCTACGGATACATTGACACCAATCAGCCTTGCGTGCACATTCTGTCTTCAACCCAAATGTAGGCCAGCGTTGCAACGCTGCGATTAATTCTATAAATTCCTCTCTTCGGTTTAGGTCATTTTTATGCGAAAATTCTTGGAGGCTGAAGGGATATGAACTTGGAGGCTCTGGAGGCCAAGGAGAGGTTTTACTATCTTCTTTTCCTTTGATGTTTTCGGTATCGTTAGGTTAGATTTTAGTTTTATTTTGGATTGTAAACATGTATTGGCTTGAACTCTTGAATTTGTCTATGAATTTATGAGTTAATCTTCATCTAATTTCTTGGATCAAGGATTTGATGTCAATTTTGTGAGTTTTCTGTTTTTAATTATTTCTTGCAATTCAGGATCTTGTTTTCTTTAAATCTATTTAAATTCCCAAGCATGACTATTGATGTTGAATTTCACGCTTTATCATGCACGCTAATCGATTCTTAGTTCATCGCAATTTGCATGAGTATCTTGTTTAAGTATGTTTTTGCTTTTTAATGTATTACTAAGTAGCAATAGTTAATTGTGCATTTGATGACTATTCTTAGGATGCATGAGTTGCTAGGTTCAAAAAATTGGTTAATTGAATATGACTGGCTTAATGGAATGATCCGGTAGATAATAAATGGTGGTTAATTAGGTTAAAGAGTTTAGTTGGTTTATCTCGGATCGTTGGAGCCCATGATCTGTAAGTCCATGAGGTCCCCCTACTATCTCATATCAGACTAAACCTTAGAACAGTGTGATGAACGAATTTGAAGCGTTCAAATTCGATTTTAGAGCAAAACTTTAAATATATTCTATATATTTACCCTAATGTTAATTTGTGAATTAAACATAAAGAGAGAGAAAATAGGAGATATTTAAATAAAATTTAAATATCAAGATTATGAATAGGGATTCATATTAATTAGGATTAGTGTTGGATTTAATATTAAATTAAGTTAATTAAATTATTTAATATTAATTTATTTTTAAAATTAATTATTAGAATTAATTTTTAAATTAAATGGAATTGGTCAAAATTGCAATAAAAGTCAAAATTGTTGACTAGGTAAAAAATGCAATGAAAATCAAATTGTTGACTTTTGACTTTGAAAGTCAAAATGTCAAAAATTGTTGACTTTGAACTTTGAGATCCAAATTTTAACCTTTGACCAAGTTAGTGGAAAGATCCAACAATTGTGAGTGGGAAATTCCAGTATTTGCATTGCTAAGTGTGTCTTCATTTGAAGACACTTGCCCCACTAATCCCACTTTGAGTTAGTGGTTCTTTAGTGTCAAATCCTCATCAAACTCAAAGTTGCATGTTTCGTTTTACCCCTATAAATACATCTTGCTTCGTAAATCTCCATTGATCCTCTATTGAACAATTGGTTTATAGTCCAACTAATAAACCATATCTCTCTCTTATGAGAGGGCGAGGCCTCTTTGTTCAAGACCATGAATCAATACTGAAGGGAACAACCCATCTACTAACCCTAAAACGGACAGGAGTGAGTTCCTTCTTGCAAAACCATGTCCCCAACTATCTATCCGGTTTTATCCCCAAAATGAGAGGCTTATAGAGCGATGATGTTGAACCACTCTCACCTGTGCAGATCAAAGGATAATCCCGAATAAATAAGAGTTCATAGTTAGCTTAGAATTAAGATCGATTTACCTTAGTTCATCAATTTTAAATAGTCAGTTTTAACATTAAACAGTTGTTATAAAGAAAAGTGACTATTTCATGGTCCGGTCTTATGTAAACATCTTTTGCATAGGATGCCCCACCTCATATGTCTCTACATGAATGATTTCGAGATCACATCATTTGTATATATATAAAGTGGACCGCATCAATAATGTCCCAAGGATGAGGTACTTAATCTCATCCATATACTTATAGACCTTTTTGGCTATGTACTAAAACTTGATCCTCTTTTATGTATCTACATAAAGTTAAAATATTCATGCTATAGTCATGGGTTTGTTTATTGGATTTTATAACAAAATGCAATTTCAATCACACTTTTATTGAATGAAGTCTCAATAATACTTTTATTGCAAAAATAGAATATGTTGAGTAAATACGAACTACGAGTTTTAGAACATTTCCAATAATCTCCCACTTGGACTAAAACTCTAGGGAGTTACAAACATATATGAATATACAATGTTGAGAAAAATAGAAAAAATAAAATAAACTAGGGCATCTATATGCCCTTGACATTCTCTCACATGCCCTAGATTTATGAAGCTCGTAGTCTCAGTCCTACCAAGTGACCCTTGAATACTTTAGCCGTGAGGGCCTTCGTAAATGGATTAGCAAGATTATCTTCAGAGGTTATTTTCGTGACTATCATGTCTCCTCGATGTATTATCTCCCTGATGAAATGGTACTTTCGCTCAATGTGTTTTCCGCGTTTATGGCTTCTAGGCTCCTTTGAGTTGGCACTTGTTTCACTGTTATCACAATATAGGGTGATTGGCAGATGCATATTTGGAACCACTTCCAAATCTGTCGAGAATTTTCTGAGTCATACTGCTTCTTTAGCTGCTTCACATGTAGCTACATATTCAACTTCCATAGTAGAGTCAACAATACAACTTTATTTGATGCTCCTCCACACTATAGCTCCTCCATTTAGAGTGAATACTGACCCCAAAGTAGATTTCCTAAAATCTACATTTGTTTGAAAATTAGAACCAGTGTATCCCGCAAGGATCAAATTCTAAACTCTATATACAAGTATATAGTCCCTCGTTCTTTGAACATACTTGAGGACATTCATAACAGCAGTCCAATGGCTGTGTCCAGGTTTGGATTGAAACCTACTGACTATTCCGACTGCAAAGCATATATCTGAGTGTGTACATAACATAGCATACATCAAGCTCCCGATTGCTGATGCATAAGGAATTCTTTTCATTTCCTCAACTTCTTGAGGTGTCTTAAGACACTATTCCTTGGACAAATGAATTTCGTGTTTAAAAGGCAGCATACCTTTTTTGGAATTTTGTATATTATATCTTGACAACATTTTGTCAATATAAGAAGCTTGAGATAGTGCTAACGTTATGTTCTTGTGATTCCAAACAATTTGGATTCCAAGAACGTATTGTGCATCTCCTAAATCTTTCATTTGAAATTATGATGCTATCCATCTCTTGACGTCACAAGGTATTCTGTCTCATTCCAAATGATAAGGATATCATCAACATAGAGTACCAGAAAAGCTACAGTCTTGTTGACTATCTTCTTATAAACACAAGGTTCGTCAGCATTCTATCCAAAGCAATAAGATTTGATCCTAGTGTCAAATCTTATATTACAAGGTCAGACTGCTTGTTTTAACGCATAAATGGATCTTTTAAGTTGTAAACTTTTTGCTCTTGGCCCTATTCAATGAAGCCTTCTAGTTGAGATATATAAATACTTTCATCAAGATGACCATTCAAAAAGCTGTCTTGACATCCATTTGCCATATTTCATAATCATAAAAAGCAGCAATGGATAAAAGTATTCTAATAGATTTAATCATGGCAACATGAGAGAATTTTTCTTCATAGTCAACCCTCTCTCTTTAGGTAAAACCATTTTCTATGAGTCTGCCTTTGTAGGTTTGCACCTTACCAGTTTGGTCTCACTTTCTCTTGTAGATCCACTTACAACCAATAGGTTTTACTCCATCTGGCTGATCTATAAGCTCTAGACAAAATTGAAGTACATTGACTCCATTTTTTAGGCCCATGGCTTTTATCCATTCGGTCGCTATCTACATCTTTTATTGCCTGTTTAAAGGTCAAAGGGTCCTTTAAGCCATGATCAGGTATGACAACTTGAGTTTCTGTAAACCCATGTAGCGGTCAGGCTGTTGCACAACTCTCCCACTATGTCGAGGCATTCTCAATTCATGAGAAGGATGTGATGGACCAACAACTTTTGTTGAAGGACCAGCTTGATCAACAACTTTTGTTGATTTATCTGTAGATTCTCTAGATATCTCATTTAATACCAGTTTACTACAGGGTTGATAATTTCTTATGTGGTCTTTCTCTAAGAACGTAGCATTTTTCAATACAAATACTTTATCTTCTTGAGGATCATAAAATAGTCCACCTTTTGTTTCTTTAGGGTATCATACAAATAGGCATTTGTACATCGTTCCAATTTCTTGGGGTTTTGCACCAACACATGTGTCGAGCCTCCCCAGATTCTAAACTGGTGTAAACTACCTTTACGTCCTCTCCATGACTCATATGGTGTTTCTGAAACACTTTTTGAGGGAACCATGTTCAAAATATATACGACAACTTGTATTGTATACCCCCAAAAAGACTGAGGTAACTGGGCATAACTCATCATTCAACGAATCACGTCTAACAAGGTTCAATTTCTCTTTTATGCTGCACCATTCTATTGTGGTGTACCAGGTGCAATGAGTTGGGATTGAATTCCATGTTCTACTAAATGGTTCTGGAATTTCAAATTCATATATTCGCCACCCTGATATGATAGAAGTGTTTTAATCTTTTTACCTAATAGGTTCTCGACCTCCATCTTGTATTCTTTTAACTTTTCAATAGATTCATCTTATAACGCATTAGGTAAACATATTCATATCTAGAATAATCATCAATAAAATTGATGAAATACTCAGATCCTCCTTGAGCTTGAACATTCATCGCATCACAAAGATTTGAATGTTTAAGTTCTAGGGGTTCTTTGGCTCTAAGACCTTTTCTTGAAAAAGATCTTTTAGTCATTATTCCCTCCAGACATGATTCACATGGAGGTAGAGATTTGTTTCTAACTAATTTAGATGTCCATTATTTACTAATCTCTCAATCTTGTTAAGATTTATGTGACCAAGTCTTAAGTGCCAAAGATAGGCTTTAGGAGAAATCTTTCGTTTCTTATTTTGAATTTCGGTTGTCTTAAACATCTCTACATTTAAAATAGCTTTTGCCTCAGTTAGTTTTAACATTGACAAATTATTTTTCAAGTTTAGCATAACATATTTGAACATCCATTGAACTAATGAACACTTCATTTATATAAAAAGTGACTTTAGACATATGTTCCAATAAACAAGATACAAAGATTAAGTTCCTTTTCATTTTAGGTGAATAATATAAATTTTCTAATAAAATATAGGAATCTCCAAAACACAACATGTTGTCTCCCACTGCTTCAGCTGAAATGACTTCACCTGTTCCCACCTTGAAAGTCATTTCGTTTTCTAACAGTTGCTTCCAGAAACTAATTTCCTGAATGAAAGTGCAAATATGATTAGCGGTGCTTGAATCCAGTATCTAGGTCAAATGAGAACTTTCCACTAAACATGTTTTGATTACAAGTAAATCAGATTTACCTTAGTTTGCCTTTTCAACCTTCTTTTCTACAAGATATTTTGGGCAATTCCATTTCTAGTACCCATTTTCATTACAATGGAAACATTTTTCTTTTGCAACTTTTGTCTTTCTTTTCTTAGCAGAAGTATTCTTCTTCTTTTTTCCTTTCCTCTTCAAGTAGATACTCTTATCCTTCGAAGGGCCAGACTTCTTATCAGAAGATTTCAAACCAGATGTTGATCTCTTCTGAAACTTTCTTTGGGTAACAACATTTGCTTCCCCTTCTTTATTTTTCATTAAAGATTGATAAGTCTGGAGTTCGTTTAAGATATTTTTCAAATTGTAAACAAGCCTATTCATTACAGCATTAGTGCGAAAAGTTAATAAGCTCTTTAGAAGAGACTTCATGATCATACTAACTTGACTTTTATCATTTATGACAGTGTCAATAGCTTCCACAATATTAAAGTGGACCATCATGTCCAGGACGTGTTTCCTAATAGAGATCCCTTCCTTCATGCGAGAATTGTAGACGTATTTGTAGCATCATGTTGTACCAATGAGGACGACTGTCCAAACATCCCTTGTAACGACTCCATGAGCTCTCTAGCAGTGACCATGGTTTCATGCTTTTTAGTAAGCACATCAAATATACTTGCTAAAATGTAGGCTCTGGCTGTTTCATTAACCCTGACCCATCTGTACGACATGAAAGTACCCATATTTCTTTATTCATTTGCAACGATACTTTAGTGAGCCAGAATCGATGCTACCAAAGGGCAGTCAAATACTCCTTCACCGAAGCAAGACATTCTTGACTAAATATTATATCTAGAATAACTCTTATTCCTATAGTCATTTAGTTACCATTTACGATCAAGAACTTACTAACAATTGGTAACTCTTATAAATGTGACCCTCCATTTTCAGATTTCGTAGAAAGGTATGAACATGCCCCCGAATTGGAAGACAATGTTCAAAACGGAACTGTTCCAAATCCTATGTTACAACCCTCCGAGAGGATCGCCGTGAAAAATGACTAGCTAATGCTGCCTAAAAATGACAACAGGCGAAACATAAGAATCTCATAGTTCAAACTAATGGAAGAGACTGTAGCATACGTTGACACATTTATACCCGTTACTATGAACTACTTCCCATATTCACCTTGTTATTGACCCATGCAAATCTCACGGTGTGAATTTTTAGAGACGTGAAAGCTAAAAACAATATATTGTATATATTGTTAATCTCCCATTAAAGTGTTCTAATTGTTTCGGGTATCTCTTGAACTTAGGTATATTTTGGCTAATAAACATCCCAAGTCTATGTGGTTTATCCAAGTATAACATTTATATTTGGATTTTTAACCTACGATGTCTAAGTGATAAAATCATTTTATTACCTCACACTGCTCATGCATGCTCATAAAACCGATTAACGACGTTCAACATTTCGGCTATAATCCCCAGGTAGCAATTGTTACGTAAATTGTCAACTTAAGTACTTCCAATCTTAGACAAGATTATAGACTGATTGAGTTTGTAACTGGATTGTATAAGATACGACCTACTTTAACCATTAAAACAAGTTATTATTGGATAATCCTAAGTGAGCATGCAGCTTATCTTTATTATAGATTTTAAATGTCTAATTCATTTTGTAACTTTTATAAAACTATAGACATGTTATAACAATTACTTAATCATTCCATACTTTAATATAACAATTATATTAAACTTATGAAACTCTAAACATGCACACTATACATTAACTATTTATAACATATGTTAATGCATGAAACATGCTTTTCTATGGTGGGATTTTAAATCTACATGGCATACAATATGCACATACATGTTTTAATTTAAATATAACATACATCACTTGCATAAATATTTAAACAATACTGATATAGACCAACTTTGGCATCCTAAGCAAGCAAAAAAGCTAGGTATTAAAAATTTAAAATAGAAAAAGCTTCAAATTGCCTTTGGATCGCTCGACCCGACCCAAACCAGACCCAAACCACAAGAACCAGTCCTTTAATGCTCCAAAATAAGTTGAACCGGACCAAATAAAGATGAACTAGATCCTAGGCAGCCGAACCGATCGAACCGAACCACTCCCACGAATCGAGTTGCGATGAGCAGCATTGCAACGCTCCAGCCCAACGTTGCAACGCCTCAGGCTTCAGGAAGAATAGCGTTGCAATGCTCTGTAGGCAGCGTTGCAATGCTCTGTAGGCAGCGTTGCAATGCTGACTAGAAGTGGCACCATTTTGAGTTTTCTCCAGCTGACCTTGCTTGCTTGAATCTTCAATTACAACCTAATTTGAACTCTATTGACTCCAATAAAATAAAAAACCCTCAAGCACACATTAAGGCCCACCAAACAAAAGTCAATTATAATTATTACAACATAATCAAAGAAGAATCTAATGCCAAAGCTAGATGAACAAATATATCAGTGACCATAACATGCATCTCAAGAAATTCACCCATTATACTCAAATTTACGTTAACTGAGTGCTTAAATCATACTCTGATACCAATTGCTAGAGTAAACATGCAAAATATGAAAGCTAACATAATCATTAAACACTCTAATTACATTAATTTGAGAAACAAGCATGCTAAAAAAATAGGTTTTTCAAACAATAAGATTTCATTTTGGATGTCTTTGATGATTTCCACTTGATCCTTGCAATTTCCACGAAATTGACCTTCAATTTCTTCAAGACCACCAAGAGTATCTTCTTTACTATTCTCAACCTTGGATTGAGTGGTGGAACAATGAATTGAGAAGGAATTGGAAGTGGGTTTGGAGAGAGTTTGAGAAACAATTTCTTCATAATTTTTTTTTCTCAAAAATTCAGAATGCATCCACTGAAGCTAATCAAGTTAGGAGTATTTAATCAACTTGATCATGCAAGCACTTAGTTAATCAGCCTAATGACACTTCAAAAGGCATTAACTTAATGTGCTAGGTGTTAATTTGTGGAAAAATCTACTCAAACAATTGAGTTTAGGATAATTCCACTAAATCCTATGTTGTTGTTATTTTAATTTAATTCTAAATATAATTAATTAACCATTAATTCAATTTCTAAAATTTAATTGAAAAAAAAATGAAAATGGATTTAATTTAAAAATTTTAATTAACTAAATAATTTAATATTAAATATTAAATTAATAAAATACCTAACTCAAACATGAATCCTATTCCTGTAATCAATACTTAAATCATTATTTAAATATATATTGAACTCTCCAAAAATGTTTAATTTCAATAAATTTAAATATTTAATTATACCAAATATAATTATCTAAACCCCAAATTGAATTTGAACATTTCAAATTCACTCACTATTCTAATCCAAAGTATAATTTTTTACGAGCTAGTAGAGGGACCTTATGGACCTACAGATCATGAACTCCAACGATTTGAGATTAATTAGCTAAACTCTATAAACCGAATTAATCAATATTCGTTAGCTACCGAGACATACCATTATAGCTCAATAGTTGCATGCTTCTCACTGTTGATATATTTCTGTCCACTTGATTTAACCATAATCAAGAAGTCGATCCTTCACAGGTCGTTCATATTTACAGCTAGCTCAAAATTACTATTTTACCTGTGTAAATACATCTTGCTCCTTAAGTCTTCACTGATCCTTTATTGAACAATTGTTTATAGTCCAACTAATAAACCATATCCCTCTCTCTTATAGAGGGTCGGACCCCTTTGTTCAAGACCATGAATCAGTACTTAAGGGAACAACCTATCTACTAACCTTAAAATGGGCAACAGTGAATTCTTTCTTGTAGAACTGTCTCCAGCTATCTATCCGGCTTTATCCCCAAAATGGGAGGCTTATAGAACGGTGATATTGAACCACTCTCACCTATGCAGATCAAAAGATAAACCCGAATAAACAGGAGTTCATAGTTAGCTCAGGATTAAGATTGAGTTACCTTAGGTCATCAATTTGAAATAGTTCGTTTTAATAGTAAACGATTGTTATAAAGAAAAGTGACTATTTCGTGGTCCGGTCTTATGGAAACGTCTTTTGCATAATATGCCTCCACGTATGTCTCCACATGAATGATTTCAGGATCACATCGTTTGTATCAATATACAAAGTGGGTTGCATCTATAGTATCCCCAAGATGATGTACCTGGTCTCATCCATATACTTATAGACCTTTTTGGCTATATACTAAAACTTGATCCTCTTTTATGTCTCTACATAAAGTTTAAGTATTCATACTATAGCCATGAGTTTGTTTATTAGATTTTATAACAAAATGCAATTTCAATAACACTTTTATTGAATGAAGTCTTAATAATACTTTTATTGCAAAAATAGAATATGTTTAGTAAATACGAACTGCGAGTTTTTGAACATTCCCAACAATAAGCTACTCCTCCCCTGAATTGAGACAATCTCAGCCAATCGTAATACCATAATAACTCTTATTACTATAGTTTTTAGCTACCGTTGTTTCAGTCAAGGATTCATTAACTAACTTAATTCATCTTGTAACTCTGACCCTCCCATTTTCAGATCCCAGAGATACGCTTCCACAAGCTACCGAAGAGAAAGACAACTGTTGAAGAGTAACCTAAGAAACCCTACCCATTGCTGGAGTTTACGTTGTTCTAATCCCTATGTTGAGGCCCTCCGAAGGGATGGTAGATCTAGGACGACATGCAGATGGACCATAGGAATCTCACAGTGCAACCTAATGGTGGAAACCGTAGGATACCTTGACCCCCGTCCCTCTCCCACTTACTATGAACTCTTTCCCTATTCATTTTTTTATTGACTCATGCAAACACTTTCCGAAGGGTGGCCACACCTAAGGTGACACGAAGTCGAGCATGAATCTCACAGTATGAACTCTTGGAGACATGAGAGCTGCAATTTAATATATCATATATATCAAAGTATTATAATATTTTATTATGATTTTATTATACTCGGTTAAAACTCGGCTAATGAATTTATCTAAGTCCTTTACATTTGCTCAATATAACATTTATATTGAATGGTTTAGCAATACTTGTTTTCATTTATTAAACTCTTTTAATAAAATCAATCATTTATTGCATGCTTATAAAATATTTTTCCAAGTCACCTTTTAGGTCGGTTCCTAGGTGGAGGTGTTCCGTTTCCGTCAACTTAAATACCCCCTCCTAAAGAACCTTCCTTGTTAGGTTTTATGTCCTAACTCGTGGTTTGTAAACAATAAAACTTATTCTAAAAATTCAATAAAGTTGTTATTGAATATATAAATCCAATAAACTAAAAGATCCATGACTATTACATGAATACTTGAACTTTATATCGAGACATAAAAGTGGATCAGGTTCGAGTAAATTGTAAAACTGATCTATAGTATATGAATAAGGTTGGGTGCCTTACACTGTTGGATGTAGCCGACTTTGTAGTTGTTACAAGAAGTTGTAAAGTGCTACAGACGAAGTAATCCTAATTCGTACATGTAATGACATGAGGAGTGGGGGCTTCCTGTACAATGAGTTTACACGAGTTTGGACCACGAAATAAGTAACTCTTACTTTATAACATTGTTTACTGCTTAAGGCTGACTATTTTAAAGTGATGACCTAGGTAACTTGACCTTAATCCTGAGCTAATTATGAACTCTTGTTTATTTGAGATTATCCTTATATTTGCGTAGGTGAAAGTTGGCTCAAAAGCGTCGGCTCAACCTCCCATTTTAAGGGTAAAACCGGGTAGATAGTTGGGGACATGGGGTGCAAGATGGAATTCACTCCTACCCGCTTGTAGGGATAGTAAAGAGTTAACTACAGGTCTTGAACAAGGGGCCCCACTCTCCCATTGGCTCGAGAAGGACTCGATTTGATGATCGGCTCAAAAACCAACTGTTCATTAGAGGATTAGTGGGACTTAAGGAACAAAAGGTAATCTCGGGAGTAAAACAGCCATTTGACCCAGTCGTTATTATGAACAACCTGTAAAGGGTTAACTTACTAACATGGTTATATCAAGTAGACATAATATATCTACAGTGAGAGGAGTGCAACTTTGAGCTTTAGTGGAATGACCCAGTAGTTAACGAATGAGGGTTAATTCAGTGTAAAAAATTTAGCCAATTAATCTCGGATCATTGGAGCTCATGATCTGTAGGTCCACGAGATCCCCTTACTAACTCACAAATGGATTAGCCTTAGGTAGCGTGATAAGTGGATTTGAAACGTTCAAATTAGAATTAAGGGAATTACTAATTATATGTGATATAATTACACGTTTAATTTTGGAATTAAACAAAATTGGAGAATCAATTAATATTTAAATATGATTTAAATATTTAATTGATGAATAGAGATTCATGATGTTGGAATTGGTGATAAATTAATTTAATATTTATTATTAAATTAATTAGAATTAATCAAATTATTTAATTAATTAACTAATTATTAATTTTATTAGATAAATTAATTATTGAATTAATTTTGTAAAATTAATAAAATTTCATTTTTAAAAACAAAATTAATTTTGGAAATTAATTTTGAAAATCAAAATTGAAAAATAAATGGAAAATGGAAAAATCCCAAAAGTGGGATTTTTTCACTTTCCAACCAAATAACTTACACACTTTCCACTTTCCAAATTCAGCCAATCTTCCAAGTATGAGCCGCAATTCATGCAACAATTATTCTTGCATGATTGTCATGCAATATATACTGAAAAATCTGAATGGAATTGGGCATGCAAAAGGACTGATTTTGGCTGAAAATCTCTCTTGAAGAAGGGTACTTCACAAACTGCTAAAACCAGAAAGTTTCCTCCAAATTTTCTTCAATTCAAGCTTATTTTGAGTCGTACAACTCAATCTAAGGCACTTAGAGGATAATAGGGAAGGCCTTGTGGTGGTTTACAAGCTGAATTACAGAAGATTGCAGTTGAGATTCAAGATTAAAGTGTTTCTTCAAAGGTATGACATGAAACCCTCTTGTCAGTTTATGAGCATGCTTAATTTAAAGCCAAAGTTAATGAATTAGAATGCTTAATGATCTGTTTTTCTTCCGCTGCATGTTTTCGAACTCTAACAATTGGTATCAGAGCATCATTTAAGCATTCAATTTGGTTTATTTTTGGCTTGGTGGGTGTTTTTTTCATGAGATATATGGAAACGTGAACTGATATGGATTTCAGAGTTTTGGCATTAAAATTCTCTTTGATTCCTTTGTTAAATTTGTAATTGGCTCTTGATTGACGAGCTTATATGTGTGCTCAAGAGCCTGTAATTTATTTGGAGTCATTAGAGTTGAAATTAAGATGTAATTGAAGAAAAAGGTGAAGGAGGTCGAGCTGCTGCAAATTCCAGTGGAGCTTCTGTCCATGCAGCGTTGCAACGCTGCCCTTGAGCATTGCAATGCTGCTCATGTTGCTGACCGAGAGTGATGCCAATGTAACTGGAGCTAGCGAAAGCTGAACCGAGTAACACTGGACTTTGCGAGAGTTAGCGAGAACTGAACAGAGCAAGCAAATGCTGGCGAAACTTAACTAAGCGACACCAGAACTAGCAAGAGTGGTGGGTTCGATCAGTTTGCCTCAGGTCCTTTTCGGTTAGGCCTCAAATGATTTTTGGTTGGTCCGATTAAGGCAATTCTGGTCCGGTTCAGTGGTTCATGTCTGTTCAGGGGTTCGAGTCGGTTCGAACAGTTCTCCATCAAAATTGAAGTGATTCTAAACTATTTTGTAATAATTAGTTTTTTTTTTTTTTTTTTTTTTTTTTTGTTTTTTTTTTTTTTTTTTTGCTTGTTAGAATGCCAATACAAGTCCATATCAGTAGTGTTTAATTAAATATGCATGTGATGTATGTTATAATTAAATAAATCTTGTATATGCATAAAGTATGTCATGTAGATTTAAAATCCCACCATTGGAAACATGTTACATACATTGAAAGTATGTTATAAAGTGTTATAATATATAGTTGCATGTTTAGGGTTTCTTTTATTTAATATACGTGTTATATTAAATATTGAATGCCTTTGATGTATGTTGTGGATGTATAGCATGTCTAAAATTTTGTAAGTTGTTATAAAATTGGGTTAGACATTTAAAATATATAACAAAGAACAGCTACATGTTCACGTAGGTTAACCACTTGTTTTAATAGTTAAAATAGGTTGTTAAACTTGTAAAACTAGGGTTACAAACTCAATCGGTATATAATCTTGTCTAAGGCTAGGGGTATTTAAGTTGAAGGTCTATGGAACACCTTCTACCTGGGGATTATGGCCGAATAATTAAGCATTGTTAACCGATTTTATGAGCAATACGTAAGCGGTGTGAGGTTTAAAACTAGTTTATCACCCCTTGCGCAAGTAATCCCCCTTGTGAAATTTGAATGATTAACGTTATACTTAGATAAAAACCTAGACTTAGGTTGTTAATTAGCCGGAACAAGCCTAAGGAAATGTATACCCAATTTAACGTTAGAACACTTCAGCAGGAGTTTAATAAGATATACGATATGCTATTAGAACACTTCAATGAGAATAAAATAACGTATATGATATGTTAGAACACTTCAGTGGGAGATTTATTAACATATATGATATGATTATTTTTTAGCTCTCGTGTCCCTAAGAGTTCACGATTGAAATTCATGTTTCACTTCGTGTCACCCTAGGAGTGACCTCCATTCGGAAAGTGTTTACATGAATCGAGATTTTGGTGAATAGGGAAAGTTGTTCACCATAAAATCAAATGTGTTGTTTTGATTTTAATTCTCACATCCCAAGATGTTCACACTGTGAGGTTCATGCGGCACTTCATGTCACCCTGGGAATTACCTCCATTCGGAATGTGTTTGCATGAATCGATATCAAGGTGAATGAGGGAAATTTGTTCAATCAAAAATAAAATATACGATATATTAATTTCAATTCTCACGTCCCTAGAGAATTCACACGTTATATCTCATATCACCTTAGGATTGACCTCCATTCGAAAAGTATTTGTCATGAGATCAAGATCAAAGTGAATGGGGGAAGAGTTCATAGTAAGTGGGTGAACGATATGTATCAACATATCCTGCAGTCTCTTCTGTTTGTTTGGACCGTGAGATTCCTATGTTGTGCCTACTTGTCGTCTTTAAGTCAACCTCGCTAGTCGTTTTAAACGACAGCTATCCCCTCGGAAGGTTTTAACATAGGATTCAGAACAACTCAAACTCCAGAAATGGATAGGATTTCTAAAATCATTTTCAACTTTGACTTTCTAATTTGGGAGCATTATTGGGGCCGACTTCTAAGGTCTAAAAATAGAGGGTTACACTTACAAATTTACTGTAGTGTTAGTAATTTCTGACAAAAAAGGTAGCTAAATGACTATCGAAATATGAGTTATTCTGTGGATAGTATTTAGTCAAGAATGTCTTGTTGTAGTATCATTGTAAAAATAATCTTGGGTACATTATTTCTTTGCTAAAACTTTATTGGGTTTAAAAAGTAATTCACTGATAAAATGTGTTTATATTTTTCAGAATGACGAGTTCATTAGTAAAATTGTTGGCATCTGATAAACTTACTGGGGATAATTATGTCACCTAGAAAACAAACCAGAATATAATACTGGTGATAGATGACCTACGGTTCATTTTAACAGAGGAGTGTCCTCCTATTCCTGACTCAAATGCAAATCGAAATACTCGGGATGCATACAACAAATAGATCAGGGCTAACGAGAAAGCCCATGCCTATATTCTTGCCAGCATATCGATGTCTTGGCGAAGAAACATGAGAGCATGAGTACTGCCAGGCATATCATGGAATTTCTCTGTGGGATGTTTGGACAACCATCCTTCTCCATAAGGCATGATGCTATCAAATATATTTACAACTATCGTATGAAAGAAGGGACCTCTGTTAGAGAACATGTCTTGGACATGATGGTCCATTTCAATGTAGCAGAAGTAAATGGTGTTGTCGTTGATGAAAATAGTCAAGTTAGTTTTATTCTAAAATCTCTTCCGAAGAGTTTTCTACAGTCTTGTATGAATGCACTGATGAATAAAATAGAGTATAACTTGACTACTCTACTCAATGAACTACAGGCTTACCAAACCATGATGAGAGCAAAAGGTCTGGAACTAGAGGTAAATGGTAGCATTGCAGAAAATAGAGGAATGTCCTCCATGAGGCCTGATATTGCTTCTTCTTCAAATAATAAGAGTATTCCAATGAAGAAGAACAAAGGGAAAGGAAAAAAGAAATATACTGGTAGAAGAGGCAAGGCAAATGTTGCAGATAAAGGAAATGTTTCCACTGTAGTGAAGAAGGGTACTGGAAGAGAAACTGCCCTCAATACCTTGCAGAGAAAAGAGCAGAGAAAGGAAAACAGGTAAACTAGTTCCTAAAGATTGCTTATTATACTTCAATTGTCCAGTGGGGGATGGTGTAGTTGTTGTTGAAAGGATAATCTTGTTTTTATTATTGTAATGAAAGTTAGTTTATCTTGTTGTAATGAACAAATTGTATAAACTTGTTGTTATAAATGAAATGTTCATTAGCAAAAATTGTGTTTGTTCTATTGCAAAGCAACTTCTGTTAGAACCAAGTGATAAGTTTAGAACACCAGAAAAGTTCAAAGTTTACAAAACTTGTTAGGTAAAATAAACCGAAATACTTCGATTGGATCAAAGTATAGAAAGCTTGAGATTTCTAGGACTATTTGATAGAACATGAAATCCAGAGAAAACTTTCTGCACTTAGTTACCTTAATTGATTTTTTTTTTAAACATCATTTCAAGGTATTTCTGAAAATCCATATGAGATATGGAGAACTCATAAAAGTTGTTTATGATATGTAAAAGTTGTTTACATAGTTCAAAAATCTGAAAAGTTTGATATAAGTGTTAATATCGAACCCTTAAGTGTTGGAATATTGTTCGAAAGGCATGCCTATCTGTAGACAAGCCAAAAGAATAATTTTTGTGTAAACAAAAATTAAGTGTTTGTATTAACAAATACCAAACTTTCTGGAAAAAAATACGAGATCACCATGTATTATTTGTTTCATAAAAGCTTGCATATATCAATAAAGAGTTATTGATTAAAAATTGACACTGTAAACAAAAAAATTTTTGGATAGATCAAATACGTCTTACTCAAAGAGTTGAGAGTACCTCGATGTAGTAGGAGGAATGTATGACTTCCTAGCCATTATTGAGAAACAAGAGTTGTGAAAATAAGATGCATTCTTTATATAGTTTAATAAGAAGTCCATTGTATACTAACATATTTATAGTGATTCTCTCGACTAAAGTGTTTGAGAATCTCCTTGTAAGACTAGGACTACCAGATATATAACCTAGGGCAAGTGGGAGAAAACTCATGGGTATGTGATATCTAAAGATAAACCATGGGTATGTGATGCCTTAGTTTATTGTATTTCTCTGTAAAACTCAAACACTCAACTTTAGAGTTACTACTAGAGTTTTAGTACAAGTGGGAGTTTGTTGGATTTTATGTCCTAAAACTTGTGGTTTGTAAACAATAAAACTTATTCTGAAAATTCAATAAAATTGTTATTGAATATATAAAATCCAATAAACTAAAAGATCCATGATTACTACATGAATACTTGAACTTTATATAGAGACACAAAAGTGGATCAGGTTCGAGTAAATAGTCAAAATGTTCTATAGTATATGAATAAGGTTGGGTGCCTTATTCTGGTAACACTATTGGATGCGGCGCACTCTGTAGTTGTTACAAGGAGTTGTAAAGTGCTACAGATGAAGTGATCTTAATTCGTACATGTAATAACACGAGAAGTGGGGGCGTCTTATGCAATGATCAGTTTGCACGAGATCGGACCACGAAATAAGTCACTCTTACTTTATAATGTTGTTTACTACTTGAGACTGACTATTTCAAATTGATGACCTAGGTAACTTGACCTTAATCCTAAGCTAACTATGAACTCCTGTTTATTTGGGATTATCCTTAGATTTGCATAGGTGAGGGTTGGCTCAACAGCGGCCGGCTCAATAAACCTACCATTTTAGGCGTAAGACCGGGTAGATAGTTGGGGACATAGGGTGCAAAATGGAATTCACTCCTACCCGCTTTTAGGGATAGTAGAGAGGTTGTTCCCTTAAGTGTTAACTCTAGGCCTTAAACAAGGGGCCCCACCCTCTCATTGACCCGAGAGGGACTCGGTTTGATGATTGAATAATTGTTCATTAGAGGATCAGTGGGACTTAAGGAACAAGAGGTAATCTCGGGGGTAAAACAGTCATTTGACCCAGCCATTTTTACAAACAACCTGTGAAAGGTTAACTTATTAATCATAGTTATATCGAGTGGACATAATATATCTACAATGAGGGGAGAACAACTCTGGGCTTTAGTGGAGTGACCCAATAGTTAATGAATGAGAGTTAATTCGGTATAAAGAGTTTAGCCAATTAATCTCGGATCATTGGAGCTCATGATCTGTAGGTCCACGAGGTCCCCTTACTAGCTCACAGATGGATTAGCCTTAGAGTAGCATGATAAGTGGATTTGAAACGTTCAAATTAGAATTAAGGGAATTACTAATTATATGTGATATAATTACGCATTTAATTTTGGAATTAAATAAAATTGGAGAATCAATTAATATTTAAATATGATTTAAATATTAAATTCATGAATAGATATTCATGATGGTGGAATTGGTGATAAATTAATTTAATATTTATTATTAAATTAATTAGAATTAATTAAATTGTTTAATTAATTATTTATTATTAATTTTTTTAGATAAATTAATTTTTTTAAATTAATAAAATTTCATTTTTGAAAACAAAATTAACTTTGGAAATTAATTTTGAAAGTAAAAATTGAAAAAGAAACGAAAAATGGAAAAAATCCCAAAAGTCCACTTTCCAAGCAACTAACTAACACACTTTCCACTTTCCAAATTCAGTCAATCTTCCAAGCATGAGCTGCAATTCATGCAGCAATTTTTCTTGCATGATTGTTATGCAATATATACTGAAGAATCTGAATTGAATTGGGCATGCAAAAGGATTGATTTTGGCTGAAAATCTCTCTTAAAGAAGCGTTCTTCACAAGCTGCTAAAACCAGAAAGTTTCCTCCAAATGTTCTTCAATTCAAGCTTATTTTGAGTTCCACAACTCAATCTAAGACACCAGAGGATAGTATGGAAGGCCTTGTGGTTGTTCACAGCTGAATTGCAAAAGATTGCAATTAAGATTCAAGATTAAAGTGTTTCTTCAAAGGTATGAGCATGTCTAACTTAAAGCCAAAATTAATGAATTAGAATGCTTAATGATCCATTTTTCGCATGTTTTCCAACTCTAACATTCCTTAGACAAAGATCTCTTATGGTCAATTATTTTATAATTTAATCTTTTATTGAAATTTATTTTAATCCTCTTAAAACTAATTAAAAAGATTAATTCATTCCTAATCCCATTAGAAATAACATAAGTCAATTTTAAACCATTCAAAATAATTTGGACTTATGTTTGCATGCAATCTAGTTTATAGATTCCAATCAATCTCAATAATACTATAAAACTTCATAATTTAATGAATTATTAAATCTATAAACACATCAAGCATTCTCATACATCATTCCACTATTTATTAGAACAATTTTAATATCTAGCATGATGCATGGACATGCTTAGGTAAATCAAACATCACTAACATAACTCTTATATTATGATGCATGAGTATGCTAATTCAATCATACACCTATAAAATATAACCCTTTATATTTAATTGTGATGCATTTACATGTTTATCCTAAGGTGGGTATTTTTTAATCTATATGCATACAATATGTAATATAAATTCCAAAAATAAAGAATTTAAAATATACATCCAATACATAATCAAATTAAATAGAAAAAAAATTAACCGACTTTGGTACCCTAAAATAAAATTATTTGATTAAATTTATATAACTATTATATTAATTTAATTAATTAATATATATTAAAATTACAAATAAGGAAATTTAGGTTAAACTGCTCAGCCAATTCATATCGCACACGCCGCATCGCTCCATCCAAACTTTGGAGTGTTGCAACGCTGCGACCACTACTCAACGTGTCTGCCTTTCAACGTTGCAATGATGCGATAACAGCGTCACGGTGCCGATTGGTACAACAGTCTTGTTTTGCACGAATTCAGGTCCAAACATGTCCCAAACACCTCCATTTGATCTTGATCTCTACAGCAACTGTTCCTCTATCGATCAACGTGAACTTATAGACTAAAAGCATGAATTAAATTGCCCAAAAGTACAATAGGCCCTTACAATTTAATCAAATTAAAAAGTAATCTAGGGCCAAAATTGAAAACGTCCAATTTTGCAAACCAACATTCAAACATTCATGATGCAAAATATGAAAACCCACTTCTAAACGATTTTGTTTCGAAAAATACAAAGAACAAAGATGCAAGGAATTGGCTCTGATACCAATTGAAGGGATCGAATCCCGCAGCAAAAACGTCTTGTGTGAGAACGTCTTACATCCCACAATTTGATTATTACAATAAACAAGATCGTTATACTAAACTGAATGAATAAACACATAAATTAGCATGCTATTGGGGAAAGGGTTAGAACGGTTCTTACCTTTGTAGATTCTCTAAGTGCCACGAACAATCCTTTCCAATATTCCAATGAACTAATCTCTAAATAGTCTTGATCACGAACAACTCTTTGAGCGATCTCGAACACTACCATGAGAGTTACCTCATTATTCTTTGGAATTCCAATAGAGGGATAGGTGGTATCCCAACTATTGGGAGAGGGAGAGGAGAATAAGATTTTGGAGAGTAGAGAGGTTCAAAGAAAATTATGTACAATAACACTAGGGAGTTGTGTATTGTCAAAGCTTTTCTACAATGAGAATTGTGTATTCAGTGCATTCCCAAAGGGCCATGGGGAGGTCTTCACATAGAGAAGAACTAAGCCCCTTTCCCAATGTATATTTTCTTTTCTATAATTAATTAAATAACATTTATTTAATTAATCAGCTCATTTAATTAAATAACACTTATTTAATTAATTAGTCCAATTAAATAATATTTATTTAATTTTAATTTGCAAGATAATCAAATAACTATCTATACATTAAACCCAATTTAATGTATATATTTAATTATCATATACATCTCATGTATATGTACAAAGCCTCTCTATTAATTAATTTTTTGTGAATCTAATTCATTTGAGCTAATTAGTTTGAATCTTATTCAAATATTACTTTTCAATTTAATTATAGATCATATCCATAATTAATTATATATCAATCACATTAATATATAGTTTCCTCAAATTAGTTTGAACAATTCAAGTTATCCCTCTTAACAATTCAAGATATCCCTCTTAAGTATCCTCTAGTGAGCTAACGAGGGGAGTGGACTTGTAGATCAGAAGCTCCAATGATATGAAATTAATTGGTTAAACTCATTAACCAAGTTAATCAATATTCGTTACCTGTGGGTACACTCCACTAAAGACCCACAGCTGCACTCTTCTCACTACATATATGTTTCTATGTCTATGGATATAGACCAATACCAGCAAGTTAGTCCTTCACGAGTGTTCGTAACTCCAATTGGGTCAAATTATCGTTTTACCCTTGGATTATCTCTGAATCCTTAAGTATTAGTACTCCTCTAATAAACAACCTATTTATGATGCAACCAATAAACAGAAACCCCTCTGGGCCAATGAAAAGGTAGGGTTCTTTGTTCAAGTCCCAGAGACACCACTTAAGGGAATACTTATCTATTTATTCTTAAGGGGAAAATGAGTGAATTCCATCTTATATTATTATGTTTCCAGCTCCCCACTCGGTTTTGTCCCCAAAATGGTAGGTTTATTGGATCGACGATCTAGCCACCCTCACCTATAAAAATCAAAGGTCAATCCCTCGTGAATAGGAGTTCATAATATACTCAGGATTAAAACTAAGTCACCTAGGTCATCCTATTGAAATAGAAACCTAAATAGTCAAAGTGTTACATCTAGTGGTTACTATTTCGCGGTCCAGTCTTATGCAAACTCATTGTATAGGATACCCCTAACTGCATGTCATCTACATAAACGCGTTAGATCATTACGTTTGTATCAAATACAAAGTGGGTCGTATCCATAGTGTTCCCAGGATAAGGTACCCAACGTTATCCCTATTCTAGAGACCCTTTAGGCTGTATCTTGAACATTGATCCTTTATGTCTCCACATATAATTCAAAACTCATAAGATAGCCTTGGATGTTAGTTTATTGAATTTAGGGTTATTAAGATAAAATAGATAATAATACAAGCAATAACATTTATTGATTTAACATTCATAACTCTTTACTGATGATGGTCAATTAATAACATTTATTATCTACAAGTTTTAAGGCATAAACCCAACACCTACAGATTAAAAACTCTAATGATATAAGATTAATTAATTAAACTCTTTAATTAAATTGATTAACATTCATTAACTGCATGTCACTCCACTAAAACCCACAGCTGCACTATTCACACTATAGATATATTTTGTGTCCATGGATATAACCAAAAAATAGTGAGTCGATCATTCATAAATCGCTTGTAATTACAGATGGATCAAATTACTGTTTTACCCTTGTAATTACATCTAACTCCTTAAGTCCTACTAATCCTCTAATGAACAACCTGTTTATGGTTCTACCATAAATAAAACCCTCTCGGGCCAGTGAGAGGGAGGAGCCTCATTGTTTAAGACCTGGAGTTAGCACTTAAGGAAGCAATTCATCTACTTATCCTGAAGACAGGAAGGAGTGAATTCCATCTTGTGTAGTTATGTTCTGAGCTCTCTACTCAGACAAATCCTCAAAATGGTAGGCTTATTGAGTCGGAGAATCTAGCCACTCTCACTCATATAGATCCAAAGACTGCCCTCATAGACAAAAGTTCATAACTCACTTAGGATTAAGATTGAGTCACCTATAGTCATCCTATGAAACGTTAATCTATTTAGTCAACGGTGTTCTAAAGAGAGATTAATCATTTTTTGGTTTGGTCTTATATAAATTCTTTATATAGGATACCTCTACTCGTGTGTCTCCACATGAATATATGATTGGGATCAAATTATTTATAACACTTTATAATTTTTGTAACAATTACAAAGTAAGTCATATCCGTAGCATCACTAAGATAAGACACCTAACCTTGGATCTTTATTTAATAATATATACTACATATCATTTAGGTTATTACTTAAACATAATCCACCTGTATGTCAACCACATACATGTTTAAGTTACATAAAATAACCTTGGATCTTTCTTTAATGGTTAATTATATATATAAAATAATCAAACATTATTTCAAATAACATATAACTACGAGGCTTTAGGGCATACATCCCAACAAAAAGAGAATTGGATTTTAGAGATATTTTTATAAATAACTCATTTCATTGTAAAAAAACATTAAGAGAGAAGGGGAGGAGATGGAGAATATGAGAGGAGGTTTTTTTTTTTCTACAATAACCAAATCTTCAAGAAAAATCTTTCCGTCCTTCCCTTTATTTAAAATGTGTAATAGGATTAAAGTACAACTCTCACTTCCTATTATTTAATTTAAATTAAAATGAAATAAATTTAATTTGATTAAATTAAATAATTAATTAATTTATACCATGGACCTCTTGGTCCTTAGCAAATACATGTGCTAGTTGAGCTAAGCTCTTGTTGGCAATTAAATGTACATTTAAATCATGTTCATACACATCTCTCTCATAACCTATAGTTTTAATATGAATGAGATGAATCTCATTCATATTAAATTTTAATCTATAGTTTTAATATGAATCTATCAATACTATTTTAATATTTGAATTATATTCAAACATATTAAGTCTTCTAGCCTTTAGTATAAAGTTAAATTTTGAATCTTATTCAAAATTAACTTTATATTAAAATGTACCTATATACGTTATATTAGTTGTATCATACACAATTAATATGATTCCCTTTAATAATTTGATCAAGTCAAATTCTTTCAAAACTATTTGTCATTGTTTACCCCTTGTAAGCTAGCAGTGGGACCTAGTGGACCTACAGATTAGAAGTTCCATTGATCTGAGATTAACCATTTAAACTCTTTAATTACGTTAATCAACATTCTTTAACTATGGGCTACTCTACTAAAGACTCACAGTTGTACTATTCACACTGTAAAATATTTCGCGTCTATGGATTTAACCATTACAAGTAAGTCAATCATTCACGAGTTGTTCGGAATTACAACTGAGTTAAATTATTTTACTTCTATAATTACCTCTTACTTCTTAAGTACCATTGATCCCTTTAATGAACAATTTGTTTATGGTCCTACTATAAACCATGTTCCTCTTGGGCCTGTGAGAGGGCAAGTACTCTTTGTTCAAGACCCAGAATCAATACTTAAGGATGTTGGGTTTTATGTCCTAAAACTCGTAGATAGTAAATGTAATATTTGACTGATCATTTATAAAGTGTTATTAATGTTTATTACAATAAATAGTTATAGCTTATCTTGTATTTATCTTGCCTAAATAACCCTAACCCAATAAACTGGCATCCTAAACTATTGTATGAGTCTTGAGCTATATGTAGAGACATACGGGGATCCATGTTCAAGATACAGCTAAAAAAGTCTATAGTATATAGATAAGGCTGAGTACTTTATCCTGGCGACACTATGGATACGGTCACTTTATATTTGATACAATTGCCATGATCAAACGTGTTTGTTTAGGGGACATAAGAGTGGAGATATCCTATGCAATGAGTTTACATAAGATCGAACTACGAAATAGTAACCTCTAGATGTAATTCCATTGACTAGTTAGGTTTCTATTTCATTAGGATGACTGTTGGTGAGAAAAATTTTATTTTGTTTGCTTTTGCGTTAATGGATATGCATTGATGGTCATGCACTGATCATGCATTAGTCTGATGAATATGCAATATGCGTTAATCATGCATGCGATGATCATGCGTACCTGTCACAAGTTTTCTTGCTCTCTTGCCAAGTATAACGAGATCACAAGTTTCTCAAAATGATCCGAGGTCGAATGCATGGACCTGCAACTAAAAGATGATTGTAAAGTAATGCATTTGAGGCGGAGAATAAAAATAAAAAGAAAGAAGCCGATTACTATGTGCTACTCCTACTCCTAGCTAAACAAACTGGACAATTGGAGTTTGACTATGAGAATTGGTAAAGATGCGGCAACTATTAACGCATAATAAGATGCATGGAGAAGTAGAGTTATGGAGGAGGTATCACCAAGTCTTTAAGTTTGGCCGTTGTAATCTCAGTTCGCCACACTAACGCATCGCACACCTCTTGGTGGTCAGTCACATGCTTTATATCTCTATAACACATGGTTGCATTGAGCATAAGGTTATTCATATCTCTAGGAACAATGCTTACTTTGCTTAGTGAGTTTCACTACTTAACCTCTCGGGCAGTTGGTTATAGCTATTCCACTCATAGACAAGTATTGCGATAGCCTCACACTAAGAAAACAGGATTGACTTACTATACTCGCACAAGGCACACCTCTCGGTGGGTTGCTACATGCATCATATCTCTATGTCGCATGATTAAGTATGTGATAACTCTTGCAATCTGCACTTAACTCAATGCGGTGAAAGAAAAAGATGATGAAATAGAAGAAAATGATGAAAATAATGTTATTAAAGAGATGCATTAATTACAAAATGTATTAATGTCTTAAGCCAAAATGTAATACAATACAAAAGTGAGACGAGAGATAGGTGGCTAGATGTAGACAATATTTTCCTTCCATCAGATGTGTGTCAAGGCTATCGGTGATGCAATGGATGGGCGGTGGAGTAGTTCCTCTCGAGACCTATCTCTAGTGAAGCTCCGTTCGTCAATCGGAGGAAGTTGTAGAAGTGAAGAACTCTCAAAGAATTTCTTGCTCATGCTCTCGTCTATGATCATAGGAATCTGCCCAAGGCAGAAGTCCCAGATGATTGAATTTGGGCTTCAAGGCTCTATTTATAGAGCTCAAATGCCGATAGCTTTGATAATCTCGCTTTGAATCACTGCCATTACTGATGCGGTAGGTGAGAATGTCATCATGATCTTATCTCTTTGATACTCCCGAGGTGTGCGTTCATGATTGTTTCTTCTAAAGTATCAACGCATTCCACCCACTTTGCGATCATCCTTCTATCACGGCTATCACTCTGTAGTTGCGGCATTTCATGCGACCAACTTGTCTNAAGTATCAACGCATTCCACCCACTTTGCGATCATCCTTCTATCACGGCTATCACTCTGTAGTTGCGGCATTTCATGCGACCAACTTGTCTTCATTAAGATCAATGCATGCGATCAACTCTACAATGGTTTGGGATCAACGCATGTGATCGACTCCTACGACAACTACAAAATAGACATTTTGACACATGATAACGCATGATATAGGGTTAAGGAATTTTTAATGCTGATTAATGCAAGTTCATTATTTCACATGAATTCTTAGCAATATTAATGCATGTTCTACTCATCAACATTCATAATTCTAAGTAAAAACTGCAATAGCTTGTTTTTCTACAAGCTATCAATGACCTAAGTAACTTAGTCTTAATCCTGAGTGGATTATGGACTCATATTCATGAGGGATTGTTCTTTGATTTGTATGGGTGAGAGTGGCCAATTTGTTGACTCAATAAGCCTACCGTTTTAGGGACAAGACTCGGTGGGGGAGCTGGGAACATAATTTCACGAGATGGAATTCAATATTTCCCGACTTTAGGGTAAGTTGGTGAGTGTTTCCTTAAGTAGTGTTTCCAGGACTTAAACAAATCTCACTAGCCTGAGAGGGGTTTCTGTTTAATTGTTGGACCATAAACAGGTTGTTCATTAGATGAGCACTGGTACTTAAGAATACAGAGGTAACTTAGGGGTAAAATGGTAATTTGACCCATTTGGTGTTACAAGCACTCGTGAAAGTTTAACTTGCTTGGTCAATATCCGTAGACATAGAAATATATCTGTAATGAGAATAATGCAACTGTGGGTCTATAGTGGAATGTACCCACAGTTAATGAATATTGATTAACTTGGTTAATGAATTTAGCCAATTAATCTCATATTGTTGGAGCTCATAGAGTGTATTGGGGTAATTAAAGTAATTTGAAATGTTTAAATTTACCGAGGGAAATGATATAATGTATGGTGATACATTATAATGTAAACTTTATATTTTAGTTAGACTTTTAATATAAATTTATTTTGAATTTGATTCAAGAATTAATTATTGGGAGAATTAAATATTTGAAGGAGTTCAAGTATTAAATTTAATATGAATAGAATTCATATTAAAACTATAGGTTAAAATTAATGCACATTAAATGCACATTAAAACCATAGGTAATACGAGAGAAACCATAATTAAATATGATTCAATTATAAGGTTAAATTAAATATGTAATATTTAATTTAATGATTAATTAATTGGAGAATTAATTAATTATTTAATTAATTGAATTAAAATTATAGGTTATGAGAGTTAATTAATTATTTAATTAAAATTATAGGTTAATTGAACCAAACCTAGCAATTGATGTCAGAACCATCTCAAAATTTTAATTAACAAATTAACATTTTGCTTTTTTTTTTTTATTTAAGGTGGGATCTGCATTATGGATGTTGAGTTTTATTGTGAACTAATTTGGTTAATTGGCCTTAGAATTTATAATTTTTTATACGATTTATTCATGTCCTTGCGTTTTAGGCCTTTAACTGTAAATTAAGTCTTTCGTGAGTTCATGTCTACATTAGTTTCCTAAATCGGTGAAAAATCGAGATCATTTTTTGCCAAAAAGGCGGAAAACAGAGGTGCAAAGGCTAGAATTCAGAAAAAAAATGGGGGAAAATGCAGTTGATGTTGACATCAGCATCACACACATCACAAAGGATGCTAACATTAGCACTAGGTCAGCGATTTGGTTCGGCTTCTAGCGTGTGTTTTGTTGATTGGTCCAGTGATTCGTTGACTGGTTTGACTAATTCGTTGACTGGGCCAATGACTTTGACCAGTTCGAGCATTTTTTGGTCAGTTTGAGTGGTTTTCGTTCGGTTCGAGCAATTTTGGTCCGGTTTTGGAGTGGCTGAAGATTTTTTAGGATAAAATTTGTAAAATTAATGTAATTTTATTCTTTAATTTTATCCTAGGGGTCAATTAACTAGTTCATATACTATTTAAATATTTTATGGATGTCATTTAGATATAATCTCACCTTAGGTTAAGCATGCACATACATTTTTATATATTATAATAGTTATAATGCATGGGATAATACATGATTATTTAATTTCATGATTTGTTTAATATAATATTTATGTTAAGTTAATGAAATTAATAAAACATGAAGCACCTAATACATAGGTTAAATATAAACAGATATATTTAATGGAATGTGTTGAGCATGTTTGTATGATTATAGGGCTAATCATTAAAATTTGAAAATGTTTTTAAAATTAATGATTAGAAACTGTCAATCTGTAATTCAGAAATACATGCAAACATAGGATCATAGGATAAATTAATTAATTTTAAATTATTTAAAATTAATTAAATCTAAGATCATTTTTAATTCTAATATGATTAGAATTATTTCTTAGTTTTAATGAACTAAGTAGGAAAAAAACATTACTATTATTATAAGTGAACTCTGCCGATTAGGTTCTATCTAAGCTTAAGGTATTTAAGTTAACGGTTTACAGAACACCTCCTACCTGACTTGGAACTTGAGTTGAATTAATCATAGTTTAATGTTAGCATGCAATGTCCCTAGGTTAATTAAAATGGTTTAATTCACCTAGAAAATAGTGTAAAGACCTTTTTATGAGAGTTATAATAAATATAGACTTAGATAGATTGACTTAATTAGATTTATCTAAGTTAAATAATCCTAAAATACGATAGGACACTTTAGTGGGAGAAAAAGTACAAAACAAGATATTTATATCAAGTTTTGCTCCTATGTCCCTGTACGTTCACAACGTGAGATCCATGCTCAAATTCGTGGCGCCTTGGGCGCAGCCTCTCTTCGAAAAGTGTTTGCATGGGTCAATAACAAGGTGAATGGGGAAGTGTCTATAGTAAGTGGGAATGGGACACGTGTCAACATATCCTTCGGTCTCCACCCTTAGGTCACACCATGAGGTTCCCATGATCCGCCTGCGTGTTTTTTTGGAATAATTATCCCTTTAGAGGGTTTGATCATAGGATTCGAAACACAATAAACTCTTGAAAAGGATAGAGTCACTTAGGTTAATCACCAACAGTTGTCTTTAACTATAGTATGCTGGTACGCACGTTTGAGATCTGAAAGTAGGGGGGTTACATTTACGGTGATGAGTTAAGAGTTAACGAATATTTTACCAAACAACGGGGTAATGTCTATAGGAATATGAGCTATCCTGGTATTAGAATTAGTTGAAAGTGTCTCATTTCAAAGGATGAGTGGCTGATCACCCTTCGGTGGCTATTACTCTAAACCTCTGAAGCATCGTTGCAAAAAGTAAATCAATAGTTTATTAGGGTTAACTTGTTTTTGCTAAATTAATTGGATAGTTTGTAATTGTTTGCTTGTGTGATAGGTTAAGGCAAAGAAAACTAATATGGTCGATGTTTGTTTTTTATTTTCAGAAATTTCTTCCTCAATAATTGCACTGCTTGAAAATGAAAAACTTACCGGCGATAATTACTCGACATGGAAGTCCAACTTAAATATGATTCTTGTTGTTGACGATCTATGGTTTGTCTTATCGGAGGATTTTCCTCTGACCCCTGCTCGTAATGCATCCCAAACTACGAAGGATGCTTATGACTGATGGATAAAGGCCAACAAAAAAGCCTACATTTATATCTTGGCGAGCTTATCTGAAGTTTTGTCCAAGAAGCATGTGGTTATGGTAACTGCGATGGGATTATGGAATCTCTCCAGGATATGTTTGGACAACCGTCCTATCAGCTCCACCATGATACCCTTAAATACATTACAATTGCCACATGAAAGAAGGTACATCTATTCAGGAATATGTCCTGGACATGATGGTCCAATTTAACATGGCAGAGACAAATGAAACGGTCATATACAAGCGCAGTCTGGTTGTGTTCATCATCAAATCTCTTTCGAAAAGTTTCCTACAATTTTGCAGCAATACGAAGATGAACAAAATCCAATGTAATCTGACTAGTCTCCTTGATGATCTACAGACTTACCAATCTCTTATGAAAAATAAGAGACTGATTGAAGAAGAGGAAAACATTGCCCATTCCAAAAGAAAGTTCCATAAGGGTTCATCCTCTAGAACTAAGCATGTTCCTCAATCTTCTACTTTGAAGAAAATTCAGAAGAAGAAGGAAGAAAAGGGGAAGACTCCCGCCGCTGTTGTAAAAGGCAAAGGAAAGGCCAAGTTGGCCGACAAGGGCAAGTGTTTCCACTGCAATATTGATAGACATTGGAAGAGGAACTACCCTAAGTACCTCGCTGAGAAAAAAAAGGTAAATGTTATTTACTTGTTTTAGAAACATGTCTTGTAGAACATGAGTTTGCCTAGATACTTGATTTCGAAGCAACTAATCACGTTTGTTCTTCTTTATAGGAAAATAGTTCTTTTCAGCATCTAGAAGAAGGTGAAATGACGCTCAAGATTAAAACGGGAGATTTCGTTTCGTGCAATGGGAGCTGAAAAGTTGTTTTTTTAGAGATGAATTTGTTTTTCTTAAGGATTTGTACATTGTACCAAAAATTAAGATAAATTTAGTTTCTATCTCTTGTCTACTTGAACAATCTTACACTGTAAATTTTGAAAGTAGTGAAGCGTTCATTTTCAAGAATATTCTTATTGTTTAGCTAGATTAGAAGACAACTTATATGTATTAAGACTAACCGAAGCAAAAGCAATCTTAAATCATGAGATGTTTAAAACTGTTGAAACTCAAAGTAAAAGGCAATGCATTTCTCCTACAAGTAACAACACCTATCTTTGGCACTTAAAACTATGTCATATAAACCTTAATAGGATCAGACATTTGGTAAAGAATGGACTTCTAAATGAGTTAGAAGATGATTCATTACCACCATGTGAATCGTGTCTTGAGGAAAAATTGACCAAAATATCTTTTAGCGGAAAATGTTATAAGGCCAAAAAACCCTTAGAGTTAATACATTCGGATCTCTGTGGTCCAATGAATGTAAAAGCTCGAGGAGGATACGAATATTTCATCTCTTTTATAGAGGATTATTCAAGGTATGGTTACTTATACCTAATGAGGCATAAGTCTGAATCCCTTGAAAAATTCAAAGAGTTTAAGGTTGAGGTTGAAAACCCATTAGGTAAAACTATTAAAATACTTTGATCTAATCGAGATTGAGAGTATATGGATAAAAAATTCTAGGACTATATGATAGAACATGGAATCCAATCCCAACTCTCAACTCCTGGTATACCTCAGCAAAACGGTGTATTAGAAAGGAGAAATAGAACATTTTTAGACATGGTTCATTCGATGATGAGCTATGCTCAGTTGCCTAGCTCGTTTTGGGGGTATGCAGTAGAGACTGTAGCTCACATCTTGAACAATATTCCCTCACAGAGTGTTTCTGAAACACCTTTCGAGTTATGGAGAGGGTGTAAACCTAGTTTGCGCTACTTCACAATTTGGGGTTGTCCAGCATGCTGTGACAAATCCTAAGAAAATGGAACCTCATTCAAGGTTGTGCCAATTTTTTGGTTACCTAAAATAACCGAGAGGTTATCTTTTCTACAACCCACAAGAAAAAAAGGTGTTTGTATCGATAAACGCTACTTTATTGGAGAAAGACCACATGAGGGATCACAAACCACGTAGTAAGTTAGTATTAGGAGAAGTTATTGAAAAGTCAATAAGAGTTATTAATGAAGTTGATCCTTCAACAAGAGTTGATGAAGAAGCTAGTTTTTCAGGTTTGTCTCGTTCTTCTCAATTGTTGAGAATGCCTCGATGTAGTAGGAGGATTGTATCACGACCTGACCGCTACTTGGGTTTAACTGAAACTCAAGTCGTCATACCTAATGATGGCATTGAGAATCCATTGTCCCATCGACATGCAACGTAGATAAGAACCAATGGATCAAAGCAATGGACCTTGAAATGGAGTCAATGTACACCAATTTAGTATGAGAGCTTGTAGATCTACCCAAAGGGATAAAACTCATAGGGTGCAAATAAATTTATAAGAGAAAGAGATGCAGATGGGAAGATACAGACCTTCAAAGCTAGACTTGTAGCAAAGGATTATACCCAGAGAGAAGAGATTGACTATGAAGAAACTTTTTCTCCGATTGTTATGTTAAAGTTTACAAGAATTCTCTTGTCTATAGTAACATATTATGACTATGAAATATGACAAATAGATGTAAAGACTGTTTTTTTTAATGATAATGTTGAAGAGAATATCTTTATATCTTAATTTTAGATCTTAATTAATACTTAATCTAGCCAATTTTCTATCTTCTACGATTCTATAGGTAACTTGATGCTTTATTAACCCCTTGTATTGGATGTAGAGATGTTAGTACGTAGTAACAAACTTTTACAAGCAAGTGGATATATATCTTATGATTTTCATCGTTTCGAACTCGAACCAATAGAAAACTCATGGTCCAACCCAGCGCCATTAAAATCCAACCAACCCATCTACCCAAAGCCAAAAAAAAAAAAACCCAAAAATCCTGACGGACCAAAATCTGGGTTGATTCCTTCTACAATATTCGATTTCTCCTCCACTTTGCTTTTCCCATCACACTCAATTTGACTACCAATTCGCTCTTGCGATCGTCGACCCACCCGAATTGTGCAATCCAGCCATCTAGGTTTCAGGATGATCGGATGAACCCAGTTGCGCATCGGTTTGGTTTTGGTTTCACCTTCTCTAATCCGTATTTGGGATTCTTTCTTTTTGTCTCCTAACCCTGTCGGACTATCCAATCCGACTCCACCATTGCCAAAGGGAGAAACTTCAATTCCACAATTTTCTGTAAGACCCATTTCGAATTATGGTTCTACTTAGCTGTTTTGTGCTGCTTCTTTTGTTGTTTTCTACTTAGCTGTTTTAGCAGTTTCTGTCTTTTCATGTAATTTATGGTGTTTATGTTCCTATAATTTCTGTTTTTGGAGGGAATTCGAGATGAACTTTTGTCATCTCTGCTGGAAATTTATCAAATTTTGGTTTTTCATGAAAATGTGATTCTTCTTTCTTGGATGGGCTCGAAGTTTTTAGTTGATTCTCTTGCTTTGGTATTGTTTGCCATCATAATTGTGATTCATTTTACTCGTGAAAATGCTAGGACAACATGAGACTTTTAGTTGTGATCTCTCTTACAGTAGATATTGTTCGACACTGGCCATCTATCTTGTCAACTTCATGATCATTTTCTATTGGGTGCTAGCTAATGTGAATTGACTGATGATTGGTTTTTATGGTTTTCATCAATTATTTCTTGAACAATTCCTCAGTTGTTTTCAATCTCTCTCTCTCTCTCTCTCTCTCTCTCTATCTCTATCTCTCCCCTGATAGATGGAAAGGGCATTCTTAAGTATGTAACAGTTCTGATGAGTTGGGTTTGGCCCAAACAATGGGAGAGTTTTAAGATCGTAAGTACTTTTTTATCCGTTTATTCCGAATGTTGTTTGAAATTCTGTTCCATTTATTCATGTAGTCCATAGTTGAGTTGCATCCCATTCTTTAACTCGTTTATTTGCAATTTTATTTGAATTTAAGTTGTTTTTTATATCCTTGTTATCTGCGTTCCATTTTTCTATGAACCATAATCTGAAGAATTTAAATCTTTACATTGTTTTATAAATGGGACAATTGAGAAGCTAGTCTCTTTTGTGCTAGCTATATAGAAAGTATTGAAAGAATTGTTCTTGTTATCGCTTTTGCTTTGTACAGAATTTGGTTTATAACTCCATGCAATGGAGATGTCTAACGACTCAACTATTAAGAAACCGAAGAGGTTGACATCGATAGTTTGGAATCACTTTGAGAGGGTCAGAAAGGCTGACATTTGTTATGCTGTTTGTGTGCATTGCAACAAGAAGCTCAGTGGCTCAAGTAATAGTGGAACCACACATCTAAGAAACCACTTGATGCGATGTCTAAAAAGATCCAATTACGACGTTTCTCAACTACTTGCAGCCAAGAGATTAAAAAAGGATAGTTCAAGTGGTCTTGCAAACATCGGCTTTGATGAAGGGCAGAGAAAAGACGAGTTTAAATCAGCAATCGTGAAATATGACCCGAATCAGAGAAGGGATGAAGCAGTCACCATTGCGAGTAGTAAGTTTGATCAAGAGCGGAGTCAGAATGATCTTGCTCGTATGATCATATTGCACGGTTATCCATTGTCTATTGTTGAGCATGTAGGGTTTAAAGTTTTTGTCAAAAATGTTCAACCATTGTTTGAGATATTACCCAATAGCACTGTTGAGCTTTCTTGTATGGAAATCTATCAAAAGGAGAAAGAGAAGATTTTTGAAACTATTAATAGATTGCAGGGTAGAATTAATGTTTCGGTTGAAATGTGGTCTTCATCAGAAAATATTGATTATTTATGCTTGACTGCACATTATATTGATGAGGATTGGAAATTACAAAAGAAGCTTTTGAATTTTGTCACACTTGATTCTTCTCACACAGAGGATATGCTCTCAGACGTGATTATTAAATGCCTGATGGACTGGGACATTGACTGTAAGCTGTTTGCACTGACATTTGATGATTTTTCAACCAATGACGAGATAATTAGAAGAATTAAAGAACACGTATCGAAGAAAAAGTCTCTGTTGAGTAACGGTAGACTATTTGACGTATGCTCTGCTGCACATACCATGAATGCAATTGCTGAAGACGTGATAGAAGCGATGCGAGAGGTTAACCAAAAGATCCGAGGGAGTTTTAAATATATCAGAAGTTCACAAATCACTCAAAGGAGGTTCAATGAGATGGCTCATCAAGTTGGGATCACCAGTCAGAAGATATTGGTCCCTGACAGTCCTGGTCAATGGAATTCAACATATTTCATGCTTGAGACAGCCGTGGAATACAAAGGTGCATTTAATCTTCTACAAAAGGAGGATCCTCATTATGCATCGGCTCTTACTGCTTTAGAGTGGGAATGGACAACTAGTGTTGCTGACTATTTGAAACTTTTTGTCGAAATTGTGAACATCTTCTCGGGCAACAAATCTCCTACGGCAAATATATATTTTCCTGAGATATGTGATGTTCACATCCAATTAATCGAGTGGTGCAAAAGCTCAGATAATTTTCTCAACTCCCTTGCTTTGAAAATAAAGGCTAAGTTTGATAAATATTGGAGCAAATGCAGTCTGGCTTTGGCAGTTGCTGCAGTTCTAGATCCAAGGTTCAAAATGAAATTGGTTGAATACTATTATTCGCAGATTTACGGTAGTACGGCCTTGGACCGTATCAAGGAAGTTTTTGATGCTATCAGGGAACTTTATGATGCATATTCAATCTGCTTTACGATGGTTGATCAAGATTCAGCTTTGTGTGGAAGCAGTTTACCTGGGGCGAGCAATGACTCTAGGGACAGGCTAAAAGGCTTTGACAAGTTTCTTCATGTGACTTCCCAAGGTCAAAGTCTGATCTCTGATTTGGACAAATATTTAGAGGAACCAGTGTTTCCTCGAAACTGCGATTTCAACATATTAAACTGGTGGAAAGTCCACACGCCAAGGTACCCTATATTGTCCATGATGGCTCGTGATGTTATCGGGACTCCCATGTCAAGCATTGCACCCGAGTTGGCATTTAGCACTGGAGGTCGAGTTCTCGACCGCTGTCGAAGTTCCTTAAGCCCCAATATTCGTCAAGCTTTAATATGCGCACAAGATTGGCTTTGTATAGAACTTGAAGGTATGTGCATAATGGATTCTACCTCAATGCGTTTTTTTCTTCTTTTACTTGACTGTTTATTTGTTTTCGTTTCATATCAGATCCAAGGCCATTGTCTACCGCTTCATACATACCACTTCTGCTCGGAACCAATTAACTGTACAAATAGGTGCTTGGTGTCATGTAAATATCTTACTCAATATCTACCTCACTCCATTGTTTTGCTTTCTTATAATGTTAGGTTGATGGATCTGTTAGTTTATACAATGGCTTCTGATTGCTCGACGCCATAGCCTTGTCCAAATGGGCTATGCTGTGCATAATAGAATTGTGTTTCTTCTGAATGTCCGTCTATAAATCAGACAATGGGCAGAAAATTGTGTGTTTTGCTCGTAATAAGAATTGTAAATATTCAGATAAGTGGTGTCCTATGGGTAAGGATGATCATTTAGAAAGGTTCAATCTTGCATGTTCTTGGCCTGTTCATATTTGTCAGATCAGATGTCAAGATTTCTTTAATGGGTTGTGCAGTAAAAAGAGGTTAAGGGGCGATTGTTTTTAATAATGTTCTTATTGAGCCATTTTACAAGTCATTTATAATTTCATATGATGTAGCTATGGTGGAATATACTAATGAAAATTGTTTGTGAATGTACTGATTTTTTTTTTCTAGTTCAATCAAGATGATTTACTTATTCAACGTGACACGGGAAATGTTATTCGAATTAATACTAGGAATATCCAAAATCAAATCATACATGAGTGTAATCTATTATTATACATTACAAAATACTGACAATGAATTCTAAACCTGCTACTTTTGAGATTATCTACCTTTTGTATATACACTCATATTTGGATCGATTTTCTAAGTACTGGGAACAACTTATTTGGTATTAATAAGCGATGTCTTTCATGAAAAACAAAGAGAACAACGAATAAGAATAAGTGAGAAAATTTTAGGTTGATCCCTTTCAGCATTAAAATTGACAAAGTGGTTTTCTAAAGAGTAATATTGTACTTGTTCTACATAAATAGCTCAAACAATGAAACTAGTCGGTGTAAAGAATTTGTTGTCTAAGACCTAGCATGGGTTTTTCTACGATACAAACATATTTCCCTAAATTTGGTGTTTTATAAATACTACACATATTTTAAAAGTTACAATATTATCATTGATCTATAAGCGTTTCAATCTATCCTTATAAAAGAAATTCTTTGAAATTTTACACGAAAACTAGAACTTAAAATAATAATGGTGGTGATATATAATGAAAATTTGGATCGTCATTGTCATATCGTTTCATATTTAATTTTTTTTCTGGAAGTTGAGTATTTTTTTTTATAGTTTTAATTTTTTTAATTATAATAAACAAACTATTTTAAAGATAACAAAGCAAAGAAAAATTCAAGTGTTTTCCAATTTTTTTTTTTTAAAAAAAACATAATAAATATATGACTTGAGGACAAAAACTGCATGAAAGAAAAGAAGAAGATTGGTTGGAATGCTCTGAAATAAAGAAAAGTTTTGATGGGTTAGTTGATAATTGTCACATGAAAATTTTGATTGGAGGGGGAAGAAAGGAATAGGGAAGGGAAAATGGATATTAAGATAGAATTGAGATTTTTTGCTAACATCATCGTCAAGCAATTTTGGTCCGTTTGATAATGTTTTAGTTTTTTGTTTCTCGTTTCCTATTTCTTATTTCTTCTTTTTTGAAAACAAAAAAACAAGACTCTGTTTGATAATTATTTTCGTTTCCTGTTTTTTAAAAGAAATAAACAAAAACAAAAATTTGTTTGATGACTATTTCTTTCTTCTTTTTTTATGTAGCAATATAATACAAAAAAAAAAAGGATCAAAAGTTTATGTCATCTAATACAAGTAATCTTGATGACAACTAAATATAATAACAAATTTGTATCATATCCTTCATATGTTGTCCAAATTTGAACGACACTATCATTTTTAACTCGAGTCATTTGTCTTAAATGATGCTAAGTTAAATCCAACTTAATTATATTATCATGTAAATATCTAGTTGTAAAATGTTAAAAGTAAGCTAAATAAATGTCTTAGTCAGTAAAATTTATATATTGTTAAAATTCTACTCGGTTTTAAATATACTAAACATATTAGAATTAAAATGATATATAGGCACAAATAATGCAAAATTTAATACTCAAAAGTTGAAATATAAAAAAGTAACATACATATTGAAAATTAAAATAATAAAAAATCTAAATATTCGAATTTTTTTATTTCAAAAATAAAATAAAATATAAATATAGTAGAATTATTTTTTGTAAATAGCAAAAACTAAAGAAAATAAATAAAATATAAAAGATGGAAATAAATATAAAAGAAAAAACAAAAAAAATGTCAATCTTGAGAGTTGAAATTTGAAATATAACAAAATTATTATACAAATCGAAAATTAAAATAATATATAAATATGAGAGAATTTTTAAATTCAAAATTAAAATAAAATATAAATGTTAGAGAATTTTTTTTGTAAATAAAAAATTCATAAATATATAGAAGTGTAATGAAGAAATAGATTCTTCAAAAAAAAAAAAAAAAAATAATGAAGTTAAAAATCGAAAATGTTCCCAAAAAATTGCTTCAGGTAGGATTTGAACCCATGATTGACAAAAGGCAAATAGATTATCATAGGTGTCTAATACCAATACACCAAAAGTTGAGAAAAAAATTATTTAAAAAAACAGTATAATAAAAATAGAAATAAAAATAGGAGAAATTACTTTTGTTGTTTCTCAAATTTGATCCATTTTTTAGGAACGTTTCTTAAAATTTAAAAATAAGAAACGGAAACAGTTATCAAATAAGTCAGTTTCGTAAAAAATGAGACCTTGTAAACACAAAATTAAAAGTTCATAGATCTATTTGATACAAAATTAAAAGTTGATCAACTCAATTTTTATTATTTAAAAAAAAAAAAAAAAAAAAAAACAAAGAAGAATTTTGTAATTTACCATGGAGCTTTTGGGTAGCCCACGGGCTTTCATTGATGGGCTCCATTACGGGGCCCATATTACCCAATTCGCCCAACTGCCGAAAACTCGGCTCGGTTTTTAACTGTAATTCGACCCGAATCGACCGACCCGCTTATAATAGGGTTACTTCGTCAGTTCGTCTCAGTTCCTCGATCTTTGCCGCTCGCTTAGTTACTTCGTCTCAGTTTGCGTCCGCCGCTCGCCACTTTGTCCGCCGCGCGCCTCTCTTTCTCTCTCAGTTGACGTCCACCGCTCGCGACCCACGTGGTAGTTTTGCTGAGGTATTGCTGTAGGATTTGAGTAATTTAGAATTTCATAGTCTCAGTTATCTTGTGAATTTCATAATCTCGATGTACTAGTTGCCATAAAACTTTGCTTACCCATCTCTGGTTATTTTAATATCTACTTTTTACGAGATTACATTCTTCTCAATGTGATCTGTGATGATGGTGCTTACACTGAGCATCTTTAGTGGAGGGGACGCTATGTTCTTTATGACTTTTCCGAGGATTAGAAAATGGAGTGTTTTAGGCTTTTGGGTTTGTTTGAATGGCTGAAGAATGGGGCTCTCTTCGCAAATATTGCCTTTATTATTAACAAGTTGTCTCCGTTCGTGCACTCTTCGCTACTTTGTGTCATTTGTATTTGTTTAATCATATGTTTTGAGATATGTTCTTTGTACTGCTTCAAAGGGCCCTTTGTCTAGGAAATCCTCTCGTGGTCTTAATCTCACAACTTTTTTTATCCGAATTGGGCCGGCAATACTTTGGGTAGACAATCAATAACTGGTTTTATTATTATTCTGTTTGCAATGGTTTAAGCTTGATTTTGAGGGGAGTTATTTGTACAAATCACTTAACAAGTTGTGTAGATTTGACCTAGAAATATTCTAATTTTAGAAATAACCCTAACCTCTCTCCTTTTCTCTCCTCCCTTGCGTCTTCAGCCGTGCATCAGCCGCAGCCCTCTGTTCATTTCAGTCCAGTCGCCATTCAAGTCCCCCCATCGTATTCTTATTCATCTGGCGAGTTTCGACCGTGAGACTTACAGCGACCAGAAGTCCTTGCTTGTCACTTTGAAACCATGGTAAGCAAGAATTTTCTTTTTCCTTGATTTTCAATGTGGGAAGATTGTTAATGTACCTGTATGTAGTATTAGATTATTGGATGAATTTCGATTGATTTCACTGATTCTTCTGTTGTGTTGATTCTTGGTTGGTTAAGTTCCCCTCCCCATTTTTCCTTGATTTGTAAATGGCGCGCTTAATTCTTCAATTTGGTTGTTTGGACATTGTAGAGCATCCCAGTTAACCCAAAGCCATTTTTGAACAATTTAACTGGAAAGACTGTGGTTGTGAAACTCAAGTGGGGGATGGAGTACAAAGGTTTGCTTCCATCTGCTGTTTGTTTTCCCCCTTTCTTCTTGCCTTCTGGAGCTGTACTGACTTTCCTTTACATTTCAGGATTTCTTGTCTCAGTGGACTCGTACATGAACTTGCAGGTGTGTTTTCTACTTCAATTGAAACTAATTTAGATATTTCTTTTCCAGTATGATCGTATCTTTATTGTTTTTGAGTCTCCCTCTACTTCCGGACTTAGTTTATAACGGAGTATCCGTGAACTATTTTGACTCTAATGAATTTATGTAGTATGAGAAGGGAATTTGGTGTAATTGTCTGTTTTCATGAGAGATTTTTCGAACTTTGCACTTGCCGATTCAATGTCCTTCATCTCTGAATATAATTTGAATCTCATTTGATGTGTTCTCTGCTTGTATTAGAAGTTCCCTCGTGGCTCTTACAATTATTTATCATTTTCTTATTTCATAGTGCTCTGCTTTTTCTGAAAAACCAGTTTGGATGATATGTGTCCATTTTAGTTTTCTCAATCAATATTTATCGTGCATATTGTAAACTTGTAATTGATATGCATAGTCAAGTGGTTTAGGCATCTCTACTTCCTCCAAGGGGTCGTAGGTTTGCTTCACCACTCCCTTATTTGTTTTAATATTATCAAAAGGAAGAGTAACTTCATTTGTTCTGAAATATAGATCATCAATGGTTACAAATTAAAAGATGTGAAGTAAAATCAACCTTTTCTCCGAATTCTTTGTTCTGAAAACTAGAAAATTTATTTGAAAAACGTTTCCAAGTAAGCCCATAGTCTCTTTTAGTGGCTGATTCAGCATACAACTTTTTAAATACAGCTTGCCAATACTGAGGAATACATCGACGGACAATTTACGGGGAGTCTTGGAGAAATATTGATCAGGTAACCTTCTCTCAGTGATTGAAAATTCACAATGCCCGATGCATCTATTCTTATTTGTTGGTAGTAATATGATAGGCATGTTGTTGGGAATATTAATAGACTGCGAAGGGTATATTATTCTTTCACAAGGTTAATAAAAGAGGAGAGCGGAGAATTGTTTAGTAGTTAAGGCTTGAGTGAGTATATTCAAGAGTGGGGAAGTTCCAAATATCTCAAGTACTTTGTTATCTTGTAGTTTTGTATTTTGGCATATTTGCAACGCTAGTGTTTGTAGTCTTTGTCTGGTGCATGGTGGACTTGGTCATGCCCTTTTAAATTTGGAACTTTCATGCTTAATGATGAATTACTCCACGATTTCTGACATCAAACATGACAATTTTCCTGTTTTTTCTTGGCAGGTGTAACAATGTTCTCTATCTTCGCGGAGTACCAGAGGATGAAGAGATTGAAGATGCCGAGCGTGACTAGCATGTAAAATTTTAGCAGCTCTTCAATGTTGTGGTAGCAGTAAAGTATTTAGCTTTCTAGTTTAGTTTCTTTCTTCTGTTGCTTAATTTGTATCTTGTTATTGATACGATTTATGCCATCTTAAAGCTGAGGAACACTCTCTGCTTTGGTTGATTTCAAACCTGCATTACAACAATCATTTAGTTTCTGTTGTTGTGGTAGGGAGATTGAATGGTAGAAAAAGTATTCATGAATTTGAATATAACATCTAAGTTTTGTGTTAGGTTTGAATTGCTTTGGTTTTTCTATATAAGATATAGTTGAACTTTTTAATATTTGTTCATGTGGAATGCAATGGGATGGAGGAATATATTTGTGGCCTAGTACAACATTGATTTTACATGTCACATTCATCTACTAGCATGCTCCATAATACTCGTGTTGGTGCAAATAGAAATCACTCTTTCTCTAGAGTGATTGTGTTTGTCCAGCCTTTTGGAATTGCAATGTGTATCTTATGGCCCAGAGAAAGAGCAGCTTTTCATCTCTAGCAAATGGCAATTGCTTTCCTAGTGTACTGGGATCCAAAATCTTTTCAAATTTAAAGTTCTCTCCCCTTCCCTTTCCTAGTTCATAGAGAATCAAAGGATAGACTTTAGATAACTGTGTTTCTCAAATTTATAGAACTTCTTAGGGAAATAATCCATTTATATTCCTTGGACCCGATATTAGGATTCCGTTCAAAATTCTTTAAAAGTCCTCATTGCCTAATTCGAGAGGAATGTGAAATCAAATTGGTAATGATTTTCATTGATATGAGCAATTTTCCTTTTAAAAAAATGCTTTTATCCCTCAATTTGTTCAATATAGATTTTAACTAAGTACAACTTTATTAGGTTTATGTATTCGTGTTCGACCAATGTTGAATAATTGAACATCGATATTTGGACATGAATTGACAGTTGTTAGTGTAATTAGATGTGTTAAGATACTTGCTATACAAAGTAGATTTAACTTTTTTTTTTTTTCTTTTTTTTTGAGAAATAGATTCAACAATTGTTAGACATGCATTCACGGATGTATTTATGTCTACCTAATAGATACGTGTATAACAAAAATATAAATTGAGCATGATATATTGGATTAATTTTTTTAACATATAAATGCATAGATTCATCAACCTTGAATTTTCTTCTGGTATAAAAGTGATATTTTCAAAATGTATTAATCAATGCATTTGAGTTGTGTCCATATCCTAAATTTTAAAAACATGCATCTCTATTGTATCTATATCCTAAATTTTAAAAATATGATATGCATCCGTGCTTCTTAGGTTTTTAAAGAATCTTGTGTAATTTTTTAGCTGATTCTAAATGAAATCAAAATAATTGTGAAATAAAAAAATGCACATTGTCGTTAAAACCTTTGGCCATTTCTACACCAAGAGGAAACTCTCTAAATAGAGAAATCAATCAACAAATGCAATCAAAATACCAATATCACGACCTTCAACAGGGGCAACAATTAGAGACGTCCTCTTCCGAATTAAGAACTTTGAAAACGCAACTTAGGACTAGACTAAGATGTTATCAGAGGAGACTAAGATTTGGAATCGAAATACAGATCAAATACTGATATCAAATTGAGTTGAAGCATGAAAACTCCAACTTGATTCTACAAACATCGGAAACCTCGGAAAAGAGAGCTTCACCTCTTCGTCTTTTGTTTGCTCTTAGTAGTTTATACTAACTATCTTTTTTTATCCTTTTGTCCCTAATTGGCAGCTCAACTGGCTTTTGTGCCTCATGTGGATGGTCTGGTCCTTTGTAAACCTTCAAGTGGTTAAAAAGTGCTCTTCCAAGCTGCACATAAATTGCCATGGTTTGAAACAGCCAATAAAATATCGGGAACATCAACGGAAGCAGGAAACAAAACCCCTAGGCACCACAATATGAAGCAGTTTACAGGAAATAAAAAGTGTGATAGTTAACAGTATTTCAAGCAAGGCAAATACTTCTTAGCTACTTGAGAACAATCTAAAGAAAAGTTTCATACATTGTCTCAGAGAACTGACAACAAGAAGTTCCTACGTTAGAATTCACCACGTATAACCAACTGCCGGTTTGTCATGAACGAATTCTTCAAAGGATGATGCAGGTCTCTTTAATTTTCTTTATAAAAATTCGTTTCTTTTTCCTAACATAGATTTTATTTTACTGTGTTCTTGTTAGGGAGCTGAACTTAAGATAAGGTTATCCGATACCCAAATTTATCTTTTGACATATACTTGGTATTCGGAAGGCATGAAGTTTCCAAATCACTGATTGTAGTTCAAAAGACAACCAAAAAATTTCAAAATCTACAGCGCAAATTTATTAGCTTCTCTGGTCCTGAATTGCCAAGAAATCACCCTATACACAGTTGTCAGGCTCCATCAACCGTACAGGTCTTGGATTCTGGTAGTGACAGTTTGATCATAAAGGGTCAAAGATTTTTACTATTAAATGTAACCAACAGAATGCCTATTACAGTTTCTCAAGCACTTCAAACTTTCCCAAGCAACTCATTCTTGTCATATCCTCCACACGATTAACCTAACAAATCACAATCCAAGTTGTCAAATCCTCTTGAAGAGATTTTGAAAGGCCACCAGAAATCTTATTTTCCTATCACTGGAGATTCTTCTTCTAATAAACTGAAAGACACGATTATTTGTCATATACACCAACTCAGAGTCCTATGTTGTAGAATGTGAGAACTATTGGAACAACTTATATGGGGATCTGAAGCTGTAAACCCCATTGGTGACAAGTTTGAGGAACTCTTCTGTGAGATGGAACATAACTAACCAATAGTCTACAGCAACCAAAACCTGTCTTAACCGACCTACTTAAGCTTCTATCAAAACTGATCAACCAGATAGAGTAGAAAATATACTTTCTGCATAATCTTTTGACACAATTTTCTAAAAGGAGTGTTGCTCAAAACTTTTGCAATCACTCTAGCACCCTCAAAATAGTCTAGGTAGTAACAAGAGAATAAGTATAACACATGGGAGACAATATAGCACTTAAGTAGTAGGAATCACTTACCCTCCCTTTTGGAAGCATACCACGAACAGCATGCTCAATAATTCTTTCAGGAATTCTCTGCTGTAGCTGGTCAAAAGTTTCTACTGTCATACCACCTGGTCGCCCTGAATGCCTCCTGTATAGTTTTTGTGTCCTCTTTTTACCAGACACGGCAACTTTTTCTGCATTTACCTAGGTAGGATCAAGAGAATAAGTATAGTCCATGGGAGACAACGAATAAGCAACTAAATGAATCGAGATAGCAAGAAAGTTCAAGTTGTGTAGACAAAAGCGCATATGCATAGCTCTCAATCAATGTTGTAGTGAATACAGCCACAATAGATCATTCTTTTTTATGAAAGTCAAAATAAAACATTATGTACAAGTACAACCACATACCACAATCACAAAAGCCCCCATATCCACACTAGGAGTGTAGGTTGGCAAGTCCTTCCCTCGGATATGATTGGCAATGGTCGAAGCTAGTCTTCCCAAAATCTTATCGGTGGCATCAACCACATACCAAGGTTTTTCTGTGTTCACATGATCTGCAGCCTTCGGGTACCACGTTTTATTCCATATGTCCTGAATGAAAAAGAATAATGACTGCTAAGCATCCAATCTGACAATTGAAAATAAATAAACAGCTAGCAGAAACAGGAAATAATGGGCATCAAAATGGCCTAACAAGAAAAAAGAGATTTTTGTAAAGGACAATTATAGTTGTACCAAGTTTTTTTGTTGATGGTTTCTGTAAAAATAACTTCAATATATTAATGGAGAGGGACATTGCAATCTGGAGAAGCCAGAAGTTTGATGTAATAGCCCCCAAATAAACAACAAAGACAACAACCCAACTAAATGAGAGCTCATTTAAGTATCGGGATAACAAAATTCGACAGGCGTTTTAGGTCTTCTCGGAACCCATTAACGTCTTATGCATAGAACGAGTTCAATTAGTCTCAAATCCACAATACCAGATTTAGCGAAAACAAACAAACAAACAAACGTAAGGAAAGATTTACAGACGTACAGGGCCGTCAAGCTCGTCGCCCTCGAACATCCACCGCTGTTCTAAAGGGACACGATCCAGCTCCTGAGCTCGCAATTGAAGAAGCGAACTCCTCGGGTTGGAGTTCAGAGAAATCGTGGTGTGGGTTAAAAGAAAAGAAGATTTTGAATGAGGAAGGAGTGAGTTTTTGGGAATGGCTCTGTTAGTTGTGCTTCCATTGGTAAGAGCGGAATGTAAAGAGAAAGTGGGTGTAGAGGAGGAAGCACAGAGAATCGCCATTGTAGCTCAGGCGGTGTTTCTTTCAGTTGGGGAATTTCTGCTGTGGATTGTGGATAAGACTCTTGCCTTAGTCAATACGAAGATGAGAAATGGGTACCGTTAAATTTGCCTAAAGTCTTTTAAATTCGGATCATTTTCTTTCTTACTATTATAAATATTAGGGGCTCGTTTGGGGTCGAAGTTGAGAAGACATATCATGTAAGTGACTTAAAAGTCACTGTTTGAGCCACCAACATCCCAGCTACCCATCCCCACCACCAACATCCCAGTTACCCATATCTGATCCCCACATCCCCACAGTGCTAGGTTTTACCCACCGATATCGCAACTCATCTTCCCACCCTTTTCCTGACATTTTGGTTCTTTCATTTCTCTCTCCTCAAACATTTTTCAGCGTTGGTTCAATCATAGAGAAGGGCGTTTCTTTTCTCCAATATGATGCATGATCAGTGGGTGTTCGATTTTGAGTTTAGTGGGAGGAAGTCGTTTTTTTATTCTCATATCAGTTGATCTTTCGTTCTTTCTTTTTCTCACCCTCTAAAATCACTTCACTTCCTCGTCATTGGTTCTTCCATGGAGAAGGGTTTCCTTTCTTCACCCTTGTCGCTTCAATGAAAACCTGAAACCAATCTCTTGCCGATTCGATGGTCCTCTGTTCACCCATGACCTGTTCTATGTTTGGTTTATGGGGCTTGATGCATGTTGCTTCTCGAATGTTCAGCATTGAAGTCTTGGTAGGGGACTGGTTTTAGTAATTGAAGCTTAGTGGGGGAGAATACCATCCAAGTTTATTTTCTAAACCCCATTCGGCCGATGATGAGTACCTATCCATGAATTTTTGTTCAAAAATTTTGATGATGAGTACCTATTATGATTTCTTATGAAATTTCTTCACTATTTTCATATTTGGTCTGTTTTTCTTTATTCCTTCTCATTCATTTAATTTCAATCTCTTGCCGATTCGATGGTCCTCTATTCATATGAGATTTGTTTGAATCAGTTTCATACATATCTTATGATTTCTTATGAAATTTGTTCATTATTTTTCATGTTCTATTTGTTTATTCTTATTCCTTTTTATTCATTCTATATCATGCTATGTTATGTTCGAATCTATGTTGTGTTTGGGCTCGATTGGCATGTGTTTCTAGATGGGATTTGTTTGAATCAGTTTCATACGTATCTTATGATTTCTTATGAATTTTGTTGATAAAACTAATGAAAGTGGGAGAGAGAGATTGAGACCGAGAAAGAGCGAGACCGAGACCTAGAGAAAGATCAAAACCAAGAAAGAGCGAAACTGAGATCGAGAGAAAGCGAGAGTGAGACCGAGAGAGCGATACCAAGACCAAGAGAGAACGAGACCGAGCCGAGAGAGCAAGAACGAGACCAAGAGAAAGCAAAACCAAGACCGAGAGCGAGAGAGATAGAGAGAAAGAGAGCAAGAGAGAGAGAGACAGAGAGCGCGAAAGAGAGAGAGATAGTAAGAAAGAGATAAAGAGCAAGAAAAAGAGAAAGAAAGAGAGATAGAGTGCGAGAAAGAGATAGAGAGCGGGAAAGAGAGAAAGAAAGAAAGAGAGAGCGAGAAAGAGAGAAAGAAAGAAAGAAAGAGTGAGAAAGAGATAAATAAAGAGATAGAGAGAGCGAGAGAAAGAAAGAGAGAGAGAGAGAGTGAAATTCCCGAAAATAGATTAATGGGAGGCTGGTTCATTTTTCACCATTGTTCTCATTACTTTAATTATTGATGTAATGTTGAACTACTTCTATTACTCTCCATTATTACGGTGGGTGAACAACTACCCCCTTTCACTTCTCTCCCTCTATAAAACAACTTATGTCCAACTTAAATTGACTTGAGAATCCTTCGTTGTTTTATGTTTTTTCTTAAGCAAGAGAGTTATTTCCATCAACTTACTTCTTTCTACTTTCTTGTTCTCTCTATCATTTATTTAGGTTCATATATTAATATGGTAGTGGTTTGATTTTCCACAGTTTATTTGCAAACTTTTTCTATTGATACTTTAGTATTTTAAAAATATTTGTATGAGTTGTTTTCTGCTTGTATGTGTGTTTGATGAACTTGTATATGAATTTATACTATATTTTCTATATCATGGTGTCAACTATTCCATGTTTATTTTTCCGTACTCATGAATTACATGTCATGGATGTTTGAGGCCGACTATATTTATACATATTCTACTTTAGTTTAAATGTGGTCCATCACATTTATTCTCCTACAAATCACTTGTATCCCACATTGTGTACACTTGATGAATCTCTACAATCTACTACCTTCCTTGTTAGTCTGGTGAGTTATTCCTTGTTAGTCTGGTGAGTTATTCCTTGCTGTCATTGTTTTTGGATTATATACATTTTCTTCCTATTCACTTCTGCTTATCTATGTGTTCATGGTTTATTTGATGGGCATTAACGACGACACCATTTCAGTACTAGAGTCGATTCGGTAGTTCGTTGATCCTCAAACTACAATCCCCAAGTAAAATAAGTATGTATACGTTTATCCAAAATGTATTCCTAAATTATTAGTCTTACATACCGTGAGTTTCTAACTAAATACTTTCCTTGTTGTTTTTCAGCCCAAACTAATAACATTGCCATTAGTTTGAGGTTCATGTATTACATATGTTTTTCCTAATTTTAAATGTAGTATATTTGGGTTTGACTTGTAGTTGAAGTACACTGCCATTAGTTTGTGGTTTTTTCCTATTCTTTGTAATTTGTGGTTTTTTCGTATACTACCCATTGAAAATGGACATTTGACAGTTGACTCATAAATTGTATTTTTTTTGTGCATTTGATAATGATGATGTACGAATATTTACAAGTGCTACAACTTATAACAATTTTGTATTAATCATTATGGTTACCATCTTTTACATTTAAATAGTTATAAATGAAGCATATAATTATGAAATAATAGAGAGTATTTTGAACAACAAAACGGTCAAAAAACTTCTTAATATGGTACAATTGATACACCTTATTCAATTTAAGGTACAATTTAATGAATGAAAATATTATCATTAAAAGTGAAAAAATGTTTTAGAAAAGTGGAAAAATGGAAAAACTTCTTAATATAGTACAATTGATACACCTTATTCAATTTAATATTAAAAAGCGGAAAAATGTTTTAGAAAAAAAGTCGGTACGTATTATTCAATTTAGTATTAAAAAGTTGGTATTTCGTTGACTATTTACGATTAATCTTAAATTTTGACTTAGTTTTTTTCTTAAACAACAATAATAAAGAATTGTTTAAAAAACATTTTAAAGAAAGGGATAATAATCAAAATAATCTTAAGTACTAATTCTAATATAAGTTATGTATTTTAATGAAGGTCCAATCCCTGATAAAACTATTTTTCCTTTTGTATCCTAGAGTTTTAGGTTTCTATCCCAAAATATGAAAAATGAAGAAGTCTTTACTATCCTTTCGATCACCACCACGTCCCATCGACAACTATTCTTAACATTGGCTCTATTACTAAATGACCATCGTAGAATAGAGAACCAAACCTCCTACATTAGACATCAAATTAGACAGCTAAACTTCTTTCGGTTTATTTATGAGAATGACGTCTACTGTTGTGAGAGCATGCAAATGGATAAACGGACTTTGTCAACCTCTGTAACATGCTTACGATGGTCGGTCATCTGGCACCTACTCAATGCATTGACGTCCAAGAACCGAGTAGTTGGACAACAATTCGCACGGTCTGGTGAAACTATTTTGAGGCATTTTAGGTCCATTCTGACCACAGTACTACAACTTCATGAGTTACTGTTGAAAAAACCAGAGCCTATCACAAGTGACTGCACTGACAGTAGGTGTAAATGGTTTGAGGTATTACAACAATTTTAATTCCATTCCCAGTTAAATATTAGGTTCTTGATTTTTAGGAAACTAGGAAATGTTTATCCCTTTGTCAATGTATGATCCCATACAGAACTGTCAGGGTGCATTGGATGGCACATACATAAAGGTCAATGTAAGTGCAGTTGATCGTCCCGCTATCGTACCTGGAAAGGTGGGATAACCACGAATGTGCTTGCCGTCTGTTCAACAATTGGTGAGTTCATATTTGTGTTGCTAGGGTGGAAAGGGTCTACAGCTGATTCTAGACTGCTTAGGGATGCAATTTCTCGACCACACGGATTGAAGGTGAAGGAACTTTTATTCAAAAGTACCTATGAGCGGAAGCGGATCTTTCCAATTCATTGTGACAAAATTTTCACATATATATTCAAACATACAGATATGCATTCACAACGTTAAATTACTGGCATGCTTAGAGAATCAATAAATAAGAGACCGAGAGATCATACCAGTTGAAGAATTTTTCTTCACAGTAAATCTCGCTTTCACTGGAATGGCGAGCTATCGTTCAGCAACTCCCAATCGCCTACCTCGAACAGTCTCCACACGAACAGAAGGAAACGGGGACGACACCACCACTCAGAGCCCTCAGTATTCTCGGACTGAGAATCCAAAGGGTGGGTTTTGTTCGAATTTGGTAGAGAGAATGAAGTAAATAGATCGTATACAACGATCAAGTAAGTGCGAGAAAGGCTCGTCTATCGTATAGACAAAATGCTTGATCATTTAGGTTATATGATCGTGTATGAAAAGGCGAGTGATCGTCTAAATGATCGTGTAGGAAAAGCTAAGCGATCGTCTATATGATCGTTTAGAAAAACTCAGGCGCTAAACGATTATTTAGTAAATAGTGTGCGCGGGTGTAAGCGTTAAGCGATCATTCAACACTATCGTATAGGCTGATTTTAAGCGATGACACACTTCAACACTATGTCCGCGCCAATGCTTAACACACCATGAGCTATAAGTGTCTCAAAGCGATTCTTCATCTTACTCATTCGTTATGAAAACAGAAGAGACGTCGACCAATTATCCCTTAACCGTCCAATTAATAAACAATAAATATAATCATATTATATTCAGAACCTATGGATTAATATCATATATTAACTGTAGTATTTTTCCTCCACTAGATATAAATCATATTTATATCCAATTTCCTCCAAATTAATGTATCTCATACATAAAATTAATTATATCATATATAATTAATTAGCTCAATAATATCATATAAAATCGAGCACCCTCTTGTCAATTTGAACATTTCAAACTGATCCAAAAACTGATTCTCAACTTTTATCCAATCTACCAACGGGACTTTATGGACCTATGGCTCGAAGCTCCAACGGTATGTGAATAACTGACTAAACTCTTTAGCCACGATATCCACCATCCATTAACTGTCAGGCATTCCACTAAAGACCGACAACTGAATTCTTCTTACCATAGATATATTTCTAAGTCTATTGGATATAACCAATCATCAGTACGATGACCCTTCATAAATGCTCATAAGTACAACTAGGCCAATTTACCATTTTTCCCCTATAGTTACATCTTACTCCTTAAGTACCATTGATCCCTCTAATGAACAATACAACATAGTTCTACTATGTGTGAACACCTCTCGGACCATGAGAAGGTGTGTGGCACCACATTGTTCAAGCCCCAGGATCAGCCCATAAGGGAGCAATCTATTTACTTATCCCTACTTCGGGGAAGAAGTGAACTCCATCTTGTGAAGTTGAGTTCCCAGCTCCCAAATCAGACAAATCCCCAAAGTGGTAGGTTTGAGTGAGAGCTCTGGCCATTTGCACCCATGCAAATCAAAGGACCGCTCTCAATGGCAGGAGTTCCCAACTCATTCAGGATTGAGGTCATGTTACCTATGGTCATCCTAGTGAAGTGAAGTCTCTGTCATGAACGGAGTTATATGACGAAACGTTAACACTTTGTAGTCAAGTCTTATACAAACTCTTTGTATAGGACGCCCCCACTTGCATGTCCCCTACAGAATGATCGGAATCAAACCATCTGTGACAAGTCACAACACTTGTAACTATTTCACAAAGCGGGCCGCGTCCGTAGTGTTATCAGGATAAGGTTTCTCTCCTATATCCATATACTATAGACCATTTTGGTTGTCACTTAAGACATAATCCACTTGTATGTCACTAATACATGCTTAAATTACATAAAGACAACCAGGGATTTAAGTTTATTGGTTTGTGGTAAAACAAATAAAACATCTAAATGTGCAAAGTCAAGAAGTGAAGTAAATATCATATATTATACATCACAAACGTTCGTATAAAATGTGTCTATAAATTACAGAACATGAGACTTTAGGGCATCAACCCCAACAGAAGGTTCCTAAAGGTGTAGACTTTTGTGATTCCATTATCTGGATTCAAAACCAAATAGTTTGCCAAATAATTTTCTGTATACCATATCTAGTTTATTAATGCCTATGTGATGCTAGATATCCTAATGCCAAGGGATTCTTGGCACCATATAGGGGATAGTGGTACCATCTTTCAGAATGGCGTGGTGCTGGAAATGCATCGACTATCCATGAGAATTTTTTAACATGAAACAATCATCCACTAGAAACTGCATAGAAAAATCATTTGGCGTACTCAAAGGTCATTGGGCGATCCTACATGGAAATTCCTACTATCCAGTTAAGATCCAATGTAGAACAATAACAACATGTTGCCTGCTGACACATGATAATGAGGGAGATAGGCTAGAATACAATGAAGATTTTACATCTAACGAGCTCGACGATGAAAATATAGAATTTATTGAAACGTCCAATAAATGGTCCAGTTTCAAGGATGAGTTAGCGACACGAATGTTCGATGAATGGGAACAAGCATCATGAGCACAAAGTTTCTTGTTTACTTAGCTTTACTATGAATAACTTCCTCCTACTTTTAGACTATGTTATCTTTCGGTTCAAACAATCTACTATATTGAATTATCTTAATTTATGTTGTGTTAATTGGTTCATGTAAATGAAAATACATGTTCTATGTTATTCGTACTCAAAATTTGTTTATCTAACTATGCCCAATTTATTTTATTAAGTTATATGTATGTATGAAGCTGATGGCAGGAGGTGAGAAAATGATAAAACACATTTGGACAAAGGTTGAAGATGCACAATTAGTGGAGTAACTATTGCAATTGGTAGAAACAAGTTGGCAAGCTAATAATGGAACATTCAAACCTGGCTATCTACAACAGCTATAATGTCTACTTATGGAAAAAATTCCTAGTTGTTCCATCGGGTTGTCGACAATATAGTGTAAGGTTGGATTTTTAAAGCGACAATATTGTGCAATCGCTGAGATACTGAGTAATGCATTCAGTGACTTTGGTTGGAACGACGAGTAGAGAAAGAGGTTTTCGATGTATGGGTTCGGGTAAGAGAATATATTATAGTATTATTATCTTACAATGGTGAACTCTTTCTAATATAATATGATGTTCTAACATAATATATGTTCCTGTTTGTAGTCTCATCCCAACACGAAGGGTTGGAGACACAAATCATTCCCCCACTATGATGAGCTTTCAATCGTATTTGGGAAAGATAGGTTCACTGGTGAAGGCAGTGAAACCCCGTACGATCAAGCATCTGCAACAGATGAGCATTTAGAGGATATTCGGTTGGGATCACAGGTTAATGAGCAACAAGAAAGTATACCTAACATGAACATGCCGACCGTTGATGAGATGGATGAGGTTTTCCTAGATACACCCATCAGTAAGCGTACTGGATCAAGTAACGATACGAGAGGAACTAAATGCAACAAGACTCCCTTCCAATCTGAAATGCTTGACATTGTACGCACAACAATGGATGTGTAAGAAAGCAAAATGGAGAAACTTGTATAATGGCAAAAAGATAAATATGTATTGGAGCTCAAAAGGTATCAGGAGGTCATCGAACAGATCTACTAAGTTGAGGGTTTAGAGTAACATGATCAGTTGACCCTCATAGATCTGTTGGTGAATGATATTCAGCGAACAGGCGGTTTTCTAGCCATTCCACCACCATTAAGGAAAAGGTATTGCATGCGTTTGTTGGGCAAGACTAACTAATTTTTTTGTCGGTATTTGCAAGTTGGTTTGTTATTATTTTTTGTAACTTCCCCTAGTCTCTTATTCCATAGGTTTTTAATATTTGTTGATTTTTTGTGACATGTACGAATGGCTCGTGGTATGTGGTCCTTGGATATAGATGAAAATATTTCTAACCAAGTTGTAAAATGGTCATGTATAGGACTATCAAATTATGTAAAATCTTTTGAGGGAAATGAATTTAATGAATTTCATATCCGGTCTATTTTTTTATTTTATCAGTGAAATGAATTTAATTAATTTCATATTCGGTCTAAATTAACACTATTTTGTAAAACCATTTGGCTTTCTTTAATGAGACGTTTGGAATGAATAATATAAAATTGAACTGTATACCATATCTTGAGATTGGAAAGAATAAAAAAGTGCAAATCAATGTCTTATTCCAAATAGGATGGATACAATAATTGGATTATAAGATTTAAAAAAAAGTGTTCATACAGGCAAATTATTATAGGGTACAAAAACTGAACCAGATAGCACTAATATAACAACTCTGCACACCCAAACACATACATATCAACTCAGATATAACAACTCTACAAACCCAAACACATACATCAGAACTCTCTAGACATTATCTCGTGTGTTGTTGATGTGTTTCAAAATTACACAATATGAGTGTCAACATAGTGCACCTCTTACTTGTCAAATTACCGATAAATAATGACATTTTGTGGATTTTGTAGAGACAAATATTGATGAGAAATCTAAAAAGATTAGAAAATTAATGGAGAATTTGGATAAATTTTCATAATTTTACTTTTGTTATTTATTTATTTTATATACTTTATTTGTTTTATTTATTATTATATTATATGTTCTCCATATCCATGTTCTCGTTATGCGCCATTGTGCTCTTAAATTTTACAACACCTTATCACATGAGCTTCTTTTATTTCTCCTGCTGAAAGTAGGTCTTAAAGGTATGTCATTTTTCCCTTCTTCATTATAATAAATAAATTAAATATTATTTTGCATATTTAGTACATTCTAATATAACTACAATGTTTTGTGATAGTGTTGTCATGACAAACCTTATAAAATTAGAATTTGCAGCTCTTGACATTAATAACAATAATTATTTGTCATGGGTGCTCGATAGTGAAATCCACCTAGATGTTATGAACCATGGGGAAATAATTAAAGTAGGAAATACAATATCCAATCAGGACAAAGTAGAAGCTATGATTTTCCTTTGTCATCATCCCCACGAGGATTGAAAATTGAGTATCTTACAATAAGAGATCCTGTATCTTGTGAAAAATTTGAAAGAAAAGTATTATCATAAAAAAACAGTAATTCTTCATAAAACTCGTTATGAGTAGATGCATTTGAGGCTACAAAATTTTAAATCAATAAGTGATTACAATTCCATATGATTTAAAATAAGTTTGAAATTGTTGTTATGTGGAGAGAAAATTATTGTTGTCGATATGTTAGAAAATACATTTTCTACATTTCATGTCTCGAATATGCTTCTACAGCAACAATATCGAGATAAGGTTTTTAAACAGTATTCTGAATTAATTTCATGTCTTCTGTGGCTGAACAAAATAACAAGTTATTGATGAAAAATCATTAATCTCAACCAACTAGAACGACATCATTCCCGGAAGTGAATGTTATGAATTTTAATAATAATCATGGTTGAAGTCGTGGTTGTAGTCGAGGTCGAGGTCGAGGTCATGACTGTGGTACAAGAAGACGTAATTTTTCTATTCGTGGTGGGCATTATAATCATCTAAATTTTAAGAGAACCACACGAAATGATGATCATAAAGGAAAAGCTCCACAAGACAAGAATTCAAAAAGTGATGAACAAAAATGTTTCCGATGTAGTATGATGGGGCATTGGTCATGTATTTGTTGTACATCGAAACACTTAATGGATTTGTGTTGAGCTTCCCTATAGGAAAAATGGGAAAATGTGGAAGCAAATTTTGCATACTAGGATAATGATATATTTGACCCGTCCTATATAAAAATTTTGGATGTGGCGAACTTCTTTGAATCTCATGAAGAGAAGATCGGCATAGTTGATGGAACATCAAGTGTTTCTTTTGACTTTAAATATCTAGACTTAATGTTTTTTTTCCCTTCTTAGTAAATGTTAATTTTTGTATATTCAAATATTTTTTTAATTGTAATTATTTTCTTTTAGTGAAGAAACCTAGATCATTTTCATATGTTGAGTGATTAAAAAATGAGCAAATATGATCTATGTCTAGTAGACACACACACAATACTTACAAGTAAAAAATACTTTTCCAAATTAACAATGCTGGAAGCAAAAGTCAATATAATATCAAGTTCAACAAACTTGATTAAAGGATTTGGAAAAGCAAATATTATTTTTTCTAGAGAATCAAAATTTATAATTGACAATGCATCATTCTCTAGTCAATCAAAGATAAATCTACTTAATAAAGATATACGTTGCAATGGTTATCGTTTTGAGACTGATAGGAAGAATAAGATAGAGTATCTTTATATCATATCTATTGTCTCAAATAAAAAGACATATATTGGAAAAGTTGTCTGCCTTATATTTTGGATTATATTATACTCATATATGATTAATTGAAACATATGCAACAATGAACCTGAAGTTCATGAATCTAGATATATTTGCTATTTGGCATAACCGATTGGGTCATCTAAAGTCTATAATGATGAGAAGAATTATTGAGAATTCAAATGGACATTCATCAAAGATTCAAAAGATTCTTCAATCTAATGAATTATCATGTGATGCTTCCTCTCAAGGCAAATGAATAATTAGATCATCACCAACCAAAGTGGGAAGTGAATCACCTACATTTTTAGAACAAATTCATGGTGATATATGTGGACCTATTAACCCACCAAGTGGACTATTTAGATATTTCATGGTATTAATAGATGCATCTAGTAGATGGTCACACGTGTGCTTATTATCAAGTTGAAATCTTGCATTTGCAAGATTACTAGCTCAAATATTAAGTTAATAGCACAATTTTCTTATTATACAATTAAGACCATTAGTTTTGATAATGCTGGTGAATTTACATCTCAAGCTTTTGATGAATATTGTATGTCAATTGGGATAAGTGTTGAACATATTGTAACTTATGTTTATACACAAAATGGTTTAGCATAATCATTTATAAAATGTTTGCAATTAATTGTTAAACCATTGCTTATGAGAGTTAAGATTCCTACATTTGTACGGGGTCATGCTAGTTTGCATGTTGTATCACTTATACGTATTAGACTAATAGTTATTTTTGGGGTTGATGCCCTAAATCTCGTAGGGTCCTATAGTTTGTAATTGTATTATACAACATTTTATTTATTTAATAAAATATGTCATGTTTTATTTCAAAATTAGTTACATTGACCACAAACCAATAATCTAACATCTAAGGTTATCTTGTAGCTTAAACATGTATGTATAGACATATAGATGGATCATGTTTAAGTGATAACCTAAATGGTCTATAGTAAATGGATAAAGTTGGATACCTTATCCTAGTGACACTACGAGTATGACCCGTTTTGTAGATGTTACAATTGTTGTAAAGTGCTACAAATGATCAGATCTTGATCATTCATGTGGAGACATGTGAGTGGGGATATTCTATACAAAGGAGTTTGTATAAGATCGGATCACGAAATGTTTAGTCTCATTATATAATGTCGTTCATAATAGAAACTTACATTTCACCAGGATAACCATAGGTAACATTACCTGAATCCTGAGTGAGTTGTGAACTCCTGCCCATGAGGGTGGTCCTTTGATTTGTATGAGTGAGAGTGGCCAAATCGTTGACTCTCAACAAGCCTACCATTTTGGGGATTCGTCTTATTAGGGAGCTGAGAACACAACTACACAAAAAGGAATTCACTACTTCCCTAATATCGGGGTAAGTAGATAAGTTGCTCCCTTAAGGGATGATTTTAATGCTTGAACAATGTGACAATACACCCTCTCCTAGCCCGATAGGGGTTTGGTCATAGTTGGACTATGATTTATTGTTCATTAGAGGGATCAATGGTACTTAAGGAATTAGATGTAACTATAAGGACAAAATAGTAATTTTGATCTAATTGTACTTACGAGCAATTTGTGAAGGGTCATTGTATTGTTGACTGGTTACATCCAACGGACATAGAAATATATATGTAGTGTGAAGAGTATAGCTGTCGGTCTTTAGTGGAGTGTCTGACAGTTAACAAATGGTGAATAATTTAATTAAACGAATTTAATTAATTATTCATGTATCGTTGGAGCTTCAATCTACGGGTCCATGAGGTCCCCTCTGTAGCTCAACAGGGATTAAATGAGAATCAATTTGGATTATTTTGAATTGTTCAAATTAATTATATGTGATATAATTAATTCTACTTAATTATATATGATATAGTTACTATAATGTATTTGATACATTATTTGAGAGGAAATAAATATTTGAATTTGATTCAAATATTAATTATTTGAATTGGATTCATATATTTAAGTTTAATATAAATAGGATTTATATTAAATATCATGCATTGTTAAGAGAATGAAAACTATAGGTTATATTGTATTTGATATAATATTAAACTATAGGTTATATGTTATATTAGATATAACATATAGTTTAGTATATATTATATGATAAGGTAGTTATCATATATTTATATATTAAATTATTTTAATTTATTTTGAAAATGGTTTTGGGAAGGAGTTGTAACTCCCTTCCCCTTATTTCTATCTATTTTAGTGCATGTGTAGACATAGTGCTCAATAAACTTACAGAATTTCAAAAAGATATAGAAGTTTTTCCTCTTAATCACTTCCTCTCTTCTAAAAACCTAAGAGCCCACAACTCCTTGGTGGTTCTCATCCCATTAGATAATACAACTCCCTCCCAAAATCATTTTAAAAATAAATTAAAATAATTTAACATATAATATGTAGAGATAGTGCTCAATAGACTAACAAAATTCCAAAAGGAGATGGAAGTTTTTCTCTAGAAAAACAGTTTTTCCTCTCAATCACTTCCCCTCATCCAAAAACCTAAGAGCCCACAACTCCTTAGTGGTTCTCATCCCATTAGAGAATACATGAGGCTCTTTTTGTGGTGGTGACCATTTAGATCGAGTTCATCCTTGACAGCTCCGGATAAAGGAAATACGTGAAGAAAGGTTCTTTCAGGATAAGTTTTCTCTCACCCTAATTCTCTTATTTTCTTTTTATTTGCATGTTATAAATTTATGATTGTGCATAACATTTGAACTCTGTAATTTTAATTTTGTGAAAATAATTTTTGGATCGATCTCTACGCTTCTGCTCAAGTACCTTCAAAGGTTCCTTCAATTGGTATCAGAACAGGTTTTGATCCCTAATTTTTATTGTTCCAGATTTTAATTTTACAGAATTGGTGGGTAGCATTCTGTATATGTTCATGTGATGGATGTTTGTGAATGTGAATGGTTTACAATTATTGGATGTTTTTCGGGATTGGACTATTTAGATTTATCGCTTTCAATTTACAAATTGGTTTGTAAGGGCTCTCGTTTTGGACATTATTGTTTGCGATCGAGTCTGAGTTTAAAGTTTTTGAGTCGTTCATGTTGTTTCTGATGTCTTTCTAGAGAAATCAAAGTTCTTTTTGGAAGAAGAAGAACGTTCTTTGTTCGTTGCTAGGTGATACTTGCTCTGTGATAGCTCTAGGCATGCATTTCTATGTAATGGCAATATGCGATCATTGCTAGGCGATGCTTGCTATGTGATGGCACAAGGCATGAGTTACTATGTGATAGCACTATGCGATCGTTGCTATGCGATAGCTCTATGTGATAGCTCTATGCGATCAATGCTATATGATAGCACCATACGATCATTGCTAGGTGTGTCGTTGGATGATCTGGCTATGTGTTGGTTGTGGGCGATTCGGTTCAAGCGGTTTAAGGTTCGGTTCACTTGTTTCGAACAAGTTGACTATTATTTTGTAATAGTTAGTTTTTTTAATTAATTAAATTAATATAAATGTTATATTAATTTAATTAATTTTTAAGGTGTCCAATCCTAATCCAATAATTGTCTTTTTTAATTATGTATTTGATTATGATTTATATTTATAATTATATGTCATAATGTATATCATATAGTAAAAATCCCACCATAGGTTATGCATTTAATTTCATGCATAATTTAAATTATAAGTGTTATAATATATATAAATGCGTGATTTAATAAATATAGCATGCTCATGCATCATATAATATAAGTGTTATACTATATTTGCATGTATTAATAACATTGTCATGCATAATTTGTATTATAAATGTCATAATATATAGTTTTGAGTATGTATGGATGAATGTTATTAATTATTTCATTACATTATTATATAATTGTTATATATAGTTAGTAATGAATTGGTAATGCATGAAGCATGACATTACCTTAGATAGTTTATAATTATTATAATTTACCAAGTACGTCATTCGAGGCAATTGATTGGTTTTAATTTTGTTTCATTTTTTATAATTGTTATAATTAAATGAATTTAGAAATAAAAATCAATAATTCAAAATTGCATGCAAACCTTAGGTTATCATCTTTTAAAATTGTTTTAAAATATGATTCACATATACCTAAGATCACTTTTCTAATAAGATTAGAATTCTAAGTTTAATCTTTTAATCGGTTGAATAGGATTAAATTGATTCTTAATAAAAGATTAACTTTGTAACAAATATATCTATAAAAGACCTTTTGTCTAAGGCTATTCTGTCTAGGTTGGGGTATTTAAATTGACAGAAATGTAACATACCTACTTGGGAACTTACCTGGAAAGGTGAATTAGATAGTGGTGTTGTGGCTAATTCCATAGAGCCTAGGAGTCATAAGCGTGATAAACATATCGAACGAAAGTATCATCTCATTCGAGAGATTGTGCATTGAGGAGATGTGATCATCACGTAAATAGCTTCGGAGCACAATGTTTCTGATCCATTTACAAAGGCCCTCACGGCTAAGGTGTTTGAGGGCCACCTACAGAGTATGGGTCTATAGGTCAGGCCACGTCTAGACTAGGGCAAGTGGGAGATTTGTACTGAACGCGTGTTATGCCCTAGTTTATTACTTTGTGTACTATGTATATTATCTATATTGTACATCCTACTAGCTTTAGGTCAAGTGAGAGATTGTTAAGATTGATGCCCTAAATTTTGTAAGGTCCTATAATGTGTAATTGTAATGTACAAACATTTTATTTATGTAATAAAATATCTGATGTTTTATTTCAAAATTAGTTGCATTAACCACAAACCAATAAACTAAAATTCATAGTTATCTTGTAGCTTAAATATGTATGTATAGACATATGGGTGGATTATGTTTTAAGTGATAACCTAAATGGTCTGTAGTAGAAAGATAAGGTTGGATACCTTATCCTGGTGACATTACGAGTATGACTCGCTTTATAGGTGTTACAATTGTTGTAAAGTGCTAAAAATGATCTGATCCTTCATGCGGAGACATGTGAACGGGGATATTCTATACAAAGGAGTTTGTATAAGACCCGACCACGAAATGTTTAGTCTCATTATATGACGTCATTCATAATAGATACTCATATTTCACCAGGATAACCATAGGTAATATGACCTGACTCTTGAGTGAATTGTGAACTCTTGCCTATGAGGCCGGTCTTTTGATTTATATGGGTGAGATTGGCCAGATCGCCGACTCAACAAGCCTACCATTTTGGGGATTCTTCTGATTGAGGAGCTGGGAACACAGCTACACAAGAAGGAATTCATTCCTTCCTCAATGTCGGGGCAAGTAGATAAATTGCTCTCTTAAAGGCTGATTTTGGGGCTTGAATAATGTGACGCCGCACCCTCACTTTGCCCGAGAGGAATTTGATCATAATTAGACTATGATTTATTATTCATTAGAGGGATCGATGGTACTTAAGGAGTTAGATGTAACTATAGGAGCAAAATGGTCATTTTGGCCCGACTATACTCACGAGCAATTTGCGAAAGGTCATTGTACTGTTGACTGTTTATATCCAATGGATATAGAAATATATCTATAGTGCGAAGAGTTCAATTGATGGTCTTTAGTGGAGTGTCTTTCAGTTAATGGATGGTGAATAATTTAATTAAATACTTTAATTAATTATTCATGTATCGTTGGAACTTTACTCTACAGGTCCATGAGGTCCCCCGGTAGCTCAATGGGATTAAATGAGAATCAGTTTTAAATTAATATGAATTTTCAAATTAATTGAGGGAATTAATTATATATATGATATAATTGAGTTAAATTAATTATATATGATATAATTGTTATAATGTATTTGATACATTATAATATAAAGATTATTTAAGAAGAAATAAATATTTGAATATGACTCAAATGTTAGTTATGTGAATTGGATTCATATTATTAAATTTAATATAAATGTGATTTATATTAAATGTCATTAGTGAGAGAAAAGAAACTATAGGTTAAATGTCCTTAGTGAGAGAAAAGAAACTATAGGTTAAATTGTATATGATACAATATTAGAACTATAGGTTATATGAGATAACATATAGTTTAATATATATTATATGATAAGGTAGTTATCATATTAATATATATTAATTATTTATTTAATTAAATATATTAATTAATATTTAATTATTTTAAATTAATTAAGGGAGGGAGTTGCAACTCCTTCCCCTTTTTTCTCTCCTAATCGTGGAAGTGGGAAACTAAATGGTCAGTTCTTCTTCTTTCTGAAAAAATACACAAAGTTAAGGTTTGTACAGTGCTATCTGTAGAATTCCTCTGTAATCTCTCTTCCTCTCAATATCTTTCTTTCCCTAAAAAATCCAAAATAGTCCTAGCTCACTCCTCTTGGGTTCTCACCCTAGAGAATACCAATGTTTTCTTGAGGTGGTGCCCAATTGGCCTTTTTATTCACAGTTCGTGATTGTTCATGAGAAAGGATACGTGAAGTTTTGAGTTCTTCAAAGGTAAGGGTATATGAAATCCTAATTTATTTTTTAGCATGTTATATGTTTTAAAATTAAATGCATATTTTTTTTCCTTCTTCTCTATACAAATTTTCAATTCTAAAAAAATTAGGATTTGGGAGATCCACTTCCGCTTAAGGGTTCTTTCAATTTCTTTGTAGATAAAGTGTTTATTTTAAAGAATGGTGTCAATATTTGTTCTCTTGAACTGGAAACTAATCTTTATGTACTAAGACTCTTATCAACTAAAGCCCTCCATAATACTGAAATGTTTAAAACTGTGGTAACACTGAAATATTTGATAAAACATGGAATTGTATCCCAACTCTCAGTACCTAGTACACCTCAACAGAATGGTGTATCAGAAATGAGAAATCGAACCCTGTTGGACATGGTTCAGTATATGATGAGTTATGTTTTCTTACCTAATTCATTTTGGGGTTTTGTAGTATAGACTACAACGTATATTTTGAATTCTGTTCCATCCAAAAGTGTTACAAGAACACCTTGGAGTTATGGAATGGTCGTAAGGCTAGTACGTCATTTCGGAATCTGGGGTTGCCTAACACATGTGCTTGAGGCAAATCCTAAGAAACGTACTAAGATGGGTCCTCAAATGAGGTTAGGAATATATGTTGGATATGATTCTCCATTAATTATTAAATATCTCGAACCCTTCACGGGTGATTAATTTATTGCACAATTTGTTGATTTTCATTTTAATGAGATAAATTTTCCAACATTAAGGGGAGGAATTATGAAGTTGGAAAAAGAAATTACATGGAATACATCGTTATTGTCTCATTTATACCCCTACAGATCAATGTGAACTTGAAGTTCATAAAATAATTCATTTGCAAAATATAGCAAATGAATTACCAAATGCATTTATAGATACTAAGAAAGTAACTAAATCATGTATATTAGTTGAAATGTTCAATTGAAAATTGATATCCCGACACAACAAGATGTCATTAATAAATTTGGGACACCCAGAAGTGTGGTAGACCAATGGGTTCCAAAGTTAAAAATCCTCAAAAAAGAAAAATAATTAATAGTAAAAAAGATTTGGTTGAAGATGTTAATACCCCTGAAGAAATTCATGACATAACTAATAAGGAAGGAGAAATACCCAAAGATAATAATGATATTTCAATAAACTATGTCGTGACAAGGAAAATATGAAACTGAACTAGCGTAGTTATTGACAACATTTTTCCTATAATGTTGCTCTTGATGAATAATATTTGAAAGTGGGGATCCTGAACCAAAATTTGTTGAAGAATGTCTACATAGAAAAGATTGGCTTCAATGGAAAGAAGTAATCAAGGCAGAATTTGTAACCCCTAAAACTTCTCCTTAAGGATTATCCAAGGTGGAGCGACTTATGAAGGTTTGACGAGGTGCTTGAAGACAAGGCTTGCGTTGGACTTAGGAGAATGGGAAGGAAGGTTTGAGTTGGCTAAGTTAAGATAGGTATACTCTAGAAGGTGGATGCACACAAAGATACTTAGCATGAAAATAAATTGTTAAGTGTTGCCAAGAGAGGCAACCATGTGTTGGAGGTAGTTCAATGGAAGGAGAGTGCATCACACGTTGAGCTAGTTTAGTAGGCCATATGTAGTAATGAATAAGGGAAAGATAAAAAATGGTCGGCCAAGCTAAGTAAAGGTAAAGAAAAGCCACCCATGTGTTGAAGGAATGGTCAAGAGGATGCTCAACACATAGGTGGGGATCAAGTAGTTCGGGCGTGGGGAAGGCTATATTCGGAGTCTAGGCAAAGCATGAGACCTCTATTTGGGAAGGAGTTACACCAAGGAACCCTAAGGAAGGCCATGTGGACGCATACCCTAACAAAAATAGCCACTTAGACACCTAGCACAATGAGAAACACAAGAACTATGCTTTGAACAAGTAGAGAACCCATGCTTTGAGGAAGAATTTAAAAACTAAGGATGTTGGGATTGGTGTCCTAATTCTCCCAGAGTCTCATTGTTTGTAATTATCACATTGTTTGATGAATAAAATAATTGTTATTTCATTTTGGCATTTACTCATATCCAATAAAAAAAAGCTCCATGGTTATTTTGCGTAAACTTAAGCATGTATATGAGATATACAAGTGGATCATGCCTTAAGTGATAACTTAAATAGGTCTGTAGTATAAGGATTAAGGTGGGATACCTGATCCTAGTGACACTACGGATACGACCCAATTTGTAGAGGTTTGAAGTATTATAAACTACTATAGATGGTAGATCCTGATCATTCATGTGGAGAGGTGTCCTATACAAAGAGTTTGTATAAGACCAGACCACGAGATGACTAGACTCTGTATATAACGTCGTTGATACTGGAGACTTACATCTCACCTAAATGACCATATCTAACACGACCTCAATCCTGAGTATTTTGGGAACTCCGCCTTTGAGGGCGATCCTTTAATTAGTATGGGTGAGAGTGGCCAGATTGCCAACTCAACATGCCTACCTTTTTGGGGACTTGTCTGATTTGGGAGCTGGAAACTCAATACACAAGATGAAATTTACTCCTTCCCTGAAGCATGGGTAAGTAGATAGATTGCTCCCTTAAGGGCTGATTTCAGGGCTTGAACATAGTGCCCACAGCTTCTTTTTGGAGGAGATGACTCAGTCATAGTAGAACTATGACTTATATTCATTAGAGAATTCAGTAGTATAAGGAGTTAGATGTAACTACAGGGGCATAACGGCCTGAGTTGTACTTACGAGCGATCTGTGAAGGATTTTCGCATTGTTGATTGATTAAGATGGGCACATAATATATTTGTGGTAAGGAGAGTTCAGCTGTCAATCTTTAGTGAAGTGTCTGGCAGTTAACGGATGGTGGATCCCGTGACTAAAGAGTTTAGTCAGTTATTCACGTACCATCGGAGCTTCGAGCTACAGATCCATAAGATCCCCTTGGAAGCTCAATGGATTCAAGTTGAGGATCAGTTCTTAGGGTTGATTGGAAATGTTCAAATTGACAAGAGATTCGATTATATATGATATAATCGATATGGTGTATGAGATACATCAAGTGGAGGATTAATATAAATGAGATTTACATTAAGAGTTATGGAATAGAAAAAGAGTTATGGTTTGTATGTTTCATGAGAGGAAATATTAAAACTATAGGTTATAAATATAGTATGGTAAGTTGGATATCATTTATATTTATAATAATATTAATTATTGGATAATTATCTCTTTTTCTCTAATAACCAATTGAGTGGGAGGCTATTGATGGTTTCATGGTAATCGTGAGATAAAAGGAAAAATGTTTTCCTATTTTGAGTAATGTTGATTTGAGATTTCCAATCTCGAAAAATTCTCACGGAGAAGTTGTCAAGTAAATCAAATTTACTAAGCGATAATTTAGAGTTAGCTAAACGATCGTGGAGTGTTCTTACACGATAGACACTTAGCTAGAAAATGAGCTAATGATCGCATAGCTTTTGCTAGACGATCGCATAACTTTTCCTAAACAATTGGGCATCGACCTATACGATAGGTTGTTCCATCTCCCACTTGCTCAATCGTTTACACGATTGTGGTTCCTCCGATTTTTTTCCTCAAACCAAGTCCACACAGAGTCCACCTCTGGATTCTCACACCGAGAATGACCAAGGTAACGTTTTTGGTGGTGTCATACTACAGTCGAACACAGTCAAGGTTCTGTAGAGGCCATTCGCGGTATTTGGGGTGTTTCGTAACCTTGGCGATCACTTAGTTCGAGTGTGCAGTGATTGTGCAGTGTTGTGGTCGTGTTGGACGAGCGTTCGTGTGTTGCTGTGTTGCTGTGATCGAGCGTTCGTGATCAAGGAACTTGAAGATGAGTTGACAAAAGTTTGTTGTTCCCTTGCTCTATAGTAAAGTATGCTGTAATTTCTATTTTATGCATAACCACATGTCTCTGTTTGTGATTGTAATTGTAAAGTTCATATACGATTGAAATTGGGAAAGATCCTTCCGCTGTTCATGGAAATCCTCGTGTTCGATTTCCTTCATTTACATAACCTGGTTCTGATACCAATTGAAGGAAATCGAACACGAGGATTTTCATGAGCAGCGGAAGGATTTTTCCAAATTTCAATCGTATATGAACCTTACAATTACAATCACAAACAGAAATATGTGGCTATGCATAAAATAGAAATTACAGCATGTTTTACTACATATCAAGGGAAGAATCAACAAACATTTGTCGACTTATCTTCAAGTTCCTTAATCACGAACACTCGATCACAACAACACAACAACACACAAATGCTCATCCAACACGACTGCTACACTGCACAATCACCGCGTACTCGAACTAAGTGATCGCCAAGGTCACGAACACCCCGAACACCATGAACGGTCTCCACAGAACCTCAACTATGTCGAGTTGAGTATGACACCACCAAGAAGGAATGAGGAAAACATGGGAAGTTAAATGCATGGTAAGAGCTACCTTGCGTCCAAAGAGGTCTTAGGAAGGTTAGGATTAAGGCACCATGCGTTGAGGAGATGCAAGGCCAACTAGAACGTGTAAAACAGCTCAAACAAGCCTCATGAACTGAGAATCATGCAACAACCATGCGTTGAAGACAACCATGTGTTGAAAAGAAGGAATGGTGAAAGAAATAAGTTATGTCATGAGGTGAGGGATCCTTACTTTGAAGGATTTGGCTAAGAAGAGGCAAACAAGTCATTGGTCAGCTTGCCATAGAGGTTATATGGGCTTGGAAACACGTCATACGTTGAGATGTTTGAAACTTAGTGACACATTGGGAGCAAAGAAACATCCATGCATTGAACCAATCTCCTATGCATTGGAGGGGAAGTCTTAGGTGGTGGAAGATACCTAATATGGCTAAAGCATGAGGTGGCTTCATGAGACAGAGCCAAATCTGAAGAAGATGTCAGCTGGGGAGGTCACTTGGCAAACTTTGAAGGTTGGAGTTTCATGCAAAGTTTTCTATATACATGGGCTGAAAAGAAAAGATCGGTTTGTCCCTTTTTACTCAGCCAAAATAGGTTATCTTAGAGTCATTTGAAAGCTGGATGATAGATGATGAAGAGTTGGGGCTGTTGAAAAAAAATCCCACGAATTGATGCTGAAAATCAAAGAAGAATCGAGGTAGTGCAAATTTAAAGTTCAATTGGGAAATCCGTAATTTTTGTGAATTTTGGGTATTTCAAGAAGAATTAAGAGCTCAAGTTTTTTAGATACGTTAGTTGAAAAGATATGTAAGAAGTTCATAGAAGCAAGTTCTATATTTTAATGAACAAATTTAGAGTTATATGTTTTGAATATCAAACCTGGGATTTAGTTGACAAAGAAGCAAGCAGCTGACTAAAGGTTGAAAGAAGCTAGTAGTGTGAGCATTTGGCTTGTGCTAAAAAGGAGTTTTTCAACTAAGTTGAAGCTCTTTGAGTGCAGAATATAACCTTGGGATTCCATGAGAATATTTTGCATTAAGGATGCTTAAAAGTGAAGAGAACTCGATGAAGATCAGAATTCAAAGAATCCAAAGCAAGCTAAGGTATTTGGATCATTCTGAGCTCTAGGGAAGAAATTGGAGGTGAGCTTCTTGACACAATTTATAAAAAGTTTCATGAAGGAATTTTTGTCTGATTCGAGCTATAATTGATGTTATAAGTGTTGGGAAATGAAAGGAAGTAGGAAGAACCATGTGCTCAAAGAGGGACCATATGTCCAAGAGTGGACTATGCATCCATAGAGACACCTGCATCCAAGAAGGAACCATACGGCCAACTATGCTACAGAATGAAGGAGTATGCATTTTTCTAAGGAATACTCAAGGCCTAAAAGGCTAAAAAGGAAGCTAACTAAGTGTAAGTGGCTTCTAACTCTTAAAGTATTTCTCAAAGAGTATGTTTTACTAATTTCCAAGTTTTAGTATGTTTCCAAATGACTAAGTATAGTATTTTGATAGATGAACTCAAGCATGCTTTAGATGAGTTAATACTCAAACATGTTTAAGTGTTCTTAAAGGCTGGAGTTAAACACGTATTTCATGACTAATTTCATAGAATGTTTTCTCTTATGAGCCCAACGCATGTATTGCTAAGTTTTAAAGATGTTTTTCTTTTAAGAAGTGTCATGCATGAGATTTAGTTTTATGATGAATTTTCTAAGTACACATGATTTCTTTAAGCTCTATTATAAACGCATGATAAGGCACTTATGGATGTGTTGTAGCTAACGTAGGAATCGATCGTATGCGCAGGAGCCAGGCTATCGCAAGGACGATCGCATGTGGGGAATCTCTCCATTGCAGAGGTGAACGCATACGTTCGACGCATGAATATTGCGTCCATTAATCGCATGCAATGATCACATACATCAGTCATATGGGTGTTGCGGCTGTCAAGCGAATGCGGTCATCGTAGGGAGATTGCGGCTACAAAGTAATAACCATAATAGAGGGATGAACGCAAGGTTGGTGGAATGCAAGCATGAACGCATACACTGGCATTATCAAAAAGATGATGTTGACAGTTCATTTACCACGTCGTTAGCAGCAGAGATTCAAAAAAGAACCATCATGCCGCAAGTGTCAGATTCAGAGTAGGTCCATTAATGCTATCGGTGATCAAGCTCTATAAATAGAAGTTGTTGAGCATAACTTCAAATTATCCGGGGTTTTCTGCCTAAAGGTAGATCCTTGTGTTCCAGACCAAAGCGTGAGAAGATAGCTTGAGAGTTCTTCATCCCCTTAACCCTTTCGAGTGACAATCAGATCCTTCGCCAGAGTTAGAGCTCGAGAGAGTCTACTCCACCACCCATCCATGGTACCACCGGCAGCCTTGACACACATTTAATGGAAGCAAGACATTGCTTCCATCTTTCCCTCCATTTCTCTTCTATCTTTGTATTGTATTACGAATTAATACATTTTATGATCAATGCATTTCTATATTTTCCTTCGATTCCATCTCCATCTTCATTTACTTAGTATCCTTACTTTCATTGCATCACTAAGTAAGCCTGTTAGAGTATCACATAGTTAATCATGCGACATAGGAATATGAAGCATGTAGCAAACCACCGAGAGGTGTGCGTTGCGCGAGTGTTGTGAGAAAACCTTATTTGTTTAATGTGAAGTTGTAGCAACGCTTGTCTATAAGCGGACGTAATGCTTGTCTATGAGTAAAATCAACAGCAACTAACTGCCCGGGAGATTTTCTCATAGACAAGCATTGCGTCCGCTTATAGACAAGCGTTGCTATAGCTTCACAGCTTATAGAAATAATATATAGACAATCCGTACTGCATGATATTGACCTAAGGACTGGAGATTGATCCAAAAAAGTTGCACATTTAATAGTGCGATGGCACTATCGTACAAGGTTTATTGCAGTGGGGGTTTCTCTTGAACAGTTTGACACATATGTCACTTCATAATATATTCATTGGTATAATAATATCACAAGGCGCTACGTCACTCGTCCGGGAGCAGTTGTGGGTAAAATGAATGAATATTATCTAATTATTTTTAAATTTATTTTAAATATTGTCTACTTTTTTTATAATTCATAGAGATCGAACATCAGTAGACTCCGTGAGGTTGTAAATGATCCGAACCAGGTTCTTGCTATATGTAATGACAATCAAAGCTATATGGAGGAAATTCATTATATGTACGATATACCTATTATTCCTCCACCAGCTCCTAGACGTAGAGGACCTGTTCGGAAAGAGGATGGGTTTGATGAGGTTGCACATAATGTGGAAGAGTTGCCCCTATAATGCAGACGCAGAGTCAAACTGATTATGTTAGTCTGATGATGATGATGTCAACATTTGGTTCAGGACATTATGACTAAGAGACTGGTCCTTCGTCTTCATACATGCATGGACATGGTTGGGGTCGTGGAGAGCATAATGAATATTTATATTATGAATCACCTGCAAAGGTACCAGAGCAACATCAAGAAGAACCCGAGCAACCTCAAGTTCGAAGTCGATAACGACAACCAACTCGAAATCAACGACGTCCGCCTTGTGGGACACATTGATTTTTGTAATTATTTTTATATAAATGAGATATTTAATTTAATTTTTTTATTTTTACAAAATATATTTTTTTAATTTATTCTTTTTAAAGTTTAAATAAAATAATAAAATATTTTTAGAAATTGTTTTTATAAAATGGAAAATTAAAAAAAAAAAAGAAATGAAGAAAGAAAGAAGAAGGTGGAATGTGTAATAATTAAAAAAGAAAAAAAAAGGAAAATTTGTACGGTATTCTCGCTCTCTATCAAAATCTCGCTCTCGCTCTCGCTCAAAATCTCGCTCTCTCAAACTCTCGCTCCCTCTCAAAATCTCACTCTCTCTCATAATCTCGCTCTCGAATTTGATTGGAAAGTTTAGTGGCAAAAAGAAGGAGATTTATTAGTTTGTTATTTAGTCAGACTTACTAAGATGACAGAATTAGTAAAAATTATTCAACAAGCTTTGAAATGAATTCTAGGGGGACCTTATGAAAATTTAGAAATACGATCTTTTGATAGAAGAACGTCTCCGGAATGATAATTAAACAGACTCAATAATAATGTTAAATGAAGGGTAAGGTCGAGGGTTCAAAGTTCAACCTACAAATGAAAAGCGAAAAGAGAAGGTAGAGGGTTCAAAATTCGACCTATCTACTAGGTCGAATTTTCAACCTATCTACTAGGTCGAATTTTCAACCCTCTACTTATTTAAATATATATATATATTTACAAATAGTTTGAAAACAACAATATTTTCTTAAATAGTTTCTAAAATGATAATGTCCTTTTAATTTTTCCTTTACAAGAATGTCTAAATTGACTTTAAAATTACAAAAGAAAAATTAGGATTCAATTATCATTTAGTCCTGAAGCATCAAGTAATTAGAAATAGGAAAGAGAAAATGAATTTTAAATGAGACCTGTTTTTTTGAAAAAAAAATTAAAATTTTCAAATATCCACAACTTCCCATCTTCTTCGATTTCTCTCTCCAAATTTTCCCTCTCTTTTTTTTTTATCCATCGTTCACTCATACCACTGTTAACCATCGATTCAATGCCCACTGTTAACCATCGATTCACAGCCCACTGTTCACCACGAGAGACTCGACGTCCACCACCGTCGTTCGTCCGTTATTCACTATGCGAGACCCGCTGTCCACCACCACCGTTCGTCCCACCTGTCACCAGCCGCTACCGCCTCTCTCAGTCTCGCCGCTAGTCAAATGCGGCCGACAACAAAGATTAGTGCGGACGTCTAGATCTGTGGAGATCCGGCACCGCCTAGTCCAGATCAGTCGAGATTCGGTGTCGCCAAGACAGATCCATGGAAATTCAATGCCGCCCAATCCAGATTTGTTGAGATTCGACGACACCTAGTCCAGATTCGTGGAGATCCGGTGCCACTGCACGTTTCTATTGCCCTTTCTGTCACACATCTGATTGCCGCCCAACCTATAGTTAACACCTTTTGCCGCTACTCGTAGTCGTCTTCAAGTCACCGCCTCAGAACCAGCTGCTAATCACATGTCCGTCCAATTGTCATTCTTGTCGAGCGCTGTCACTGTGGACCACTGTGTCTCATATATACTGTAATATCTTTTATCATATATATTGTAATAATATACATTCCGGTATTTTGGTATTAAGATGGTTTAAGATTTAGGTTTTAGGTTTTATGTTATATACCCTGTAATATGATCTGATTTTGTTGTATATATCATGTCATATATATGTTTTCTGTTAAACATTTATTTAGTTCGTATCGTGGTAGATATTTTTATTTATTTTTTTATTATTTTGAATTCATGATATATACTATGATATAAATGAAATTTATGATATATATCGTAATTTATGTTGAACAATGTATCAAACTGTGATTTTTATACTATGGTATAATTGATAAATGATTAGATCACACAATATATATTCGTAATTTATTTATGTATTGTATAATGGTATAACTAGTATATTTCATACATTTGATGGAATGTTTGCAAAGATCTAATACATTATGCTAAGTTATACTAAAAAATAACTATGAATCAAAACCAATAAATTGCAAATCAGTTCTATTGGAGTACATATCAAATATGTTTACCACTACATTTCATATATTGATTAGAACATTTGCAAACATCAATGTTTTAAGGTATATTTAAAAATATACCATAGCTCTGTCAGTAAAGGTTGCTTATTATGTGAAAGGTGTGAAAAATAAAATCAAATTAAATGTAGTTTCTCTCTCCAAATGAAAGTTTTTGGAAGAAAATTTTAACTAATTAATATTCTACAGTAAATTAATTTTATTTTCTCTCTCCAATATTAAAGGTGCCTCGTAAATATGGAAATATTTTGTCAATGTATATTCTCTCATCAGCTATTTACCACAAGGTTATTTTAATTTGAAAATTATAGTAAGTCCCTTATATGAAAATATCAATTATTTAGATATTTATGAAAATAAGTTTTCAAAGGATTGAAATTTTATTAATCCCAAAATAACAATAATAAAATTTCACAAGTAAAGTGGATATATTATCTTGGATGATTTCTGCACTTCGAGCCCGTACCAACAGAAACCTCACGGCCCAACCCCGCGCCATTAAGTCCAACCAACCCAAAACTAAATAAATAAATGAAAGTCTGTGCATAATGGAACTCTGTTTCTTTTGAATTCTGTCTATATAATGGACACAAATTTGTATGTTTTGCTGGTAATGTATAAGAATGGTTAACCTCCCTTTGGTATCTATTTTATTTTTTATTTTTTAAAATTAAGTCTATTTTCTTCTAATTTTTTACATTGATTTGCATCTTTTTAAGTATGATGGTTGAATTTTTTTAACCAAATTTCAGAAACAAAGACAAATTTTTAAAAACTACTTGTTGTTAGTTTTCAATTTTTAGTTTGATTTTTTAAATCATTGGTAAAAAAGAGTAAATGATAAGGAAAGAAATTTGGAGGTAAAAATAATATCTATAAACTTAATTTTCAAAAACAAAAACTCAAAAACTAATTTATTATCAAACGGAGACTAAATATTTAAATTAGTGATGATATTCATTTAGAAATTAGGTTCAGTATCGCATGTTCTTGGTGTTTCGTATTATTTTAATTAATTTTATTACTAAGCCATTTTACAAATCATTGGTATCCCACAACTTGAGTAATTTCATATGACAAAGCTGAGGTAGGATGTAAGAATGATCAAATTTTGTGTACTTTTGTTGCATTTTGTTTCTGAATGTACAGAACGATTTTTTTTTTCTTTTTCTTTTTCAATCAATATGATTTACTTATGAAAAACGTTATTCAAATTAATAATGGGAATATCCAAAATCAATTAACGCCTACTACTTTTTAAGTGTTTGAAAATAATTTTGTATTTAAAAAAACACTTATTTAAACACTTAAAAAGTTAACTCAAACATATTATTGACATCGAAAGGGTGTTCACTAGCTCAAACTAATGTCATTCATCCGTATTATCTTCTTTAAAAACAACTTTTTTTAAATCTCGCTCAACTAATGAGATAAAATCTCGAGAGATACTTATCCACGTGCTTGACAATAAGAGCGTGAGGGAGCAAAAAAAAAATATAGAAAACAACGAATAAGAATAAATGAGGAAATTTTATGTGGATCCCTTTTTTATTTTAAATTAACTTTACATTCAAAGACGTTTTGATATACTTTTAATTAAAAAAAAAATGACAAAATGGTTGTTTAAAAGACTAATATGGTTATTCTTCTACATAAAAAGGACAAACGATAAAACTAGCCCGTGTGAGGAACTTGTTGTCTAAGACTTGCATGGTTTTGTAAGGTTACATTACTAAAAATAAAATAAACCCTAGACTTTGTCATTTATATTTCACAAATACCTCTTATTTCAAAAACGTTTCAAATCTACCTTTGGAATAGAAATCCTTTAAAATTTCAACAAAAATTAGAATTTAAAATAATAGTATAGTGGTAACACAAAATTAAATTTGGATCATCACACCGTTTTAGATCACTGTCAAACAATTTCATATTCAATTTAGGAAAAAAAATTGAAAGAACCAAAATATTTTTTTATAGTCTAAAAAAAGAATATCTTTTAAACAAATAACAAAGTTGACTAGTCGAAACCTATTATTTTATAAATAATTTAACTTCTCTCCAATTATAAAACAAACTATTTTAAATGGACCCTTATTCAAGTGTTTGTTTTTCAATTAAAAAGAACATGATGAATATATGACTTGAGGACAAAAAAATGCATAAAAGAAAAGAATTTGAAGATTGGATGGAATAGTTGGAAATAAAGAATAATTTTGATGGGGAAGTTGATAATTGTCACATGGAAATTTTGATTGGAGGAAGAAAAGGAATAGGGAATGGAAAAGGGTGTGATATTCCAATTTCATTAGACATAATAAGAAGAGAGATTGCAAAATATAATCTTAGTGGTCCCCTATGTTTTGGAGATTCTAGACCATAGATTCATTTATTAACCCAACCTGCCCCCACTCCTTCTTCCTCTCTCATTTTTGTGTCCCCTTCTCATTTTTCACCTCCATACCTATTTTCTTCTTTATGATATTTTATGTTTAGATATTTTTTATCGGGTTTTTACGGCCATTAAATGCTAGATTGGTAATTTTGAATGTATTTAGGTTAATTTTTCAAGTGCTTAGTTTTATCTACTTCGTAGTGTTTGTCACGAAATGATTTTTTTAAGGAAAGAAATGTGAGGAATAAATCATTTTGAAGGAACTTCTTATATTCTAATTCTCGAAAAAGTGTTTAATTAGAAAGAAATTGTTTCAAATTTCGGTGATATATAAAAATAGTTAAAATACTTCCACATTACTCTACATTCGTGATCCTTATCGAAAACTGTTGTTGATAATCACTACCTTCCAACATTATCCACTACCTCCATCGAAAACCTCTCACGATCATTGTTGTTGCCAACTTTCGACAACTATAGTCGGTGACCACTAGATCGATCATCAATATTTTAAATGTAAATTTGGAATTATTATTTCATTGGGTCGTCATTTATAATAATCTTTCATTTGTAATAATATTTGAAATGTAGAACATACTAAACAAATATATGTACAAAAGAACTTGTGAAAGGCATAAGCAAACATATGAGTTTCTTTTAATTATTATTATAAACATCTTTACTTTTAATAGTGCTTTTTATTATTTACCATATGCACCTTCTTCATTTAAAAAGTCATCCTAATTATTTACTTTTTGAAATATATTCTATTAATTAGAATGGAGTAATTCTCAAAGTAAACCATGCTTAATTGATATATAGTATATGTCAACAATCATATAATTTGTACACTTTTATCTCCATTGTACTATAGTACAATTGCTACATCATCATTTTTCTTTGAATTTACAATATTTTTTAGAAAAGTTAACGAAATAAATATTTTGGTGTCGTTCTCAAACTTCATTTTTTATTGTGATAAATATATGTTTGACAAGAGGAAAAAAAATATTTGATATGCACTCAAATCTCAAATTGTCCCTCCCCCTTCTATATGATAGGTGGTAGTAATTACTATAAGGGTAAAATTTGTGGATGGCTATGGTTACATTGACTTTTATTATGATGTGAAAAAAAAAAAAAAAAATTGAATCAAACCTTTTGGTTTTTATTTGATGAGCTCCATTCAAATTACATTATAAGAAAAAAGTTTGGTTCCTAAATTATTAAGTATGTGTCTGTTTAGTCTCTAAATTTCAAAAGTTTTATAACAAGCCCTTGTTAATATATTTAGAATTTTAAAAATTAATCGAGTAATTTAACCAAACATCTAGAAGTTTAAGTACTAAATTTGTAATTAAAATTAAATTAAAAGTAAATAAAATACAAGTTGGATAAGAAGTAAATTCAATATAATTTAAAGCATTGATAGAATTTTTCGGGTTATCGAATATTAATTTTTATTTTTTGTTGTTAAAAAACTATTTTGGTACTTATATTTTCAATTGTTCAATTTTAATTAATCTATGTATTTTAATAAATCTAAAATTTAGTCCGTTGAAGCTTATCTTTATAAAACTTGATTAAATAATAAATAATTATTTTGCCAGAGAAATATACTATGTAAATAAATATTTATAGTTTATAAAGGAAATGGTCATGGAGCCTAATTTTTTAGGGAAAAAAACTAACTATAGAAACCCATAGATTAAAATATCACTTTGTTCACTATACTTTAAAAATTATTGATTTTTAGTTTATATACTTTGAATAAATCTTAAATTTAACTCTACTGTTAGTTTATTGTTATTTAAAAAAAAAAAATATTTAGTATGACTTTTTACTATAAATATTAAAAACTTATAATTTGTTACTTGAATATTATTATTATTATTATTATTATTTAACTAATTTTAGTAAAAATTATCATTACTTCAAATACATTGTCTAAAATTAAAAAATTAAAAGTAGAGAGATTAAAATCGATCAAACTTCACCGAATAAAAACTAAAATCATATTTTAATTAAATTAATTTTTAAATTTATTAAAAATACGTGGGCTAAAATTAGATCAATAAAATGAGGGAGCAAAATGCTTTTTTTTCCCCTCCTTTTAGAGGTTTAAAGCAAAGATCTTGAAATCTTTGGGTCGGCAGGGGCTTTCTCCTCTCTGGCCGGCAATGGTTGGTGGCTATCAATATGCCCCAAAAACTTTGCCTCTTTTCCTTTTTATCTTCCTTGGAAAATGATTGTTGCTTAAACTCTTTTTTTTTTTTTTTTTTTCTTTTTTTACATTTCTCAGTTTTTCTTTTAAGTTTATTGGCACTGACGTCTAGCTTACTTCATTTTGCTTTGTGATTTTCCAAAAACCATGGGCTTTCATGAGTAGAATTACACTTTTATTAAAATGTAAGTAAAAATTATTGTTGCTTTTTTAGAAATTAATAATAGAAGAATACAACATTAGCCCTACATCCACACAATAGAAAGATAATAATATTATTAGAGATAATGTTTTCTAAATACAAAATGGTGTCACTAAACCCTGTATTTAGTTGTTCCATGCGCCAGCTAACAAATTCAAAGCATTCCAATATTTTTATAGGTTAAATCATAAATTTGGTCCTTATAATTTAAAAGGTTAGAATTCGGTTTTTATGATTTATAATGAGGATGTTAACAAACCATCTAGAATTATTTTTGAGGTGTTATCATATCTCATAGTCTTTACAATGGGAATTATTTATGAGAACTTTAGCAAATCATACCTAAAACTAAATTATATCTTTCTTCAAACTACATATTTAAATTTGTAATTTAACTTTTATTATTATTTTTGTTTGTTTAAGGTTGATAAAACAAACAAAAAAAGTTTCCGAGGGACAAAACGATAATACTCTAAAAATTTGAAGTATTATTGAATATAGATTCCTTATAGGACTAAATATAAAATAAAACTCTAATTTTATATCATTTTATGAGTCTACCGTGATGAAAAATTAATATGAGTCATTTTGTAATCTAGTCATCAAAATTTCTAGTTGTTGAAGTAGGGTAAATAAATACGATAACATTCTATTAATATGAGCATAGCTCAATTGGTTAAGACACATAAAAGATTGAAAGTTCAAAATCTCTTACGTACTTGTAAATATTGTGAATAGCTCAAAAAAGAAAAGAAAAAGAAAAAACAGCTTTGCATTCCTAGTCATTATTGTTGTATATATGTCGTTAAGTAAATAAGTGGTAATGTTTATACCAGTGGCCGATGTAAAAATTTTGTTAACAATGGGCTTTATATAATTTAGGTAAAGATAATATAATGAGTGAAACTTGAAACTGGGTCTAGAAGGGATCGAAAGGTAAATTTACCACTAAGCTAGTTAGTAATTTTGAAAATATGTTAGTTTGTATATATTATATAAAGAGCATAAAGTTGAAGGGGGTTCGAGCCTCCCTGAACCCTAAATAAATCCGCCCTTGGTTTGTACATGTTAAATTATTATTAACTTGGTTTCTATAGTTAGAGATATATTTCAATTTGGTTCCTATAATTTATTTTAATTTTTACTTCAACAAACACACGTAGATGAGAAAATTTAAATATTAAACCTCTTAATTAATTAAGGATGTGCAACTAATTAGCATCTATATGAATAATTTAAACATTGTGTTACTCACATGAAAACTCAAAGGTAGGTATAGACATCAATAGCTCATAATCACGTAAATTATAAATTTATCAATTATATTATGTTTAATATGATAGAGCGATTGTGAACTTATGCATAGTTCAATCAATGCCCGTTAATTTTAAAATATATTTATGAAGATTAATTTATAGTGTAAAATTTTTTCGATAAAAAGTGTCTAGTAGGACAGTGTAATGTAATAATTGTAATCTAATAATATTTGTTTATTTTGTTTGGCAGTTAGCGGTTTGTGGATTTTTCGAGGAGCATGGGTCATGATATATTGTATGCTGATGGGGGCTTTCTCTTCTTTTTGCTCCACTAATGCCCTCTCCCTTCCCTCTTCTCATCTCTCATGTGAGGCACAAAAAGCTAATGGCTAAGAAACTGACACGTGGAAGTCTTTGGTACTCTTCCATTTGAATATTCTATTATTGTTCGGCGTTTGAAGCATGAAGTGGGGTTCCGGAGTGTCGTAGTCGTGAGACCTATCGTGTGAGAATTGATAAAGTATGAATCCATATTTTTTAGTCGTGGACGGCCTTTAAATTCTAGCGGCCAAACAATTAGTCGAGTTCATATCTTTCATCTTTTCAATTTCAATTTTTTGAACTAAACATTCTATTAAACGTAAAAGAATTTACTTTTTCGTATATATATATTTTAGTAGTGATAAAAGTTAAAACAACATCACTACAAATATTGAAGTTTAAAAATACATATAAAATGTTAATATAAGTGGATATTTATGAAGAAAGAAAGTTATAATGAATAAACATTTTACATTATTTAAATAAATTAACATATTTTTTATTTATATTATATTTTTTATATTGATATCGAATGTAAAAATGTAAAAATATATTTAATACTATGATAGTGATGTGTTTGATTTATTCTTATTTAAGGTATATTTTTTTTACATAATATAAAGCTATTTGTGTAAGCGTTGCTATCGGATATATTTACCGTATATTTTCATTTGTCTCTTTTTATCATGTGTCAATTTCTGTTGTGATTTAAAATGTATATTGACATTGCATATTTCTTTTTCAATAAATTAAATTTCTACTGTGATGGATGTATTTGAAACGAGCTTAGAAAAATTAATAGTTCCTATAGATAAATTGTATTTTTATTGTTCATTCGCTATTTTGGTGTGGTTATTCAATATGTAGCTTAAAATAATTATATGTTATTTAACTTTAAAAAACATTTGATTGATAGGGACACTCTAAATAAACATTTCTTTAAACATTTTTCAAAAAAATTTAAAAAAAAAACGTACACACACAATATTATTAAAGAAAACACTTAAGAAATTTTGCATAATAATAAAAAAATTATTACAAATATTATGATAATAGATGCTATTAGATGCTCGTACTTAGTGTCCATTAACCATATGTAATCTCTCAATTTCTTAAAGTGTTGTACATGTATCTCAACATTACACATTATTAGTGTCCATATAATCCATTTTTTTTGCCAAATTGTCAGTCATTTGATGAGTTTTGGAAGACATATATTAGACAAAATCCATGGAAATCGGAGGAAGTGAAGATTTTAGAGAAGTTCCTTATTTATTTATTTTAAAATTTAGTTTTATTTATTTATTTTGACCAAGTAGTTTTTCATGAGATTTTTTAAAAATCTTAGCCTATTTTTCTCTCAAATCCTTAATCTTTTTNATATGTCTCAACATTACACATTATTAGTGTCTATGTAATCCACCTCCTACTTGCTAAATTGCCTATAAATAGTGGCATTTTGTGAGTTTTGGAAGACACACACATTGTACAAATTCTATGAAAATTGGAGAAAGTGGAGAATTTAGAGAAATTTTTTATTTTTTATTTTGCTTTTATTTTATTTTGTTTATTTATATATTAAGTTTAATTTATTTTTTATTATTATATTACATTATATTTATTTTAATATTATATTTTATTGATATGTATTTTTCATATTAAAAAATAAAAATTAAAAAAAAACTTTTGAAATATTGAAAAGGTGTCAAAAGGCCAAAATCCATTATAAAATTATAAACGTAATCTACGCCCAATTTGAATTGCACTAATCTCTAGACTTTTGCATAAAAAATGTTTTTTTTTCCTCCATGGGTGTATTTTAAAGTGTTAGAAAATCAATTATTTTCATTAAAAGCATTACTTTATTCAAAAAGTGCTTTAATGATAAATCTTTTCGTTCCCTGGTTATGATTTTGATTCAATTAAAATAATTTTAAAATTAATATATACATAAACCAGTTTGATCACAGGGAAATTAAAGTGAGAGGAAGTGTTAAAAAGAAAAAAAAAAGGATTAGCAGGAAAATGGTAGGAAAAATGTATCCAAAGAGAACGATGCATGTGAAAGAGGAGCTTATATGCAATAGAAGTTGATCTAAAGAGGAGCTTATATGCAATAGAAGTTGATCAAGAAAAGTGTATGTATAGATATGTTAAACCAAATTTAATTCAATAGATTGACATCTACTCTCTTTTGAAGTTAGAAATTTTCGATTTTTACCCATGTCATCACTATAATAGTTGTACTAAAGAAGATGTATGTATAAATTTATCGTGGGAGAAAGACATGTGAACTAATGTAACACCAAAAAGTTAATACCGAATGTGAAAATTGAAAGTGAGGTTAATGAATGAGACACGTAATATATGCCTATAAAATGTTATTTTCTAGATAGTTTAAGCTCAACTTCAAATTGATCTTTTTTTTTAGTAATAAAAAGTTTAATTATAGATAAGTCATTTTTATTTAGTTAAAACTCTTAAACTGTCTTTATATATATATATCAATTTTTACTAAACATAGAACAACATGAGCCTGGTTGATAACAATTTCAATTTTTTTTTTTTTTTTAAACTTTTTGAAACTATGTTTGTTTAGTCTCAATTTCTTTATAATAATTTTCACATATCTTCATGAAATACTTGAATTCCTAGTCAAAATCTAAAAATAGAAATAAGTTTATTTTGAAAACTAAGTTTTTAAAACATGGTTTGTTTTTTTGAAAACTTAAGTAATTTGATGATAAAACATAAAAACTTATGAATGAAAGTAGTATTTATAAAGTTTAATTTTCAAAAACTAAAAACTAAGATCTCGTTTGGTAACCATTTGGTTTTTTGTTTTTATTTTTTAAAATTAAGTCTATTTCATCCACATTTCTTGCAATGATTTGCATTTTTTTTAGATATAATGGTTGAATTCTTAGCCAACTTTCAAAAGCAAAAACAACTTTTTGAAAGCTGTTTTTGTAAGTTCTCAAAATTTGGGTTGGTTTTTTAAACCATCAATGAAAAGTAGATACCAAATAAAGAATTTTGGAGGTAGAAGTAGTGTCTATAAACTTAATTTTTCAAGACAAAAACAAAAAACAAAATGGTACCAAACGGGGTCTAAATGATTATGAAATAAAATATATAGAAAATTACTTGGTTGCATCTCGAGTTGCATCTATCATTGTGTAGCCCATCCAGTTATTCGATCAATATTTGCCATATGGCAAACTTTTATTTTTATTAAAAGAATATCTTTTGTATTACACTTTACTATCTAATTAAGAGATTTACATAGAGATGGTGCAACCTCGGTTGCACCCAAATATCACTTAAACATATATTGTTTTAATTTGACATCAAAAGAGAAAGGTTACAAAGGATTAGGGTTTTTGAGATGTGCGATAAAATTCTCCCCTACTAGTCCGTACAACAAATAACAAATAATACTTGACCTCTCATTTTCTCTCCTCCCATCCCATGGTTTCTCTATTTTTTATTCAATATTTCAAACCTCGATATAATATATTGTATAACAAAGGTTATACGTCCACATTTATTATATTTAACAGAAGACAATATCACATATAAGACAAAAATAACTCAATTGACATACAATATATGTTAACATGTAAAATTTTACCTTTTTTTTTTCCACCCATTCCATAATGACTTCTATAAATCTTTTAGAACTTTACAAATCTAATTGCAATCAAACTCACACCCAATAAAGACTAAAATAGTAAATTTAATACAGGAAAAAAAAAAGATTAAAAGGGGTAAAAGTTTTGAGTGTAGGGAAATATGGTTGGCAAAAAAGAATTGTCCCTAAACATAGGATAATGTGTGGAATTATTTGTAAGTCTATGTTTGGGTTTTTGGTCAATATAAAGTAATGAATAATGATGGAGGGGCAGAGTGGTAAAGGTCCACATCAATTGCATGAAATCTTTTGTACGGACACATCGAAATTCCCAAAATTATATTAATAAACAATTTTTTTTGAAAATATTATTATTATTTATTATATTTTTATTAAAAAAAATGTTAAAAAGGAATGCTACGTGCATGAATTGTTATCGCTGCTTTCCTACCTTCCACTTGCGTTTCAAGTTTCAACACACTACTCTACACTCTCAAGTCTATCTCTTTTCTCTCTATATATATTTTTTACTTTTGTTAATGCCAGGTTTACACCATACAAGCTCATCTTTTTCAAGCTCATCTTTTTCAATTTTAGTTTGAAAAATATTTAGATATATCTCAGACATCATTTATCTTTATACATTTTATTAAATTGTCCAATCATAAATTATCATGTGGTATATTGTTTAGATGTGAATGATGGAAAGGGATGCACAAAAATGAATGATGTCCGGGATGCACCCAAATATTATCCATTTAGTTTCAAGTATTTTAAACCCCATTTAGTAACTACTTGATTTTTCGTTTTTTTATTTTTGTAAACATATAGACACTACTTTGATTTTTAAATTTATTTCTTTATTATTACTTTTTACCAATGATTTAAAAAATCAAGTCAATATTTGAAAATTAAAAAAATAATTTTAAAAATTTTGTTTTTAAAATTTGAAATTTGATTAAAAATTCATCGTACTTAAGAAATATGCAAGTCACTATAAGAAATAGAGAGAAAATAAGTTTAATTTTTAAAAATTAAAAATTAAAAAATAAAATGATTACCTGTTAATCTTAATTTTCTATATTTAAATTATAAATTTGTTACCAAAACTTTCTAGGATTCTGATATTCAATTTGTTAATTTAAAAGTTGAATTTCATCTCTCAACTTTCCGTTTTTGTCAAATAAATGCCGACCTCTCTTAACCCCACTAATTTAACGTGTTAATTGTAGGGAATATTTTTTCTTCGACTATTGTAAATCATATTCTATCTATTCCCACACTATGAATTCTTAGACCATAAATAACTATTTTTAATACTATATTATTTTTAAATGATGTTGACATAGCTAGCATAATTGATGATGTGAACTATTTTGTGTTTAATTAGTATATCAGACACAGAGATATGTATGCATTGAAACCTCTAACCTCAAAAGAAATAAGAAGAATACTTAACATGCTAAGCTTATTTTGGTTCAATAATGATAATATTAGTTTTGTGGTGACAATTAGAGTATCAGAGTGTAAACAAATTCAAACAGATAAAAAAAAAAATAGTATAATAAAGACATGTCTAGATTGACTTTCTAATAATTTAAAAAAATATTTTTAAGTGATTTTTTTTGGAAAATTTTTTATAGATAGAAAAAATGTCAAACTACTTACAAAAATAGCAAAAAAAAAAAAACGATAGACACTAATAGACTTCTATCAGCGCCTACCAGTAATAGACTTATTCAGTTTCTATAACTATAGTATCAACGATAGACTTCTATCGATCTATAACCGATAGACATTTATATACTTCTATCAACCTCTATTAACGATAGACTTCTATCCGTTTCTATCACTAATAAACATTGATAGACTTCTATCAACATCTATCAGTAATAGACTTGTATCAATTTCTATCACTGATAGTATTGATGATAGATTTCTATCAGTTTCTATCACTAATAGACATTGATAGGCTTTTATCAACCTCTATCAAATAAGATTAAATTTTGTCGTTTTATATAAATAGTTTCTCTTATTTTTCTATTTTTTTAAAAAAATTCTTTTTTCTAAAAAGAAAAAAAAAAGTCAATGAGAAAGTCCGTGAGAGTAGGGAGTGTAAAATAGGGAGGTTGTAGAAAAATGGAGGAAATTACAAAATTTTATTTATCTAATTTTAGGATATATACAAATACAAGTTGATATAATAGTACATTATAAGTATATCCAAAAATGTATAGGATATACAACAAAAAGAATGGTTGGTAATTTCAAAAAAGAAAGAAAGAAAGAAACGATAAAAGAAGAGGATAGAAAGGAAGTGAAGAAGATAACATATGTTAGAAGATGAAACGGGGACCTTAAAAATACGGACGGCCCACAGAAAGAGAGAGAGAAACGGAGTGGAATATTGCATGAGAAAAGAACAAACATGGAATGGGTGCAAACCCAAACCTAATTTCTTTTCCGTCTCTAGATTTTCATCTAATTTTTATTTAAATTTTAAATTTTAAAAAACTATATATTTAATCAAGTTTGATTTCGATTTAATCTATAAGTATCAAAATATTACAATTTTACCCTTGATATTTACTTTTAACCTCGATTATTCACTAAATACTCATTTTCTATCTTTATGATTAATTTATGTTGATCAATTAAAAATCATTAAAAGTAGTATAATTAATTATCACTTTGAAAATTAAATTTAATATTTTATTTCATAATTATTTTTAATTAATTAAAAAAAATTGATGTCAATGATTGAAAATGAGTACTTAATGAAAAAATGAAGTTAAAAATGTAGAATTTTGAAATCTATGGATCAAATTGAAACAAAACTCAAATCTCAATGCTAAAATTATAACATTTTGAAACATAGAGACTAAAATAAAACAAAACTCAAAACTCAGTAACCAAATGTGTAACATTTGAAAATATAAGGACTAAATAAAAATTAGACCCAAAACTTAGAGACCAAAAATATATTTTTTTATAATAATATAAAACCAAACCACGCTTATATTTTGTGTGTGTCTATATATATATAGATACATAAATAAATAGAAGCAACTTTATTTTCTTTCCTCACATTATACTTTTGTAAATAAGTTTTTTACTTTCTTTTAAATATAATTATAACGTGACAAGACATTCAAGATAATAATATTAACTTTAAAAAAAAAAAAAACTTTTGTGGTACATTATTTTTATTCATCGTTAGTATGCTTTTGAAAATGGAATATGACTTCACTTTATTATAGTGTGAACAAAAAGAGTATATTACTTTTGTAGTACTTAACAGTTTCTTATTTAGCTTTTTCTTTTAAATGTGAAAATATTAATAAATATATGGAGTGTAAAAATTTGGATTTTTAATATTAATAGTGTTATTTTCAAAATTTATTAGAGAAATATTGTTGTTTTGAAACTTATTAGATAAATATTGTTGTTTTAGAAATTCAAAACTAGAAGTCGAGGGTTGAGGATTCGACTAATGTAGAGGTCTGAAGGGTTGAAGTTTCGACATACCCTCGACAAGGAAAAGGAAATCTCGCTGATTTTGTGAAG
>NC_052357.1:89484312-89492181 GCF_009727055.1 Benincasa hispida
CGCCTTGTGAGACACATTGATTTTTGTAATTATTTTTATATAAATGAGATATTTAATTTACATTTTTTTATTTTTATGATATATTATTTTATTTTTAATTTATTCTTTTAAGATTTTAAATAAAATAATAAAAAAAATTAGAAATTGTTTTTATAAAATGAAAAATTAAAAAAAAAGAAAAGAAAAGAAAGAAAGAATGTGTAATAATTAAAAAAAAGAAAAAGAAAAATTTGTACGAATGTTCTCGCTATCTCGCTCTTTCTCTTACTCTTCCTCTTTCGTTCTCTCCCAATACAAAATTATTTTTAACATATCAAATAATTATGAGTTTTATGACGAATTTGATTGGGAAGTTCAGTGGCAAAAAGAAGGAGATTCATTAGCTCGTTATTTAGTCAGACTTGCTGAGATGACAAAATCCGTAAAAATTATTCAACAAGCTTTGGAAGGAATTCCAGGGGGATTTTATGAAAATTTAGAAATACGATCTTTTGATAGAGGAAGGTCTCCGAAATGATAATGGTAAGGACAAGGTCGAGGGTTCAAAGTTCGACCTACAAAGGGGAAGGTCAAATTTTGAACCCTCGACTTATTTATAAAAAAAACAATATTTTTACAAATAGTTTGAAAACAACCATATTTTCCTAAATAGTTTCTAAAAGGATAATATCTTTTTAATTTTCCTGTAAACATTTTGATAAAATATAATATATCACTAATTTATTTGAATAATATACTTATTTAAAATAAGTAAAAGATCTTTATAATAACAAGTTATGGTTTAATGCATTCAACAACCAAACAAGGAAACTAGAATCTCAAAAGGCAATAACCTCCTCCATTGAATGAGAGGAGTTACGCTCATCCATCCACTCTGTATATTTATTTGCATGTTTGAATTTACGACTTTTTTCAAAAATATTAAATAAATATTTTTATGAAATTGAGATATTAAGAGTTAACCATTTCATCTTTTGTTTTGTTTTTGTTTTTTTTTTTTTTTTAAATTAAGCCCATGTACACTACTTTTACTCTTAAATTTCTTCATTTGTTATCCACTTTTCCCCAATAGTTTAAAAAAATTAGTCAAATTTTAAGAACTAAAAAAAATTGTTTTCAAAAAGTTATTTTTGTTTTTGGAATATAGCTAAAAATTCAACCATTATACTTACTAAAAATGAAAATCATGATAAGAAATGTGGAAAGAATATGTTTGATTTTCAAAAACGAAAATTAAATAATTACCAAATGGGACCTAAAATTTTCGTTCACATTCAAAATTTTGGTTTGAAGAAGAGAATGTAGCCTACTATTTCAAAGTAAAATTAGTTCTATTCCTAGGTCCTAACCTTGTAAATTGTTGAATGATTTCTATTTCTAACCTAACAGATATATATATATATATATATATTTTAAATCTTTGTCAATAAAACATATTTTATGCTAATTGAACTATACTCATGTTAGTAAGCCATTGATTTAAACAAATGCATAATCGTGAATTGCAAGCTTAAGTTCAAAATAGACAATATAATATTATTGTAAAAATGTTGGCTACTATGTCACATATGATACAAATATCTTAACTATTAAGTAGCTTAGTTTGACCTTCAAAAAATTGTCAAAAATAACACCTTTAAGTTTTCACCTTACAAAACCAGTACCCTTTTTGAAAACTCGTTCAAATAATTTTTCTCGATCGAGATCTACCTCTGAGATAAGTTTTAGGCCTTTTTCGATACATTTCAGAGAGATTACATCAATATTCCAATAATTTTTCCAAAATAGTATGTGATTTTCCTAAATCTTATACTAAATCTTATATATTTTCAAATATTCTCCTAATTCGATTACCTTTCTTTACCAAATATTATATCAAAATCTTATGTAATTCTTTAAATCTTTAGCCCAAAATTCTAATTTTCAAATTAATTTACCAATTATTCAAATGAATTTTTTAGATGGTTCTCAGGTGATTGATTTTGATTTTTAAATTTTTGGAAAGATTACTTTTAAAAAAAGTAAAATATATAAAATATCGATATGAATCTCAGACAGATTAACATCGAGATCGTTGGATTCTCGGATAGATTAATATCGAGATTTTAAATGTTTTTCATATCTTACTCTTTTTTTAAAGAAATTTAATCTTTCCAAAAGTTTAAAAATCAAAATGCAATCATCCATCTAAAAATCTAATTGGTAAATTCATTAAATTACATGAGAATTGATATAATATTCGATAAAGATAACCGAATTTGAAATTTGGAGAAAATTTGCAAATATATAAAATTTGGTATAAGATTTGAATAGATTATCTTGGTGATTAATCTCTTACCGACAAAGGTCCAAAAGAGCCAAAACAATCAATAAATTAGAAGAAATGAATTTTTTTTAACTAAATCTCCGTGGTCGATCTCGTCCGAGATCCAACGACAAAAACTAATTTAACGACTTTTCAAAAAGTATGCTAGTTTTAAAAGATGAAAAAGTTGAAGATGCTATTTCTAACCATTTTCTTTGATCTTCTCAACTAAATTAATAATGTATATATACACTTAATTTTAGCATTTGTGATAATAAGACTTTAGTAAGAGAACGAAATCAATACATAAAAATTGAAAATTGAAAATTTTAGAAGATTGGAGTTATATTAGAGATGAAGCATAATTAAAATTTAGGTACACAATTTTGTTTTCTCATAATGAACATATATTTATTTCTAAATTAACTTTTAATTGTATTGTTGAAGAACAAATTTAAGGTTCAAAGTTTAAAATTAAAACCAATATCCACTATCAAACCAAATCTACATTTTAACTCAAAAACATACATTCAATTAACACCCAAATGGGCCTTTTCAATTAATATTATATATGCCTAAAGATAGTTACATACCATACAAACCTAAATTTGTTTCATTATTTTAAGTGGAATCTCATTTTTATGTGTAGAAAGATGGTGGGCTAAAAAAAGTGTAGTGGGATGCTTTTTGTAAAGGCGACCAAAAAATAAATGTTGCACACTTGAATAATAATAAAGTTATATACACATAAAAGTTAGGGAAAGATGGGGAAAAAAATATATAATAAAGTTTTGGTATAGGGTGCAATAGTGTCACGTGACATTAAAGAAAGGAATATAAAAGGCATAAAGTTGCAATTTTGTTGCCCTTTTGAGACCATTAAATCTTAGGTCAAAAACAATAATATTAGGATCTAATTAATGCCTCATAAAGACCATATCAATATTTTATTACTTCCTCAATATAGCTTCAAAAAAAGGAGGATGCTTCTTTCATAAAGTTGAGTTTAATTTATACTTGCTCCACTTTTGTCTCAAAGAGGGGATGAAGGTATAGTTTTTTCTTCCAATGTATTAAATTCAAAAATAAAAATGATTCTATTCTATTTTTAGTTTGTATTCTTTTTACTAAAATTTAGTAAGAATTACTTTTTTTTCTTTTTGTTAGTCTTCGAGTTTTAAAAAATACGTGCATTTGGTATTTGAGTTTTCAAAATATATCTTTTAGTTATCGAGTTTTATAAGAATAGGTACATTTGGTCTTTGGATTTTTAAAATGCAACTTTTTAATTAGTCTTGGATTCTTAATAATAGATTTAAAAGGTGTATAAAGTAATTTTTAATTTGAAATGGTTAGATGATATTTTAAATTAAAAAATAATTTTAGAAAAAAATATATAAAGATACTTTTTTTAAATTATTTTTATGAATCAAAATGTCATATAATTATTTAAATTGATAAATTAATTATTTTTTTAATCTTCGAGTTTTGAAAAATATGTGTATTTGGTACTTGAGTTTTCAAAATACACCTTTCTAGTTCTCGAGTTTTATAAGAATTCATATATTTGGTCCTTCAATTTTCAAAATGTAATTTTGTAACTAGTCCTAGATTCTTAATAATAGGTTGAAAAGGTGTATGAAATAATTTTTAATTTGAAATGGTTATATGACATTTTAAATTAAAAATAATTTTAGAAAAAATATAAAGATATATTTTTTAAATTATTTTTTGAATCAAAATATCATACCATTATTTAAATTAATAAAAAATTACTCCAAAGATCTTTTAAATCCATTCTTAAAAATTCAAAGACTAAAAATATATATTTTAAAAATTTAGAGAGAAAACACACATATTTTTAAAATTCAAGGACTAAATAAGGTACATTGGAAAAATCTAAGGATTAATTTTACTTATTCTTTGAAATTCGATGACGAAGTATTAAAAAAAATAGAAGAGAGACCTACAATAACGGAAAAAAACAAAAAACAAAAAAGAGGTACATGCTGAATCATAGTTACGAAGGACCCATCGAAGTGAGAGTTTTGCAACTTATAATATAACAAGTCATTTTGTAGGGTGTGTGAATATTAATTATTTGGTCACACAATCCAAAAGAAAACTGATAAAGCTAAGAATATATCAAATTTAATCAAGTATAATTCTAAACTGAGGATTAACCATATTATTATAAAGTTGATTTATCCATTTAAATAATAAGTGGGTTGAATATTGAAGAGAATTTGTGACACTGCACACAAATTCTATTTTAATCAAATATTATTTCCAAGTACCTGACATATCGATTAATAAAACTAGAATGAAGTATATAATACTCATAGTCCACATAACATTAAAAAAGAAAAAAAATTCAATAAATAAATAAAATTAGAGAATTGATTCTTAGAATATGACTTTTCAACTTTTTTTTTTTAATTTTTTTTTTAAATTTTAAAGTGATTGTGAGTGATTGTGAAATATTTTCCTTTTGAAATGTTGTAAAAAAAAATAACTCCTTATAATTCACTTTATTTTCTCCAAAACTTATGTTAATATTTATTTATTTTTCACTATATCATTATTTATCTCTAGCTTTTTCTATCAATCCAAGTTTGGTGTCCATATTTTAACTCGATTCTCTATCTTTCTTAAAAACAAAGAAAAAATAAAAAAAAAAGGTGTTACAACCCCTTCCAAATCCCACCTAATCCAAGAAAAGGTGTGAAGATGTTAAACATCACCTCCCCTGATGACATTTAGCATCCAACTAACCAGCTCAACTTAATATTGTACAACCACAACTACTTTATCCCACACTCCCAAAACTCAAATACATGTGGTTTGTGATATGCAACTTATTTACAATGGGACTTTAAAACAGATAGACCTAAGATGTAGCTGGTGACCCTCGTTGTGTGATAGTAAACAACTTAATTTGGGTCCGGAACTTTATCGCCACGTGGAGGGGGGGGGGGGGGGGGACTTTAAAACATATAGACTATATCAAGGGCATTTACTTTGGACAAAGAATGCCTCACAGGTGTTAAAGTATAATCACAGGAGGTCCATACATGCAGCCAGAATTGCTCCAAGGCTAAACATAGATCCTCACCCAAGCCCAGGTTTACTTGACTTCTTCGTAAATTAACTTTACCATATCCGACTAAAATGAAATTAAGAGAAGGTAATGACGGAGAATGGAATTCCGAGACATAACCTGGTTATCCCTATTACCCTGGGGATAGTGGGTTGCGTGAAGGTGACGAGGTTATCCTCTGGGAATACTCCCAGTATTTTCTGGCACTCTGACCCCTTGTGAAATAATTAGACCCCCGTGCGCTGAAAGCAGTTGCTACTAAATATACACATTCGAGTAGCATGGAAAATACCATCTCTCCAAGCTCAAGAAATCAATAGTTTGAAACCCACCAGCTAAGAACCCAAGATCCCATTCTTAAATCCAATTTCAGAGGGTTTAAAGCCATATAAACTGTACAATCCCCCATTATGTAAATCAGGTTTCCAACTACATTTTTTAAATCCACTCTATATAACCATGAAGTTTCAGAAATCAAATTTAACATTAGTTATTATAAATATATGTTAAAAAAGAACAGATGCCATAGAGCAATTTCACATTTTCCCATAAATCATAGCATAGTATACAACAATAATGCTTTATATACAAAATTGAAGAAATTAAACCATTCCAACGTGGGCACGACATTCCTTCATTTTCATTAACTATTTACCAACCTCAATTTGACCAAAAATAAGTCCAATTACTAAATACTTCAAAGGAGGAGTTTAAATTAACCCCATAGTGGATACGCGTGTGACCAAATAGTAATCTTAATGTCTAACTACCCTAAACACCGAATTTCCTTTCTAATACCTACTTTTGCTTCCAAATACAAAAATCCAATCACTATCATTACTCATTTGAGTCAAATATCAAATCTATTTGGCTCAAAAATGCTCAACAACACCAAATTCCAAATCAACGAAATGGGCATTAAAAATAGGCCGTGGCACTGGCTGTTGGGGCCGTGGGCATCCGAGGTTGGCCATGCACATGCCAGGTGAGTGTATCATACGTTGAAGGTTGTGTTGGACCACGGTAAGAGCACGCATGGAGACATGAGGCAGAGCCCGGCATGGAGGCGTGCACGGCACCGCGCAAGCAATACGTGGCCCTTAGCCATGATCAGGCGTGCCCATGGCTTAGGGGTCGCGTAGAGGGTGGTTGAAACCAGCACTATTCCTCACCTTTGTGACTACTATTCCCCTGTTTGCACCTGGTTTTCCAAGCAGTAAAAACCTCATTTTAAACCCGTTTATTTTAAAAGAGAACTTCAAAGAAATTTACTGGGTACCTCAAGAGGACCTCTTCACTAGCGTTAGTTTAAATATTTTTTGTGGCATACAGCCAAGATCTTCTCTAAGTGCCTTCAAATCCCCTTCAAAAGTAGCAAGCCTTCAGTTCACCCGAATCTTTAGAATAATAATTGTTGTGTATGATATCTTCAGTTTTCTCAGTTAACCTTCCTGATCCCAATGTCATTTTCTCAAAAGTCCTATCTTGACTTCTCCCCTTCAATTCAGCTTTCAATATATGTAGTGTTCATAAAATCACAAAATTTGCGTGAGGGTAGAAATTGAAAACTATGTTGCTCGAAATTTTACCATTCCTAGCTGCCATAGAACTCTTTCCCTTCAAGCCCATCAATTTAAAGTGCACCAGTTCCTTGCTTGTTCCTACTAGGTAGATGTTATCCTGCATTGTGTTTCCCTTACCCTTTCATTCTAATTATTTTATCAACGTGTAAATTAATTTATAAATTTAGGAAATTTAATTTACAAAATAATTTTCCAACCTTAACTGCCCTCCTCTTGTCTCTCGTTCTACTTGTTTCTTCCACCCAAGTTTTTTTCCTGTTCTTTCTTTCCAACACTTAACCATCGCAACTCATTATTCCCAAAGCTTTAAACCATAGTATACTAAGTTACTGAATAATAACGAACTTGCCCACTGTAAGTTAATTCTTAACTATTAAACTTACACTTAGAACACATGCTTAGTCTATAGTTAATTGATTTCCATATTAGCCCGATTTAACTCCTTATTTAAAGTTAACCTAAGCCTAACAAAGGAAAAAAAGACAAGATCTATGAATTAGTACTTTTTTGCTTATTTCGTCCTCGATTTCCAGCTAGAAAGTCAAATCAGAAGATAACTACAGGATATTGGTGTTCTCCATTTCCTTCATCACGTTTCCAAAGTTTGCTTCTTTTTCACTGCATGGTCTATACCACAACTTTAACTAGTGAATTTTCTTGTTCCCTCATATTGCTCTTTCTGTCCTAAGGATTGTATAGTTCCTCATAAGATATATTTTCCTTAAGTTGTAGTGGTTGTGATTACATTGTGAATGGGTCCTATAATTTACAACAACATACAACACATGGAACAACGTTATGAATTCCTGGAAAGTTGTTTATAGAATGCCAAATGGTAAGGGGATCTGAGGTACACCCTATGTTGTTTCCTAGAGATTTTA